>NC_135235.1:521242588-521604255 GCF_051348905.1 Ranitomeya variabilis
GATGTAGTGGCCATTTTGACTCCATGGGCATTTTCCAGAAACAAGCAGAGGTGGATGTTGCTGAGTGAAAATTGCAAATCTGATGTTGTACTGACCTGTACGTTGTAGTGACCAGTATATTATGCTTCTAAAGACACGCACTTGTCAATTGAAAGTAAATCTGTCAGGTCGTTTTTACATCCATACTAATAGTATCCTGAAATAGGGCTTGGGCAGCCCTTTCAGTATATGTAACTTATTGCTGTAAGCCCTGGAAAATTGAAAGTTGCAATCCTCGGGTGAGTAATTCGGCAGTCTGACTGATTCACTGACACCGATGCAGAGGGGTGGGTGGGATTATGGGCGAGGGAAGGGGTGAATATTCATTTGACATTTAAACATGCTTGGTTAGCTGGTGCACAAATACATTTTCTGGGGCTTAGAGTAACACAACAGGGCAACATACAGCAATAAAGGTTACTTATCCTGAAAAGGCTGCCCAAGCTCTATTTCAGGATAGTATTTGTATGACATGCAAAAATGACCTGACAGATTCCCTTTAGGCAGGCTCTCATCGCAACAGAAATGACAAACATGTGGATCCTAAATGTTGCTTAAGTACATTGTGGGGCTCAGCAAGAGTCCGATGATAAGTGCTCTATAAATTGTAGGTACACCTTAATTCGTTAAGGGGGTATGATGGACACAACGCCATTCTTTTTTTTTCTCACAAAACCAAAAAGTACACTTCAAAAAGGTGTTTTTCAGGTTTATCACAAAAGTCTGCAGTCACTATGTATGAATTTTCCAGTGTCAGTGGCAAGACAGAGGATTCTCTGGTTCCAATGCATTCCGACTAGACGTTCGTGGCCTCGCTCAATTGATTTGTACTGAACAAGGTGGTGCACGTCTAGTCGGAATGTGGCCAGTAGTTTGCATATCACAAACTTGATAATGTCTGTAAAGGGCTGGAATTAATGGTGCTATATTAACAAGTAAAGAAAAAATACTTGCAGTCACATGCTCGCTCCTGGCCCAGAAAATCCTTAGTCACACAGAGCAACTGCAGACTTGTGAAGAACCTGGACAACTCCTTCAAGGCCTAACTATGGACTCATATCATTATATATATATATATATATATATATATACTAGACTGTGGCCCGATTCTAACGCATCGGGTATTCTAGAATATGCATGTCCCCGTAGTATATGGACAATGATGATTCCAGAATTCGCAGCAGACTGTGCCCGTCGCTGATTGGTCGAGGCAACCTTTATGACATCATCATCGCCATGGCAACCATTATGACATCTACGTCGATACTGTGCCCGTCGCTGATTGGTCGAGGCCTGGCGGCCTCGACCAATCAGAGACGCGGGATTTCCAGGACAGACAGACAGACAGACAGAAAGACAGACAGACAGACGGAAAAACCCTTAGACAATTATATATATAGATGTATATATATATATATATATATATATATATATATATATATATAAGAAAAAAACGGAACAGCACATAAGAACAAATCCTTGCCACATCTAAGATGGATTCACGATATGGATGAAACAATAGTGCACGTGCGCAAGGAGAGGAGAGCCGCACATGCATTGTAATTGGCTGACAGCTCATGACAGGGCAGAGCTATACTGTGACATGCGCAGTGTGAATTATAGAACGCCGGAAACGGCAAAAGCAGCGTCTTCCATGTGGTTTGGCTTAATCCGGAGCAGGGTAAGAGATATAAATTATAATATACACTACAGCACGTGACACTTTACAGAAGGAAGTTTAATAGAGCATTATTAATGAGAGAACTGTGGAGAGCAATATATTACAGCAGTTTAGCATATTGCACTTTACTATATGTTAGGAATTGCACAGAGGATTTTGGATAAGATGTAAGTTTGAAAGATATCATGCAAATATGTATATTTATGACTATTATAATATGTAAATGATTGTGGATTATGCCTATAAAAACACAACTGTTGTTAACACCCACTGCTTGAGAAAGGCTCAGTGAGCCGAAACGTCGCACAGAGATGTGGGTTTTTAATAAACCATGCACTTTTTCACTTGAAAAGGATTTGGAGTGCTGCCTTCTTGTTTTTTTCTATTTGTTATTTTATATATATATATATATATATATATATATATATATATATATATATATTCAAAAAATCCATTTTCTTAATTTATTCTTTTTTGAATTTGTGGACTTTGGATAACCATTGGACAGGTTGCCTGGAGGCTTTGCACGCAAGGATAAGTAAAGACTTGTGCTGTTCCTCTTTTTTTGAATATATATATATATATTATATATATATATATATAGTCATTAAGGTTTTCAGTGCTTTCTTCTAAATAGCATCATGTTCACAAAGAAATCTGCAATCAAGCATGTCAGACTGATCAAGGATGCTAGTACATAGAAAAGAGACAAAACAATATATTTTAAGGTCATATCTGTGAAGCGATGGCCGGGGGACCACCACGGTGCAGGAAGACTACTGTACACAAGACGAGGTGCAAACAACAAAGAGTAGATTTATTGGGAGGCAAGGAATGAAGTGGGTGAGGAAGATGCAAACGGGTATGCAATGGCAAGAGACAATTTACAAGAGTTATAAACGTTATCTTTCCCGTTAAAATAGCACGGTGCTCCAACTCAAAATATGTCTAACCAGCAAATTTAAACAAATAACGATGCTACTCTACATATAACCTCCCTGGACTTTACTAAGCAGGCCACACGGCTGCCGTGTACTGACTACTGAAGCCTACACTAGGCCCTAACAGGTGCACCAAACAGGAACAAACTCACGGTGATGTTGGGGAATCAGATCCAGTCCAAGGGGGGCCCCCAGCAGTCTAATATGGTGGTGCGCCCGGCTTTCTGTCAGCTCTGTGAAACGTGGTCTTCTCCTTGCTTCTGGGTCCTAGGGATGCTCCTGGAAACTGTAAGTCCCTTTCTCAGTATCTTCGTGGCTTCACAAACTAGCACAGAACAGCCACCTTTGCTGTACCCGGAAAAGTCTTGCAATTTTCACCAGTACACTCTGTCCCAGGCTGTGGGACCTTTCTTGTAGAAAACAGCACAAAGTTCTCTCTGTAGCAGCTTCACCTCACACACACAGTTCAGGCTCAACTCATCCCCTTTTTCTAGGGCAGTTCAACTTCACAGTCTATAGCAGGGGGAAGCATAACATTCCATCACACCAGACAAGGGGGTGCTGTCTCTTAAAGTGGCAGCGTGTTACTGTCCATAACAGCACCACCCTCTTACATCTGATCCAAAAGACTTTAAGAAAACACACAGTGTTTGTAAGCATCCATCAATGCAAGGCAGAAGACCGAAGGCAGACGCCTTCTTTCTAGATAAATTTTGGGCACCTGGCCAAATCCCCAACTAGTTATAAGACTTATATAAAGACCACACTTATTGGTGAATTTTCAGTAAACCCACAGATGAGAGATCAGTTGTACCCGGCCGTCGTGTCATTTACACCACTGATTGCTTCACAAGTTGCCAAGTTGTCGATGGTGATGGGTGGTGAACGGCGTCACACGCTGATGGTACGAAACACATTGAAACCAGACAAAGCTCTGCTGATGATGACCCCCGGGCACTGTGGATGCCAGTGCAACTCCTTAATGTCCTTTTCGCCTTGGTGAACAAACAGCAGCTGTGGTGGGATGGCTTGTAGAGTAGGGTCTTCTGTGTCACCCTCCTGATCCTGATCTCTCTCCACTGCAAGATCCCACTGAGTTATCTGATCATCAGCACCAGCAGCGGCAAACACCCCGCTGTCTGTAGGATGCCACTCAACAGAGGTGATCGGGGCCGTGTGCTGCTTAAACCGGGCCACACTGACTCCTTTCTGTGGGGAAAAGAGAAAAACAGCAGCTTGGAAAAAGGGTTGTCTCAAGTGTAAAAACAAGCAACTTAGCAATGAACTCTTATTAAGAATAATCTTTTCTTAAGAAAGGCGAGATTTTTAATCTTATAGTGTACAGCTCGTTTCTAAAGTTACCAGCCACCCTGCAGTCTCAGAGAGGCCCGTTACTTAGGTAACATGCATAAGCCACTGGTACTGCTTTGAAGCTATCTAGATTAGGCCACTTTCAGTCCCTCTGCGCTTTCCCCATGCTGCAGACGTATCGTTACCTCTGCAAGCAGCCTCAGAGCACAGTCTGGAGCAGCAGTGATACCAAACAGCTAGTCCAAACTTTCACAAGAGCACCAACTCCGGCTACAGAGAAGCTGCTGAAGGGAAGCCATTGCTCCTCTAATCAGTGATGCCAAGCGATCTGAAAGAATTACAGTATATTCGAATGCCTCGCCCATCACATAAAGACAAGGGGGGTCACAATAATAAGACCCAGTACACACCACGACGTATGCTAGTTGAAAATATATTGTATCTTGATAAACTTAGCATATACTTTATTTTTTATTCCCTTTCAGCAAAGTGGACCCAAAACACTTGCAGGCATGTAAAACAAAGGAGGATGGTACACCCCTCTCCGCCACTGCCCCGGTCTCTGTTTTGGCTGCATTGGTAACATCACGGCAACATCATGCGTCACCGCTCTGCCGATGTAGATCGCACGTGCCACTGAACGCAAGCGACTGGCTACAACATGAAGTCTACGTGACGTCACGGCTGCAGCACAAAGTCAGGGACCAGGATGGCGGCGGATGCTCTGGGCTGGAACAGGGAAGGGCAAGTAACCTCTGCCTTTGTTATTGTACATGCCTGCAAGCATTTTGGGTCCACTTTCCTAAAAGTAGAAAAACCCTTTAAACATACTTTATAGGCTCCTATTGACCATACCAAGGACAAAATAATGTGCATGGCAGGTATGAACAGATGCCAAAGCAGCCATCCAGACTGTGGTAACTGTTGAAAATTTTTCTCAAGATCATATATGTGCGATCCTGAGTGAAAACACAGCGTCCATTACAGCTCCATAGAAAGCCATTGTTCTATGGAGATTTGTCTCTTTACTATCTGTATTATGCTCCCATGCCAACACATGCACAGGAACTATAGAGGAGCAGGGGCGAAGGAATGGAGGAAATCTGCCATTAGAAAAGGGGGGGATTAGGGAGAATTCAAATTGCATTTGCGCCAGGAAAGCTCCTGGTGTATACGGCCCAAACACATCAAACATTTCCCCAAGGGATGTCAGGACTGTCCTGCCAAGACCGTATACTTTAGTGGATGTTATTTCTTGCTGTATAGAATAGTGTAGCCGATTATTCTATACAGATGCAGCTCCCCAGAGTCCTGGTCGTTGCTGTAATGTCGTTCTTCCACCAGGAGGAGTGATGTTACGTCTGAAGGCAATAAAGGAGATCTCTTCACCAGGTAAACACAATGCATGCAACATGTTCACACGCCAGACCAGAAGGGGGAGCTCTAAGCCTTTTTAAGGTGAACTCCCCTATGAAACATCCTGATCTGGAGGGAAAAGGGGTTCAGAGTTCAGTTCCTGTCTGGAAGACAGAGGGAGAGGAAGGAGTCCTGGAGCCTGAAGTGCTGCAGCTCCTGGAAGAAGACACTAAAGTGAACATATTGCAGAGAGTGTGCAGGAAAGCAGAGCACAGAAGAGGAATATCAGAGGGAGATCAGCCAGGAGCAAGCTGCTTCCCCCTGAGGCGCAGAATCCGGTAGCCAGAATACCGAGTGAGTAATAGTCTCTACGCTTTACTTCAGAGACTGGCAGGACAGTTAATTCCACGTTACCTGCCCGACTTATAGCCAGGAGGCACGGTGGCAACTTATGGGGGCTGGGGCATGATAGAGTCCCTGTAAAAAGCTTCAGGCCATCAGTTATACGGGTTGTTCCTATCCATCTGGGGGACAGAGAGAAAGAAACATCTACAGCAGTTGTGAGGACCTTACCGAGAAGCTCAGCAGGGAGGTACTACAACACCCAGGCGCTACAGGAAGGCTACTGAATTCCACCTGGATAAGGGGACTCTGGATTTGCCTTCAGACCGGCCGGACTCTGCCTACCCTGTGGTCCATACCCTGGACTGTGGACACTGAAGCCTTCAGTAAAGGTAAAGAGACTGCAACCTTGTGTCCTCGTTCTTCACTGCGCCTCACACCATGCACCATCCACACTCTGGGAAGCCCTGGGGATACACTTCACCTGTGGGAAGGTATACCATCTAGCTGCCATCACATCTCCCCAGCGGACCCCTAAGCAGTGTCGGTCACCCTGACCGAATACCACAGGTGGCGTCACGAACATTATCCCTTTAAAGACCGTTCCCCCATTCATCAACGGACGTTCCCTAGGGCCACAGACTGGGTCAGCCACCGTGACATCCCCACCGAGAACCGAGGGACCCGTTACCAAGTACCCCATTGCCCTACACGGGGGCGCTCCACAGAAGCATTCAGTAAAAAAATATATATATTAGTACAATATGATATATATTTCATTTTTTTCACATGGAGTCTATGGCTGATGTGTTTCACTATAAGCCTATACTGTGGGAACCATCAGAGGCACCTATAGGAGATTCTCCTATAAACTGTGTGAACACTCGCTTACTGAACATCAGCAGTGAGTATACAGCATTCATTTATTATACAAGTATGCACGATGTAATAACCAAATGCCTACTGCCAGACACTGACCTGAAACTGGCGCAAGTCCCAAATCTTGAGGACACCATCATCTCCTCCGCTGACGATAAAAGGCTCATGTTGGTTCCAGCTGATCACGTTGACGTCGTTATCGTGGGCCGCGCTGGCCGTCAGCATGCACGCCTTGTTAGGAGCTGCTCTGATGTCCCAAATACGAACTGAAGCATCAACCGAGCAAGAAGCAAAAACCTGTCAAGTACATGATTAGAAAGTGAAAATATTCACCTGTGGTTGTCCATCATATTAGATTTCTTAAATGTATCAATTAAGAAAACTGAGAATGAGAAGAATGAGACTCTCCCTATTTTAAGCTGATACTTTATCCAAGTAGGTGGCAGCAGGCGCCCCTTTACTAAAGTACAAGACACCATTACACAACTGAGAACTCTGCTTTATTATGGGTATTCACATGTTAGTATTCCCATTTTACTATGATGAGTATATAGTGATTCTACGTGATATAATGGTTCTCCTCTCAGGGAAGGAGGAAGGATGAAGATATTCTCTGATGGCCATTGGAGAACTTTACTCACAAGGAGGTAACAAACTTGGTGGTTACAACAGTCTGACCTCCATAGCGACAAACAATTGGCACTTACTCTTGTGACACCTCTTCTAGCACTTTCCTTTGCAGCACTTCCATCACTCTGCCACAGTCCCCTTGTCACTATTAGCAGCTCTTCTCACCCTCATTGTGCAGCTTACAACCCCTCTAGGTGTCTTCTGGATGGCAGTAATGTGCTGCAATGGCAGTTCTAGTCACTTTGCACAAATTAGTGGCTTACCCTTCACTGTTACATGAGTCACATGTGATAATCCCTCACACGCAGATATTAGTCTCCTAGCCATCTGTCGTGCAGTTGCCAGGATCATATTCCTTTCCAACCACTACACTGATGCCTCTACCTTGTGCCAGTCATTGCACTGGTTACCCCTCCAATACAGAGTGCAATATAAACTTCACTCTCACCCACAAAGCGCTCCTTGTTCAGCACCACCCTAATCTCCTCCCTCCACTCTGTCTACCACCCTATGCATGCCCTCTATTCTGCTAATGACCTAAGACTAAAATCCCCAATAATTCAAACCTCCCACTCATGTCTCCAAGACTTCTTGCATGCTGCACCAATTCTTTAGAATGCACTAACCCAGTCAATTCCATTAACAATAACCACAGTTTTAACCCCTTTATGACATTGGAGGTATAGGTACATACAAGGTTGTCTATCTCCCTTTGATGCAGGCTCCGGCAATGACCCCACATTTTTCCCAGCACATAAAAGCTGATTTGATCGAAAAATTAAAAAAGTTATGTTTCTGGTAAAGAAAGGGAGCAAAAAACGAAACGCAAAAATGGAAAATTGCAAGTTTGTGAAGGGTTTAATCTTCTTGTCCTAAAAATGCATTTTTCTAGACTGGCCTATTCGCTCATCTCACTTATCTAACTATCACTTTTTTGCCAATACAAATTTTCTTTCAAGTCAGGACCCTCGTAGCATCTGTTCACACACCGTCCATGTACTTAATAGCCCTCTGTGTCTGTACTTACACAGATACTGGCTGGTGACCAACATTATATGACCACCATATTTATTATGTTGATGGATGGACCATACAATACAAGCACTTTTCATTCTCTTTCCTCTGCTAGCCCACCTAGGCCTATGTCTTATGATAGCCCCTTCATGTATGAGTCTAAATTCCCCCGGCATACATATTTCTAGTATCTACTTGACCACTTGGCTCCAGGATCAGTAAGGATAATGGGCTTCTAGATTATGCAGACAATCTGTAACCAATACACACAGATGGCACTTGGAAACTTTTTGGATTCTAAAATTTGGTCTATCACTTCTGTTTTATTACAGTATTTTTGACATGATGGAATCGCTCCAGGATTGTTTTGGATTAGAATGTATTCGCTGTGAAGTGTTGCTTAAATGGAAAATACTCATATGTAACAGTTTGTCAATGGAAACAGAAATGTGGATAATTATTTTCACCAAAACAAATGTATTGTTTTTGTTATTGGCTATGTAGTTGATGAATGTTGAATATTCTTGTCATATCCTCAGTAAAACAAATGGTTTGGTAAAATTTTAAAAATGTTAAAGTTCATGAGCTTTTCAATAGCATATTTGGCAGCTCTTAATAGGTCTTCAAGGGGCAGACTTTGTATAACCCACTCCAATTTATAGTTCCCTGAGGCACTCTGGCCTTCAGTCGTTACATCCTTACAACAGGGACCCCGGGGTTGTGTCTGTGGAGTAGCTGCTGGCCAATGGAGTGGGATTATAGAGGATGGTCAATTAGCCGGGTCAAAACCAAAGGAGACAAGTATCATACAAAATCAGAAGTAAGAGATACAGTCAGGTAATAGCCAAGGATCATCTGGTGGTCAAGGCTAAATCAATCCAAGGTCAGCAACAGCAATCAAGCAAGCAGGGTTGGATAGCAAAGAAACAGGAGTTTCTAAGCAGGGTCATTATCCACTTATAGCTGGAAACGACCAACAGAGTGTTGGGAGTTTAAATAGGGTGTGATGCTGTCCTATAGGTCATAGTAGGGAGCTAATTACACCTCCTGTACTATTGTTCTCCAGAAACGCCCACACTCCCTGTATGGGCAGCACAAGTCCCAACACTTGGCTGGATTGAGGCTGAGTTGCCTAATCATGCTAGTGACACTGCCACCTACTCACTCCCGGTCTCTGATATTGCCCCTTCTCAGATCAGCAATTTTAAGATCTGTCCACAGATGTTCAATGCTCATTATAGCACTAGTGCCCCCTCTGTGCTCCATATAGCACAAGGTCCACCTGTGCTTCCATATAGTACTAGTGCTCCCTCTGTACCTCCATATAGTACTAGTGTCCTCACTGTGCTCCATATAGCAAACGGCCCTCTCTGTACCTCCATATAGTACTAGTGCCCCCCTGTGCTTCCATATAGTAACAGTGCCCGCTCTGTACTTCCATATAGTACTAGTGCCCCCTCTGTGCTCCATATAGCACTAGGGCCCCTATGTGCTTCCACATAGTACTAGGGTTCCCTTCGTGCCTCATAGCACTAGTGCCACCTCTGTGCTCCATATAGCACAAGGACCCCTCTGTACCTTCATATAGTACTAGTGTCCCCTCTGTGCTCCATATAGCACAAGGCCCCCTATGTGCTTCCATATAGTACTAGTGACCTCTCTGTGCCTCCATATAGCTCTAGTGCCCCCTCTCTGCTCCATATAGCACAAGGCCCCCTCTGTACCTCCATATAGTGCTAGTGCCCCCCTGTGCTTCCACATAGTACCAGTGTCCCCTCTGTACCTCTATATAGCACTTGTGCCCCCCTGTGCTTCCATATAGTACTAGTTCTCCCTCTGTACCTCCATATAGTACTAGTGCGCCATCTGTACGTCCATGTAGTACTAGTGCCCCCTCTGTGCCTCCATATAGCAGTAGGGCCCTAGCTTTACTTGTCTAATATATAATTGCCTAGAATACTACTTCCTGCAATTTGTGCCAACTTCCGTGGCTTTGTCCGGAGCTAATGTCCGGAGATAATGTTCGGAGCTAATGTCCGGAGCTAATGTCCGGAGCCAATGTCCGGAGCTAATGTCCGGAGATTAATTGCCTAGAATACTACTTCCTGCAATTTGTGCCAACTTCCGTGGCTTTGTCCGGAGCTAATGTCCGGAGCTAATGTCCGGAGCTAATGTCCGGAGCTAATGTCCGGAGATAAGTGACGTCACCAGTGTCCTACACCCAGGCAGAGCACAGGGGCCCCAGGCAGCATATGGGGCCCCAGGCAGAGCACAGTGGTCCCAGGTAGAGCACAGGGGCCCCAGGCAGCCTATGGGGCCCCAGGCAGAGCACAGGGGCCCCAGGCAGCATATGGGGCCCCAGGCAGAGCACAGTGGCCCCAGGCAGAGCACAGGGGCCCCAGGCAGCATATGGGGCCCCAGGCAGAGCACAGTGGTCCCAGGCAGAGCACAGGGGCCCCAGGCAGCCTATGGGGCCCCAGGCAGAGCACAGTGGCCCCAGGCAGAACATGGGGCCCCAGGCAGAGCACAGGGGCCCCAGGCAGCATATGGGGCCCCAGGCAGAGCACAGTGGCCCCAGGCAGAGCACAGGGGCCCCAGGCAGAACATGGGGCCCCAGGCAGAGCACAGGGGCCCCAGGCAGAGCACAGGGGCCCCAGGCAGAACATGGGGCCCCAGGCAGAGCACAGGGGCCCCAGGCAGCATATGGGGCCCCAGGCAGAGCACAGTGGCCCCAGGCAGAGCACAGGGGCCCCAGGCAGCATATGGGGCCCCAGGCAGAGCACAGTGGTCCCAGGCAGAGCACAGGGGCCCCAGGCAGCATATGGGGCCCCAGGCAGAGCACAGGGGCCCCAGGCAGCATATGGGGCCCCAGGCAGAGCACAGTGGTCCCAGGCAGAGCACAGGGGCCCCAGGCAGCATATGGGGCCCCAGGCAGAGCACAGGGGCCCCAGGCAGCATATGGGGCCCCAGGCAGAGCACAGGGGCCCCAGGCAGCATATGGGGCCCCAGGCAGAGCACAGTGGTCCCAGGCAGAGCACAGGGGCCCCAGGCAGCCTATGGGGCCCCAGGCAGAGCACAGTGGCCCCAGGCAGAACATGGGGCCCCAGGCAGAGCACAGGGGCCCCAGGCAGCATATGGGGCCCCAGGCAGAGCACAGTGGCCCCAGGCAGAGCACAGGGGCCCCAGGCAGAACATGGGGCCCCAGGCAGAGCACAGGGGCCCCAGGCAGCATATGGGGCTCCAGGCAGAGCACAGGGGCCCCAGGCAGCATATGGGGCCCCAGGCAGAGCACAGAGGCCCCAGGCAGAGCACAGGGGCCTCAGGCAGCATATGGGGCCCCAGGCAGAGCACAGTGGTCCCAGGCAGAGCACAGGGGCCCCAGGCAGCATATGGGGCCCCAGGCAGAGCACAGGGGCCCCAGGCAGCATATGGGGCCCCAGGAAGAGCACAGTGGCCCCAGGCAGAGCACAGGGGCCCCAGGCAGCATATGGGGCCCCAGGCAGAGCACAGTGGTCCCAGGCAGAGCACAGGGGCCCCAGGCAGCCTATGGGGCCCCAGGCAGAGCACAGTGGCCCCAGGCAGAACATGGGGCCCCAGGCAGAGCACAGGGGCCCCAGGCAGAGCACAGGGGCCCCAGGCAGCATATGGGGCCCCAGGCAGAGCACAGGGGCCCCAGGCAGCATATGGGGCCCCAGGCAGAGCACAGTGGCCCCAGGCAGAGCACAGGGGCCCCAGGCAGAACATGGGGCCCCAGGCAGAGCACAGGGGCCCCAGGCAGAGCACAGGGGCCCCAGGCAGCATATGGGGCCCCAGGCAGAGCACAGGGGCCCCAGGCAGCATATGGGGCCCCAGGGAGAGCACAGTGGCCCCAGGCAGAGCACAGGGGCCCCAGGCAGCTTATGGGGCCCCAGGCAGAGCACATTGGCCCCAGGCAGAACATGGGGCCCCAGGCAGAGCACAGGGGCCCCAGGCAGAGCACAGGGGCCACAGGCAGCATATGGGGCCCCAGGCAGAGCACAGTGGCCCCAGGCAGAGCACAGGGGCGCCAGGCAGAACATGGGGCCCCAGGCAGAGCACAGGGGCCAGCACAGGGGCCCCAGGCAGCATATGGGGCCCCAGGCAGAGCACAGTGGCCCCAGGCAGAGCACAGGGGCCCCAGGCAGCATATGGGGCCCCAGGCAGAGCACAGTGGTCCCAGGCAGAGCACAGGGGCCCCAGGCAGCCTATGGGGCCCCAGGCAGAGTACAGTGGCCCCAGGCAGAACATGGGGCCCCAGGCAGAGCACAGTGGTCCCAGGTAGAGCACAGGGGCCCCAGGCAGCCTATGGGGCCCCAGGCAGAGCACAGGGGCCCCAGGCAGCATATGGGGCCCCAGGCAGAGCACAGGGGCCCCAGGCAGCATATGGGGCCCCAGGCAGAGCACAGCGATATTTTGGACCACTGTGCGGTGTTTCAGACCCCCTGTGTGATGTCTGGGGCCCTGTTCTTAAGTATATTAAAGATTAAAGTAACGTATATTAAAGTATATTATAGATCAAATTTGACACGTTTATGAGCACCATTGAGTGATATACTCAAGAATGACATAATTTTTCAACATTTTATGGTTTCAAACTGTAAACACTCAGAGTTTTTTTTACTTCAACCAGAAAACCTTAACGGTTCATAAAAAACTTGACTGTTCAGGATATGATAAAAGTCATAGTATTCTGAATCTTTAACTTATAAAGATACCTTTACATGGGGTGATTATTGGTTCCAGAGAGGCTTTCGGCCGATAATCGTACACATGGCTGGTGACAGGACAATACAATATAAACGTTCAAAGGTAAACACTGATAACATTAAAATCTAATATATAATTGCCTAGAATACTACTTCCGGCAATTTGTGCCAACTTCCGTGGCTTTGTCCGGAGATAATGTCCGGAGATAAGTGACGTCACCAGCGTCCTACACCCGCTCAGGGTGGACAAAGATATATGCCTTCGTGGTGCGCGGCACTTTTCTGATTGGTTGCCGCCTGCCGCGAGCGACCAATCAGAAATGTGCCGTACTGTGACACACTCCGCCCGCCATTTTGGTGTGATTTTTGAATTTTTACCTCACAGCAAGTTTCTACTGTGTGGAGGCGGTCCCAGTGACGTCGCTCTTCAAGCTCCTGCCGAATTTCGTCAAAAAAATGATAATACCATTTACCAAAACTATATATATTTAGTTGTGAAGTGGTTCAGTGACATTTTCACACCAATTTTGAACTTTTGTTTGGTGTTTTCTCCATATACTGCCTATTATTCACTGACTGTTATACTGAGAGACTGCCGTTTATTAACCTCTTCTTTGCCACACTGGGTATATTGCTCTATTATTTGCCACATAAGGACATTGTCCATTATTGCCCAGCAATTTATCTGCAATATAAACTGCCTATTTATTAATATCTGTATTCCTGCAAAGAACTATTGCCTATTATTAACTGGCTATTTTCCTACTACCTGACACTGCCTCTTATTAACCTGTTGTTTGCCACCACCACGCTTAAAGCTGTTTAGCTTAGCCAACATGAGCTCTAATAGTAAGGATACTAATGACACAGAGCCCAAAGCTGCTGATGGCGCACGTAAGATTAGGTCTGATATAAAGTATACTAATAATGCAGAGCAAAAAGACGCCGATGCCGCACGTAAGCGTAAACAGCGTGCTAACAAGAGTACAGAGGATAGATGCAAGCGCCTGGACACTGTTAAGTATAGTAATGACACAGAGTCCAAAGCTGCTGATGGCGCACGTAAGATCAGGTCTGATATAAAGTATGGTAATGATGCAGAGCGAAAAGCCGCCGATGCCGCACGTAAGTGTAAACAGCGTGTTAACAAGAGTACAGAGGATAGATGCAAGTGCCTGGATACTGTTAAGTATACTAATGACACAGAGCCCAAAGCTGCTGATGGCGCACGTAAGATCAGGTCTGATATAAAGTATGGTAATGATGCAGAGCGAAAAGCCGCCGATGCCGCACGTAAGTGCAAACAGCATGTTAACAAGAGTACAGAGGATAGATGCAAGCGCCTGGATACTGTTAAGTATACTAATGACACAGAGTGTAAAGCTGCTGATGGCGCACGTAAGATCAGGTCTGATATAAAGTATGGTAATGATGCAGAGCGAAAAGCCGCCGATGCCACACGTAAGCGCAAACAGCGTGTTAACAAGAGTACAGAGGATAGATGCAAGTGCCTGGATACTGTTAAGTATACTAATGACACAGAGTCCAAAGCTGCTGATGGCGCACGTAAGATCAGGTCTGATATAAAGTATGGTAATGATGCAGAGCGAAAAGCCGCCGATGCTGCACGTAAGCGCAAACAGCGTGCTAACAAGAGTACAGAGGAGAGATGCAAGCGCCTGGACACTTAAGTATACTAATGACACAGAGCCCAAAGCTGCTGATGGCGCACGTAACATCAGGTCTGATAATAAGTATACCAATGACGCAGAGCGAAAAGCCGCCGATGCTGCACGTAAGCGTAAACAGCGTGCTAACAATAGTACAGAGGATAGATGCAAGCGCCTGGACACTGTTAAGTATACTAATGACACAGAGCCCAAAGCTGCTGATGGCGCACGTAACATCAGGTCTGATAATAAGTATACCAATGACGCACAGCGAAAAGACACCGATGCTGCACGTAAGCGCAAACAGCGTGCTAACAAGAGTACAGAGGATAGATGCAAGTGCCTGGACACTGTTATGTATACTAATGACACAGAGCCCAAAGCTGCTGATGGCGCACGTAACATCAGGTCTGATAATAAGTATACCAATGACGCAGAGCGAAAAGCCGCCGATGCCGCACGTAAGCGCAAACAGCGTGCTAACGAGACTACAGAGGACAGACAGAAGCGCCTGGACACTGTTAATGCTGCTTGCAATAAACGCATTACTAATGAGTCTTTTGAGGACAAAACTAATCGATTAAGTAATAAAGCTGCTGCTGCACGCTCTCAACATTGCAAACATAATATTTCCACGTCCTCAGTCATAGATTCTGCCCACAATACAGCTTCTCTGTCTCCATTCATAGAATGTGTGCAGCCTCAAGCTCCTTTAACCGTTGGTAAATCTGCACGTAAGCGCAAACACTGTCCTACTTACACTCCAAATGATAAACGCCGTCGCCTGTACACCGTTAAGTCTGCTTATAAGACATGCTTCACACCTGACTCTTCTAAGGCAACAAACAAACCATTACCAAATGCAGCTGGTGCACGCCGTGAACGGCGCAAAAAAACCGCTTGCACCTCCATATTAATAAACCCTGACCATGATACACCTTCCAACTCCTCAGTGATTGAATCTGTGGACAGTGAAGATCCTCTACCAGGTCCACGCTTTATATATGTTGGCTTAAAGAAACATTCCAATGCTCCGTTACCACAACCTGTACCTCAACATCCTACAGGTTTTACTAATGATGACAGTACCATAGTAGAACACTCCTGTGGTCCTATGAACTATTTATGTGAACATTGTCAAGCATTACATTTTAATGCTGAGATACCAGCAGATAAAAATTTTACTCTGTGTTGTCACAAGAGTAAAGTGCATATACCTATACCCCAATATCCCGAGGTCTTTAAACGATTGCTGACAGGGGAGAGTGAGTTCAGTAAGAATCTCATGGAAAATATTCGTAGTATTAACAGCTCATTTGCTTTCGCCTCCATGGGTGCCAATATATCCCCTCCACCTGGACATGGCCCTTACTGTTTCCGTATACATGGACAAATATATCATCGTACTGGAACCCTACATCCCAGTGATGATCAAGTTCCAGCTTATGCCCAACTGTATATTTTGGATACCGCTACCGCGAATGAACAACGTTTAAACTGTGAACAAAAATGTCATCCCACTTTGATGAGTATAATTGCTCTTCAGTTAGACAATGTGAATCCCTTTGTTGCTGCCTACAAAATGTTACGAGATGTGGAACATGAAGAACATCTTAAAGCTGAAGCTAATGGCACTCTCATGCCAAATATCATCATGGCCCTTAAACAAGATCGGAATCAAGACCCTCGCCGATATAATAATCCAACTGTCAATGAAGTTGCTGTCGTATTTGAAAATGACAATGGAGAGCCACCATTTAATCGTGATATTTTAATACATTTACAACCGGACCCCAAAAATCCTTTGGCGCCAAGAACACAACAGGTCAGTATTCTACATAGTAATTTAGATGCTTTACTCTATCCTTTATTTTTCCCTTATGGAGACCAGGGCTGGCATGATGGCCTCAAGCAACAAGGGCAAAGTCCACGCAGAGTTACACAACTGCAATATTACTGCTATGTGCTGTCTGTCCGTAATCAGTTTAATCCACTCCTGAATGGTGGCAAACTCACTCAGCAGTACTTAGTGGATGCTTATGTGAAAATCGAGGCAAATCGCCTAAATTATATCCGTCAACACCAAAAGGATTTGAAAGTAGAGGATTATTGTGTACTCCAGGAACATCTCCAGAAAAAATCCATTGAGAAGGGCATCCCCATTGGAAAAACGGTCATTTTACCATCTTCGTTTGAAGGCAGTCCCAGGAATATGCAGCAGCGGTACCAGGATGCCATGGCTATTGTGACTAAATATGGTCGTCCTGATGTATTCATCACCATGACCTGTAATCCGAAATGGAATGAGATTACTGAGAATTTGGAACCTTGGCAGCGTGTGGAACATAGACCTGATTTGGTGGCACGTGTTTTCAAAATAAAACTGGAAGCACTCTTAAAAGACATTAACAACGGATTATTTGGGAAAGTTTGCGCTATGGTTCATGTAATTGAATTTCAAAAACGTGGCCTTCCACACGCTCACATTTTGATTATTCTGGACAGCAACTCCAAATTAACCCCTTAATCCCGTTTGACGTACTATCCCGTCAAGGTGACCTGGGACTTAATTCCTGGTGACGGGATAGTACGTCATACGCGATCGGCCGCACTCACGGGGGGAGCGCGGCCGATCGCGGCCGGGTGTCAGCTGTCTATCGCAGCTGACATCCGGCACTATGTGCCAGGAGCGGTCACGGACCGCCCCCGGCACATTAACCCCCGGCACACCGCGATCAAACATGATCGCGATGTGCCGGCGGTGCAGGGAAGCATCGCGCAGGGAGGGGGCTCCCTGCGGGCTTCCCTGAGCCCCCCGCAGCAACGCGATGTGATCGCGTTGCTGCGAGGGTCTTACCTCCCTCCCTGCAGGCCCCAGACCCGGATCCAAGATGGCCGCGGATCCGGGTCCTGCAGGGAGGGAGGTGGCTTCACAGAAGCCTGCTCAGAGCAGGCACTGTGAAGCAGCCTGCACTTCTCGCAGATCGGTGATCTGTCAGAGTGCTATGCAAACTGACAGATCACCGATCTGTATTGTCCCCCCCTGGGGCAAAGTAAAAAAGTAAAAAAAAAAATTTCCAAATGTGTAAAAAAAAATAAAAAAAAAATATTCCAAAATAATGAAAAAAATATATATATATTATTCCCATAAATACATTTCTTTATCTAAATAAAATAAAAAAAACAATAAAAGTACACATATTTAGTATTGCCGCGTCCGTAACGACCCGACCTATAAAACTGGCCCACTAGTTAAGCCCTTCAGTAAACACCGTAAGAAAAAAAAAAAAAAAACGAGGCAAAAAACAACGCTTTATTACCATACCGCCGAACAAAAAAGTGGAACAACACGCGATCAAAAAGACAGATATAAATAACCATGGTACCGCTGCAAACGTCATCTTGTCCCGCAAAAAACAAGCCGCCATACAGCATCATCAGCAAAAAAATAAAAAAGTTATAGTCCTGAGAATAAAGCGATACCAAAATAATAATTTTTTCTATAAAATAGTTTTTATCGTATAAAAGCGCCAAAACATAAAAAAATGATATAAATGAGATATCGCTGTAATCGTACTGACCCGACGAATAAAACTGCTTTATCAATTTTACCAAACGTGGAACGGTATAAACGCCTCCCCCAAAAGAAATTCATGAATAGCTGGTTTTTGATCACTCTGCCTCACAAAAATCGGAATAAAAAGCGATCAAAAAATGTCACGTGTCTGAAAATGTTACCAACAAAAACGTCAACTCGTCCCGCAAAAAACAAGACCTCATGTGACTCTGTGTATTTAAATATGGAAAAATTATAGCTCTCAAAATGTGGTAACGCAAAAAATATTTTTTGCAATAAAAAGCGTCTTTCAGTGTGTGACGGCTGCCAATCATAAAAATCCGCTAAAAAACCCGCTATAAAAGTAAATCAAACCCCCCTTTATCACCCCCTTAGTTAGGGAAAAATAAAAAAATTAAAAAAAATGTATTTATTTCCATTTTCCCATTAGGGTTAGGGTTGGGGCTAGGGTTGGGGCTACAGTTAGGGTTGGGGCTAGGGTTAGGGTTGGGGCTAAAGATAGGGTTAGGGTTTGGATTACATTTACGGTTGGGAATAGGGTTGGGTGTGTCTGGGTTAGGGGTGTGGTTAGGGTTACTGTTGGGATTAGAGTAAGGGGTGTGTTTGGATTAGGGTATCAGTTATAATTGGGGGGTTTCCACTGTTTAGGCACATCAGGGGCTCTCCAAACGGGACATGGCATCCGATCTCAATTCCAGCCAATTCTGCGTTGAAAAAGGAAAACAGTGCTCCTTCCCTTCAGAGCTCTCCCGTGTGCCCAAACAGGGGTTTACCCCAACATATGGGGTATCGGCGTACTCAGGACAAACTGGACAACAACTTTTGGGGTCCAATTTCTCCTGCTACCCTTGTGAAAATACAAAACTGGGGGCTAAAAAATCATTTTTGTGAAAAAAAAAAGAATTTTTATTTTCACGGCTCTGCGTTATAAACTGTAGTGAAACACTTGGGGGTTCAAAGTTCTCACAACACATCTAGATAAGTTCCTTGGGGGATCTAGTTTCCAATATGGGGTCACTTGTGGGGGGTTTGTACTGTTTGGGTACATCAGGGGCTCTGCAAATGCAACGTGACGCCTGCAGACCAATCCATTTAAGTCTGCATTCCAAATGGCGCTCCTTCCCTTCCGAGCTCTGTCATGCGCCCAAACAGTGGTTCCCCCCCACATATTGGGTATCAGCGTACTCAGGACAAATTGTACAACAACTTTTGGGGTCCAATTTCTCCTGCTACCCTTGTGAAAATACAAAACTGGGGGCTAAAAAATCATTTTTGTGAAAAAAAAAAGAATTTTTATTTTCACGGCTCTGCGTTATAAACTGTAGTGAAACACTTGGGGGTTCAAAGTTCTCACAACACATCTAGATAAGTTCCTTGGGGGGTCTAGTTTCCAATATGGGGTCACTTGTGGGGGGTTTGTACTGTTTGGGTACATCAGGGGCTCTGCAAATGCAACGTGACGCCTGCAGACCAATCCATTTAAGTCTGCATTCCAAATGGCGCTCCTTCCCTTCCGAGCTCTGTCATGCGCCCAAACAGTGGTTCCCCCCCACATATTGGGTATCAGTGTACCCAGGACAAATTGGACAACAACTTTTGGGGTCCAATTTATCCTGATACCCTTGTGAAAATACAAAACTGGGGGCTAAAAAATCATTTTTGTGAAAAAAAAAAAAGAATTTTTATTTTCACAGCTCTGCGTTATGAACTGTAGTGAAACACTTGGGGGTTCAAAGTTCTCACAACACATCTAGATAAGTTCCTTGGGGGGTCTAGTTTCCAATATGGGGTCACTTATGGGGGGTTTGTACTGTTTGGGTACATCAGGGGCTCTGCAAATGCAACGTGACGCCTGCAGACCAATCCATTTAAGTCTGCATTCCAAATGGCGCTCCTTCCCTTCCGAGCTCTGTCATGCGCCCAAACAGTGGTTCCCCCCCACATATTGGGTATCAGCGTACTCAGGATAAATTGGACAACAACTTTTGGGGTCCAATTTATCCTGATACCCTTGTGAAAATACAAAACTGGGGGCTAAAAAATCATTTTTGTGAAAAAAAAAAAGAATTTTTATTTTCACGGCTCTGCATTATAAACTGTAGTGAAACACTTGGGGGTTCAAAGCTCTAAAAACACATCTAGATAAGTTCCTTATGGCGTCTACTTTCCAAAATGGTGTCACTTGTGGGGGTTTTTAATGTTTAGGCACATCAGGGGCTCTCCAAACGCAACATGGCATCCCATCTTAATTCCAGTCAATTTTGCATTGAAAAGTAAAATAGCGCTCCTTCCCTTCCGAGCTCTGCTATGCGCCCAAACAGTGGTTTACCCCCACATATGGGGCATCGTCGTACTCAGGACAAATTGCACAACAACTTTTGTGGTCTAATTTCTAATCTTACCCTTGGGGAAATAAAAAAATGGGGGCGAAAAGATCATTTTTGTGAAAAAATATGATTTTTTTATTTTTACGGCTCTGCATTATAAACTTCTGTGAAGCCCTTGTTGGGTCAAAGTGCTCAACACACATCTAGATAAGTTCCTTAGGGGGTCTACTTTCCAAAATGGTGTCACTTGTGGGGGGTTTCAATGTTTAGGCACATCAGGGGCTCTCCAAACGCAACATGGCGTCCCATCTCAATTCCAGTCAATTTTGCATTGAAAAGTCAAATGGCGCTCCTTCCCTTCCGAGCTCTGCCCTGCGCCCAAACAATGGTTTACACCCACATATGGGGTATCAGCGTACTCAGGACAAATTGCACAACAATTTTTGGGGTCCAATTTCTTCTCCTACCCTTGGGAAAATAAAAAATTGGGGGCGAAAAGATCATTTTTGTGAAAAAATATGATTTTTTATTTTTACGGCTCCGCATTATAAACTTCTGTGAAGCACTTGTTGGGTCAAAGTGCTCACCACACATCTAGATAAGTTCCTTAGGGGGTCTACTTTCCAAAATGGTGTCACTTGTGGGGGGTTTCAATGTTTAGGCACATTAGGGGCTCTCCAAATGCAACATGCGTCCCATCTCAATTCCAGTCAATTTTGCATTGAAAAGTCAAATGGCGCTCCTTTCCTTCCGAGCTCTGCCATGTGCCCAAACAGTGGGTTACCCCCACATATGGGGTATCAGCGTACTCAGGACAAATTGTACAACAACTTTTGGGGTCTATTTTCTCCTGTTACCCTTGGTAAAATAAAACAAATTGGATCTGAAATAAATTTTGTGTGAAAAAAAGTTAAATGTTCATTTTTATTTAAACATTCCAAAAATTCCTGTGAAACACCTGAAGGGTTAATAAACTTCTTCAGAGTGGTTTTGAGTACCTTGAGGGGTGCAGTTTTTAGAATGGTGTCACACTTGGGTATTTTCTATCATATAGACACCTCAAAGTGACTTCAAATGAGATGTGGTCCCTAAAAAAAAATGGTGTTGTAAAAATGAGAAATTGCTGGTCAACTTTTAACCCTTATAACTCCGTCACAAAAAAAAATTTTGGTTCCAAAATTGTGCTGATGTAAAGTAGACATGTGGGAAATGTTACTTATTAAGTATTTTGCATGACATATGTCTGTGATTTAAGGGCATAATAATTCAAAGTTGGAAAATTGCGAAATTTTCAAAATTTTCGCCAAATATTCGTTTTTTTCACAAATAAACGCAAGTTATATCGAATAAATTTTACCACTAACATGAAGTACAATATGTCACGAGAAAACAATGTCAGAATCGCCAAGATCCGTTGAAGCGTTCCAGAGTTATAACCTCATAAAGGGACAGTGGTCAGAATTGTAAAAATTGGCCCGGTCATTAACGTGCAAACCACCCTCGGGGCTTAAGGGGTTAAGGACTGAGGAGGACATAGACAATACAGTGTGGGCTGAAATTCCCAATCCTACCCACTACCCTCAGCTCCATAAAATTGTTCTCCAACATATGATTCATGGTCCGTGTGGAGAACACAACCCAAATTCTCCCTGTATGGATCTGGGGAAGTGTACAAAAGGTTTCCCTAAAGATTTGCAACCAAGAACCATCATAGCTAAGGACGCCTATCCTACTTAGCCCAGACACTTTGGCCCATCTTTTCAACACCATTCTAACATGATTGACAATTCGTGGGTGGTTCCATATAATCCGTTCCTGCTATTAAAATACAAGTGCCATATAAATGTCGAAGTTTGTGGTTCCATTCAGGCTGTGAAATATTTATTTAAATACGTCTACAAAGGACATGATAAAGCCAATCTTGAAATCTGCCAGACTAACATCCAACATGATGAAACACACCAATTCATGGATTCAAAATATGTCAGTGCACCAGAGGCAGCTTGGCGAATATTCTCATATCCAATGCATAAACAATCTCATAGCATCATTCGCCTTGCTGTACATCTACCGCATTCTCAGCCACTCTATTTTCATGAGGATGACTCTATTGGAAACATCAAACAAAAGCTCCATCAAAATTCTACACTTATGGCCTACTTCAAGCTTAATCAGAACGACCATCATGCTCATATTTATTTATACCGTGAAATTCCCGAAAACTATGTTTGGAAAGAAGGTTCTTGGGAAGTTAGAAAGCGAGCAGGTGGTTCTGTGATTGGACGAATGTATACTGTCAGTGTGAAAGACCAAGAACGCTACTATTTAAGATTGTTATTGTTACATGTCAAAGGTGCAACCAGTTTTGACAGCATAAAAACTGTACACGGAGTCACACATGAAACCTTCAAAGATGCGGCATTAGCTCTTGGCTTACTATTTGATGATAGTCTGTGGAGAAATACATTACTTGATGCCAGTATTCTCAACATGCCAGCACAGCTACGTGACATGTTTGCCTACATTTGTATTTTTGGTCCTCCAGCTAAACCTCGGGACTTATGGGATGAATTTAAGGAACACTTTGTAGAAGACTACTGCTATGCATACCACTCCGACACTCTGGAGTGTGTCAATTGTGAAGGCTATGCTATGACAGATGTCCAACATGTTCTTAAAGCTCATGGCAAAACTTATACTGATTTTAATTTGCCACGTCCAGTCAAGAAACAACACCTCCTCCCACAGTATGATAAAGATTATGAGTTATCAGCAGCTGCTGAAATGAAAGCTACTCTAAATGAGGACCAACTTTTTGCTTTTGATGCTATCACTCAAGCTTTAGAAGACACTAATTCTACAGCAAAGTGTTTTTTCCTTGATGGTCCTGGTGGCAGCGGAAAAACGTACCTATATCATCTCCTACATCAGCTAAGAGGACAAGGAGACATTGTGTCACCTGCTGCCACTACTGGAATTGCCGCCAACTTGCTACAAGGTGGACGAACCATTCATTCTCTTTATGGCATTCCAATTCCTGTGAATGAAACATCTGTTTCCAGGATTAAGAATGATACCGATGCAGCAAAAGATTTGCACAGCACTAAACCTTTTATTATTGATGAGTGCACAATGCTATCCAAATATGCATTGCATGTCATTGATAGAGTTTTACGTGATGTCATGACAACAAATGTAGCTCACAAAGAAAAAACACCGTTTGGAGGTAAAGTGATTGTTTTTGGAGGCGACTTTAGACAATGTCTTCCTGTCATCCCTCATGGGACAAGAACTGATGTTGTAGAGAGCTGTATAAAATATTCACAACACTGGCAACATTTTACTCGCCTGCCACTTATTAACAACATGCGCTCCATTGATCCTCACTACAGCAGTTGGTTGCTTCAACTGGGAAATGGTGAACTATCTAATGAACATAACCTTGGAGATGATGTAATTGAAATTCCTCCAGACATGGTATGCACTGGCTCTTTAATAATTGAAATTTTTGGAGATAATCTTTGTATTGATGTGAATGACACCGAAAGCATAAATACAGCTGCATCTCATGCAATTTTATGTCCAAAAAATTAGGACGTTGAGAAAGTCAATTCCCAAGTCATGGATTTATTGATAGGTGACTATACTGAATATATCAGTGATGATTCCATCGATCCTGATGAAGCTGATGACCTCGATCAATACCCACTTGAGTTTTTGAATTCACTAACACCAACTGGAATGCCTTCACATCGGCTGAAACTTAAAATTGGCACCATTGTCATGTTATTACGTAATCTGAACACGAACAAAGGTCTCTGCAATGGTACGCGGCTCATTGTCACTGCCTTACATGCCAATATCATACTGGCTAAAGTAATTAGTGGGTCAGCAGCAGGAAATGTGGTATTCATTCCACGAATTGATTTGTGTCCATCAGAGACTGGATTACCTTTTAAATTAAGACGGAGACAATTTCCCATCAAGCCCGCATTTGCAATGACCATAAATAAATCTCAAGGCCAGACCCTCCATCGAGTTGGTATTTATCTACCAGAACCTGCTTTTGCCCATGGTCAATTGTATGTTGCTTTTTCCAGGGTGAAGCAATGTTGCAATGTGAGGGTTAAAGTGGTTAATACACCACTTCAAGGACAATTATTGGCTGATAGTACTAAAGTGTTCACACGTAATATTATCTACAAAAATATTTTAGTTTAAAGTTACTTTTCTTTTTTTTCATTATTCAGTTTTTCTAATAACATAGACAGCAATAGGCAAATTCTATGTATAGAGATAAGGAAAAAAAACAAAAACAAAAAAAAATTAGTGTAGCCATAGACATATAGATTTTAAGTACTTATGTAGGAAATACGTATATAACATACGTACTCATTAGCATATAGGGTTAATAACTCTATATCATATCTACATAAATTTAGAAATATGATATATCAATACATATTTTTATAGGTAAGTAGAACACACATTAAGTACAAGATGTAAGATGTGTATCATCCAAATGCCTGTATTTGGTGATAGGAACCTGTATTTGAAGCTCCAGCAGTATAGCTGCTGAGAGATTTCATTTTGTTTTTAAAAAGGGTGAGGTTTTTGTGAACAGGTAAGAGACGGGTGGGATGGCTGTTCACACACATCTCTATCTCCAGGTGTGTTCTGTACATAGAAATAGATATATAGATAGGTACATATTTAGATAGATAGGGAAAGAATAGAGATTTTGCTTTCACATCAACATTTTTTTGCTATTTGGAGAATTTATGGTGGAAAAAAAGGCTATTTCTGCACTTCCTGCCTAAGGGCTGACCCACGCCACTCTTGCTGTAAGTTGCATGCAATGTATACGGAATTTGTACTTCACTTGCGGCAGGTGCGGCACATGTGGTTTCTGCAGTTTTCGCCACAAAATCTCCACTTACCAGTGTTTTTGTTGTGGCTGCATTTAATGCAATTGTCGAAGCCGCGTTTGCCGCATTTACTGCAAGTTAACTCCAAGCTTCATCTACATTGCATGGCACTTGCTGGAAGTGTGTTGTAGGTCAGTTCTTTGGTGCCAAGTGTGGAAGTTGTATTGTTTTTAACATTACTTCTGCAAATATCAGAAACATGCAGATGTGAAAGAGGTTTGAGTATTAAGAAATAGGAATCAGTTAGTTAGGACCCATCAGTTCAAAGGCTACCGTGACGTGGTTGATGGGCATGCTTATATTAACCCATCGGTGTACTATGAACGTTGATTTCTTAAATTTTACACTTCTGTAAAAATAAGCACAAAAAATTTGGATACACAAAAAGGCTTTTATTTCTGTTGTACTTATTAGAATTATTTAAAATGAAGGCTTAGCTAAGCCCAAGAGATGATTAAAAACGTTTCATACCAACCCATCAGATGTAAAATTACTGTGAAAATACCTGATGGGCACACAAGTATGCGCCAGTATGGGTACTAAGAGCTTTTCCACATAATAATGAAATATTTTAAAATGTCATAGAACATACCAATATACATAGTTATTGATACATATTATTTATTATTTACATTATTGTTCTTAAGCAAAGAACCGTTGTTGTGGCATTTGCCACAACACGCAAAGTTGTTGTCTGATGTCTTTCATTCCTCCCCTCATAAGCATGTTCATGGATCCTGTGTAACTGTACCTTAAATAACAAGAATTGTCAAGAGCTGGTGAGTGCAGCCATTTTTTGTTCTTTCTTACTATTATTTATTAATTGTATTATTCTTACATTTGAATAAATAAAGTATATATGGATTCTAGACTCCCGATTCTTTAGAATCGGGCTGCCATCTAGTATATAATAATAAGGCCCCCTTGTGACTTTGAATATTGTTAGTCCTTGCTCCGTGCCTCCATGTAGTAACACTGTCTTCTCTATACCTGAGGACATGGATATTGTTATGTGTAATGTAGACCCAAGTGTCCGACTGTCATGGTATTGGTCAGAATTGAAAGATGGCTGGTCTGGCCCTGAATATAATATAACAGGCCGATATTCCAGACATGGACCAAGACTGTGAGTGGAAACAATCACAGCACGCACCACTGTGTCTGGTTCGCTGACCAGACTAACCCATGGAAGTACCATATGGCTCCTCCTGTGCGGACGAGCACTCATTGCTGTACACATGGCTGGTTCTACCAGAAACAGCGCCACCTCTGTCCGGTGGTTGTCTGTAGTATTTAAATAAACCGGTGATACAAAACAGAAAAAAAGCCATGGACAGGAGAGGTGCTGATTCTCGGAATAAAAGGCATCTTTTTATCATCTTTTTACAACTTCTTTAACCTCTTCACAACCCAGGCAATTTTACATTTTTTCTCCTTTGTTTTTTTACTCTCCTTCTTCGAAGAGTCATAACTTATTTAATTTTTCGGTCTACATAGCCATATGAGGGCTTGTTTTATGCGGGAAAGGTTGTATTTTTGAATAAACTCATTTATTTATCATGTGATGCAGCGGAAAGCAAGAAGAAAATTCCAAGTGCGTTGAAATTGATAAAAAAAAGTACAATTTCACAATTGTTGTTTAGTTATTTTTATTTATCATGATCACTGTATGGTAAAATTGACCTGGCAATATGATTCTTCAGGTGAGTACGAGTACACAGATACTTTTTTATTTAATTCTTTTAAAAAAATTGGGAAATTTGTAAAAAAAAAAAAAAATGTTGCTTGTGTCTCCCTTTTCTGAGACCTGTAACAGTTATGGTGTATGGGGCTACAGGCTGGCTATTATAGGAGAATTGTCAGCGATTGACAGTGGCATTTAACGGGTTAACTTAATAGCTGTGGGCAAAGCTACGCTCCACCTGCGGCTGGTAAATTACATGATGGCTGATTAAATGAGCCATCATCTGCCAAAAAAGATATGGGTTCAGACCCGGAGCACGCATCAAAATCAGGGACACGACATATGATGTAACTACATGACATGTCATGAAGGGGTTCGTGTATCGTGTCATCTGTACCGCAAACCTCCAAATGTGGAAGTGAGCGGCGACATCTTACTCCTTTATGCCCCAACGCCTGATGATGCCAGAGAGCAGGCGAAACATCTTGGGGGATTTATATGGGGGTAATAGGTGCGCACCACTGTGGTGGAATAGGCACTTGAGAGAAATGATAAAGGGAAATGGGACATGGAGGAAATATGTGATAAGAAACATAGAAAAACTAATAAAATTACCGACTTTACAATACAAAAATAATGTAAGTTATAAAATGGAACGATGATGAAACACATAGAGGGATTAATAATCTGATAAATAAACCACTGGAAGTCGCCATGAAGTTCTCTGCCGTTCCTCTGGACTCTAAGCTGTCACCCATGATGCCCACATCACAGTGTATAGGGCAGAGCAGGGTCAGGAGCCGCTGCCTGGCAGAAGCCACCTGAGGGTTCCGTCACCTCTGACCTCTGGTCACCTGCACACGACCAACTGCCGTTTACTTTCAACTGTCGGCTGAAGTGATTGGACCGAGGTCTACAGGCGGGAAGAGATTACTGAGAATGGCGACTACTGGACGAGGAGAAGTGAGCGAGAGGAGGATCGAGGAGAAGGGGAGCGAGGAGAAGCGGAGCGTGGAGAAGAGGAAGAGACAAGAGGACAGGATGACCGGATTCAAGAAGATCACGAAGAAGAGGAGACGAGACAACGGATTGGAGGAGCCAACACCTGGATGCAGCGGAGACCCTGGGTCATCCGGCCCCTATGCCAGGCTTAACATCAGCAGCTTCAACATCCACCAGGTCCTGGGTAGAGGCGCCTTTGGCAAAGTAAGGCCTACATATTTTTGTATTTATTTGAAAGCTGTTTTTATTATCTCCCCATGTATTGTTCTCTGTTATCAACCATGTCTTTCTTTGTTATTGCTCATTGTAGTGTTTTTCTGTGAGATGAGGTATAAGACATCACTTTAGTTAGGGCTAGTGTTGCTATAATGTGGTATTCTTCTATACTGGAGGGTTCATCTCCGGGGTCACAGCTGTAGGGGGCAGGGGACATTTTTTTTCCCATGTCATCATCAAGTGTTTTTATTAAATCTAGAAAGATAAAGATATTTGGATCACATTAATGGCAATTCAAAGCATGACAGTTGGTGCTGATAGTACTCTATGTAAAGAAGAGGGAGGAGCTAAATGCATGACTCCACCCATTCCTCTTACATAGAACATTATCAGCACCAACTGTCATCTCCTCTCAGTAATGTAACAGTCTGTCTTCACTGAATGTGAAGACTGATTTTACCCAGAAATAGAGAATTTTTTAATTTGAAAATCAGTCCTGACAGAGAAAGAAGCAGATTTAGCTAATAAGATTTATTAGAAATTGCTTATTTTCATGTGCATTATTGAGTTATCTGATTAAAATAACGAATATTCATTAAGACCTCTGCATAGAACATTGACGGAGCAGGCAGTGCATTGTGTTGATAGATAGATCTGCTCCTCTCCATGGTCCTGGTCACCAGCAGACTAAGCGACCACTCAGTTTTCACATGTGCCTTGTACACTATAAAATGCAGACACCTTCTAAGTATTCTCCATTTGTGTTTTTCAGGTGGTCCTGGCATCTGTCCCCGGCAGTAACATCAACGCGGCCGTCAAAATGATCAGAAAAAGGGACAATGAGGACACCATCTTGAGAGAGCAGCGGGTACTCCTGGCGGCCAGACACTGCCCATTCCTGTGCCACCTCTATGCCGCACACCAGTCTCAGCACAGGGCATATTTCATCATGGAGTACCTGTCCGGTGGCAGCCTGGAGGATTTGATCAAGATGTGCGGCTGCCTGAACATCGGCAATGTGAGGTGAGAAAGCAGAGAATGTACCTAAAAGAGAACTAAGAGAAAGGGAAAAAAACTGAGGTCAGGGTGCAGCTAGGGGAGCACTGGCATAGCATATATTTAGGGTGCTGGAAGCAGAAGGTGGGGTGCCATGGTATTTAGGGATTGCCAGAGAAGGATTTCATGACATTGATTCTGCACTCTGTTCTCTCCATCAGATTCTACACAGCAGAGATGGTATGTGGCCTCCAGTTCCTCCATGGACACAACATCGTCCACCGGTAAGCAGAACTTTCCTCCTTCTCTCTGACCCTTTACATGCTGTAGATATGGCCCCCGGCTTTCCTGGTGTCCTGCCATCTAGTCTACCGTATCTTGTAGTGACCCATTTTCCATCTCTTGTATCACTGGACAGATTTCTTATTTTGTTTTCTTCTTTCATTGCAGTGACATAAAGCCGCATAACATCATGTTGGATGCAGATGGCCACATCCGTATCATCGACCTTGGGGTTGCCCAAGATGGCGTCTCCTCCTCCAAAAACATCTCTGGAGTGACGGGCACTTTCCATTACATGGCCCCTGAGGTGCATCGTAGAAAACGGTACGGCGCAGCAGTGGACTGGTGGAGCCTGGGGATTGTGGTGTCCAGGATGGCAGCAGGACGATCCCCATTTTACAACGGCCCTGTCAAGCAAATGGCTTTCAAAGCCATCATCAATGAAAAGCCAAAATTTCCATCTTGGCTTGATGCTGACGTGAAACATCTCATCAAGAAGCTGCTGCGCAAAGACCCTCAGACACGCCTGGGTGTGAGCGGGAACATCCGAGAGCATCCATTCTTTACCACCATCGGCTGGGAGGATCTGGAGGAAAGGAGAGTAGAGCCACCATTTACACCATTCAGGCCAGTTCTGGAGAACCACCATCTGCAGTGGCCGGACCACACAGTCCTTCACCCCGTGGCCGGATTTACGTACGTGTCACCAAGCTGGGCCCGGTAAGTATCTCCTCCTCTGGGGATAACACTCATCAGGTGCTGTTCTCCCACTATGATAATCGTCATCATCCATCTTGCCTTTTTTCACTTTTTCTGACAGTGACTTTACGTTTCTATTTTTATTAGGTGTATGAAAAGATCTGGACTGTGAAAGAATCCACGACCATCTGGTGAGTGACCGATGTACACACAGGACACCTATTATGTCAGTACATTGTTTCTGATGTTATATAGCGGAATGGTTCATTATAAATACCATTCCCCTAATATAACAGAAGATCCGGTAGTTAGATTTCCTGTCTTCCTCTTATGTCTTGCAGGATGAGCCCATGCCAACTGCTCAGAACTTCATGCCTCCTGACCCGTGCCTCATGTCTCTGCTGCTGTATGACACCTCGGCTGCCCTTCAACATCATCTCTCTATACCATCTTCATGCCGGACCACTGCCATTGCTGCCCCAGACACTTGACCTCCTGGGCTGGCATCTAACATCCCTCCAGCCCGAAGATCTTCTACCCCAGGAGCGGCCTGTGCTAAGTTTTCATCTGGTGAGTTCAGGAACAATAGCCGCACCTTTCAGTCCTGGGGCCGCTGAGCAGCAGCATGTAAGGAGCGGCCATTATCCCTGAACTCACCTTAGCACAGGCCTGGTAAGTATCGCACCCATCACACATCACCCACACAACATGATCAGTGCAGGTCCCCACACTACATCATCAGTACAGGCACACACATAGCACAGTACATATCAGCACATAGATGTAGGACATAGATCGGCTTCTGATCCTGGGATTTAATCTGATCGCCATATTTGGGGTCAGGAAGGAATTTTTCCCCCTAATATGAGGACAATTGGCCCATTCCTCAAAGGGGGTTTTCGCCTTCCTCTGGATCTACATGGCCATAAATAGGTTTAGAATAAAAGATCAATAAGTAGAATCATACACTAGTAGCGTAAGAAACAAGTTATAATAAAATAAAAATACCTTAGTTTAAAATAAAAATTAGATCCAATGACTATAAACACTAATTAGACTAAGGAAATAAAACTTTTTTTTTTACTGGACAGTTACATTACACAGCTCAGGTACATTACACAGCTCAGGTACATTACGCAGGTCAGGTACATTACACAGGATAGGTATCAGTCTTTGATCTTGGGATTCATTCTGATCGCCATATTTGGGGTCAGGAAGGAATTTTCCCCCCTGATATGAGGATAATTGGCCGATTCCTCCCAGGGGGGTTTCGCCTTCCTCTGGATCAACATGGCTCATAAATACATTTAGTGTGATAGATTAATAAGTAGGTGTGTACTTTCAGGGCATAAAAAAGGTACAAAAATAAGAAAAACAAACAAACAAAATAATTGTTAATAAAATATTTATTTTAATTTTTTAGTTAAGCCAAATATAGACATAAATTAGTCGAAACATGTAGAAATAATTTATTTTTTTTTAATTTTCACTTACATTTTATTACATTGGTGTCACATATATTTGCACTGTCTATTAAAAGAAATAATGATAAACTATTTATTTTTTACTTTAATCTCATCGGTTCGGTATCAGCCCTTGATCCTGGGATTTATTCTGACCGCCATACTTTATTTGGGGTCAGGAAGGAATTTTCCCCCCTGACATGAGGATAATTGGCCGATTCCTCACAGGGGGTTTTCGCCTTCCTCTGGACCAACACGGCCCATAAATAGGTTTAGTCTGATAGATGAATAATTTACACATATACATGATATATAATATATAATAACCTCATCTATAAATAAAATCTTCTTTTTACCCCCTATATCTTTGTGTTGTCTTTACTCCATTGCTCGGTCATGTAGTCATTATTATACTGCCCCCTATGTCTGGTGGGAGTGTAATGAGCTGGCCGGCTCTGACTGTTCTGTGATCATTGACATGGAATCTGTGACAGACACTGCCCCCGTGTGGCCAGAAGTTATACCTATGCCGAATGTGATTACAGAGAAACAAACTGTATTGGCTAAGCTCCCCCCTGTTATGTCATGTGACCAGGAAGGAGAGAGAGAAGAAGGAGAGCCCGGGAAATCAGTCTGTGCAGAGAGAAGTCTGTGTATTCTGGCGTGTTCCTGTAGATGTGACATAGGAGATTGCCTGGACGATTCCCCTCTCTTGAAAGCTGACTTCCAGATTGTTTCCAGCTCCCACACTGCAGTGCAGAGCACTCAGCGGTGACATCTCCACAGATCCTGAACCCACGAACTGTAAGCGGGTCCTCTGTTGAGAGGCCGAACACCCCACCTTTACCTGCTGAACCCCCAAGGATTACAGTCTGGACCTGAGAGACAGAGTTTTGTTCACTCCCTGTTGTTTTCCTCTTTGGCTGGAGCGTCTCCCTGCAGTGACAGACAGGTCTGCGACGTGGGAAGATAACCTCCTGGAGTAAAGGAACTGGTAACGTGTGGATAGGGACAGTGAGGGATAGTTTGTTATTACACGTTAATTCTGTGAATAGGCATTTTTTGTATTGTCTACAATTGTGTTCCGCTGTGTTAAGAAAATGTTTAACAGTAAAGATACGTTTGTTAAGATGGAATCTGAGTGTGGAAGTTTTGCTGGGCCAGATCATGGATATACATGGGCGACCTTAGCCTCGCCCACTTCATCTGGCGTAGTCGGCAGGATCTGTGCCCAGCAGGATTCCCACCCAGGCCCAGTATACAGTCAGAAACCGCCGCCGGTGTCCATTGTAAACCAGGTCAGGAAATTTGGCGGGCGAAACTACCCCGTACCAGAGTGGGCGGAACAAGTGCGGATACTGGGAGAAATGTATAATATTGACCCTAAGACCTTGGCAGAAATGGCGGTACTGACGCTAGAGGGGGAGGCATGGACGACAGTCAGACTGGAGACGGTCAGGGGGCAGCGTGTGTTGGAAGATTTGGTGCAGGTGCTGGAAAAGACCTATGGACCTACTACGTACCAGGGAACACTGCGATACCTGTTCTTTAGACGGACACAGCTTGAATGGGAAGACATTCCCCAGTATGCAAATGCCCTTCAGGTACTCCTTGAACAAGTCTGTGCAAAAGGGGAACAACTGGCTACTATAGCTCCTCGTGACCTGGTACTGAGAGACCAATTCGTTATAGGGCTGAGAGACCAGTATCTTAACCGTACGCTACAGGACTTGATTCGGATGATGCCGACTCTCACCTTCGCTGAAGTCAAGCAGGAAGCCATAGAACGTTCTAGGGGACCCGTCATGGATGTGGGGACTCAAAGCGCTGCGTGCAGATCCATATTAAACAGTAACCAGCCCAACAGTGACACCGAGGAGCTGAAACAGATGGTAGCAGATTTACAGCAACAGGTGTCACAGTTAACACTAGAACGACAGAGAGACCAGCGGATACGAACTAGCCGTCCAGCGGGACCGTGTTGGTCATGTGGTGACCCTCGCCACAGGGCGAATCGTTGTCCTCAACAAACAAACCATCAGTTACCACGACGAATAGAATATCAGCTACATCCACAAGCAGAGCCACCACGCCAGGTCTCACCACAATGGCCGCCGTTAAACTAGACACCCCTGCAGCTGAGGTTCGAGCAGCAGGGGGGGACAGAAAACGGGGTGTAGAAAAACAGAACCAGCAACGGAGTACTCTTGCCTCGAGTAGTCCTATACTTGAAGTTATTCTGGAGGGAGTTGCGGTGCAAGGATTGATGGACACTGGGTCGCAAGTGACCACGATCTCTGAACAGTTTTATGAAAAGTACCTCAAACCAAGAACTGCTTGTGATCCAGATACCACCATTAAGATAATTGCGGCTAATAACCTACCCATTACAGTAACCGGAGTCGCCTGGATGGATACGAAGGCCTGCGGACAAGACCTAGGGAAACGAGGAATCGTCATTGTCAAGGAAGGCTTCGGCTCCGAGACCCCAGTAATAATTGGAATGAATATCTTGAAAGACCTGGATCTTATGCTGTTGACAAGAAAAGGGCCCAAGTACTGGCAGAAAGTTACCAAACATAAACCGACTCGTCTGGCGTTCCAGCGCGTAATCCGGACTGTTGGACTTCAACAGATGGCAAAGGAACAACTACCCCTAGCAGCCATTAAAGTGCCCCGCTGTACTCGGATTACTTTGCCCGCTGAAAAAGAGACAGTCATTTCCCTGCCTCTTAACACCAACCGACAACTTGAAGGAGTTGAAGTGTTAATCGAGCCGAGGGCTCCAAGTGGGGGTAAGCTAAACCCACTAGTCGCCCGCACCCTAGCCGTGGTGAGGAACGGAAGAGTCCCGGTCAGGCTAAACAACACCGCAGACGTAGGTGTAGCTCTCGAGGCTGGCACGCAACTTGCCAGAGTATATGCTCTACCCACAGAAGTGAACCCCATGGGACCCTTACAATTCACCCCGTCTACAGAAGATGGCCGGACGGTAACTGTCTCAGCCATAAATGCTCAAGTAGATGATGAAGACATTGGGCGAAAACTACTGGAAAAAGTGCAACTGGACCCGTCCCAGTACACCAAACAGGAAGTGTCTCAAATGGAGAAACTACTGCGAGAACACCAAGACTCCTTTGCAAAGCATGACACTGACTTCGGGTACACCACCAGTATCCAACACGAGATTCCCACGGGTGATGCTGCCCCTATTCGCGAGAGGTACCGACAAATACCACCTCAACAATACCAGGAGGTGAAAAGCCTCTTAGAATCTATGCTACACGCCGGAGTGGTACGGGAGAGCCAGAGCCCATGGGCTGCACCCGTGGTGATAGTCAAAAAGAAGGATGGATCCCTGAGATTTTGCGTAGACTACCGTCGGCTGAACGCTTGCACGATCCGGGACTCCTATCCACTCCCCCGGATCGAAGAGTCACTGACCGCCCTAAAAAAGGCCAAATATTTTTCGTCTCTAGACTTGGCTAGTGGATATTGGCAGGTCCCCATGAGTGAGAAGGACAGAGAAAAGACCGCCTTCATCCTTCCCATGGGCCTGTACGAGTTTGACCGGATGCCATTCGGCTTGAGTAACGCACCAGGGACCTTTCAGAGACTGATGGAACGCTGTCTGGGAGATTTCAACTTTGAATTCACGCTGATATACCTTGATGACATCGTGGTATACTCCGCCACCTTCGAGGATCATCTTCACAAGCTTGGCAAAGTGTTCCAGCGCTTGAAGAAACACGGCCTGAAGTTGAAGCCCAGCAAGTGCCGTCTATTCCAGCAGGAGATCGATTACCTGGGACACCGGATCTCGGCCGAAGGTGTCCAACCCTCTCCAGAGAAGATAGCAGCTGTCCGAGAGTGGCCACAACCAACTACCATCAAAGAAGTCCAGGCTTTCCTGGGGCTAGCGGGCTATTACCGCCGATTTGTCAAGGACTTTGCCCGGCTTGCGGAACCACTGCATGAGACCCTCCGAGGAACCGCGAACAGTCCCAGAGGACGACGCATCAGCTGGGGGCCCGACCAAGAAAAATCCTTCCGGGCGCTTCAAGCTGCTCTGACGTCACCCCCTATTCTGGCATTTGCAGACTACACCTTGCCGTTCCAGTTATACACCGACGCCAGCCTTCAAGGTCTCGGGGCGGTCCTCTCCCAAGTCCAAGATAACAAGGAACGCGTAATAGCCTATGCCAGTAGATCCCTCCGTGACACCGAAAAGAACCCCGTCAACTACTGCTCTTTCCGCCTGGAACTCCTGGCCCTGACCTGGGCTATGACAGAGAAGTTTGCTGGCTACCTGACAGGGGCGGAGGTGCTGGTCGTGACAGACAACAATCCTCTTGCTCACCTAGAAAATGCCAAACTAGGGGCAATGGAACAGCGCTGGATGGCAAGGCTCTCTAGATTCCAATACAAAATTAAATACAGAGCGGGGAAGGAGAATCAGAATGCTGACAGCCTTTCCAGAGTGACATCATCCCCACCAGTGGGGAACCGGGATGAAGAATTGGAGGGAGATGAACTGCCCGACTTTGCCCGGCTAGCTAAACAAATAGAAGATAGCCGCCAGTATGCTGTAGGTGGGATCGAAGCCGTAGTGGGGTCCCCCCTGTCCCAACAAGAATGGGCCAAGCTTCAAGATCGAGACCCTGAACACGTCTTACTGAAACAGTACGTGAAGACACAAGAGAAACCACCCTCCGAAGTAAGAGCCCGACTATCAACCAGGGCCTCTGCCCTACTTGCCCAATGGGATCGGCTGATCGTGAAGGATGGAGTCTTGTATCGCAGGGTACTTTTATCCCATATGCTGGAAGAATGTTTGCAGATTGTCGTCCCGGTGCAGCTAGCCCATGAGATGGTGGCTGAAGCCCACAGAAGGAACGGCCACTTCGGCATAGACAAGACCCTCCGGTGGACCCAGCAATTCATTTTTTGCCCAGGACTCCGTAAGCTGGTTGAAAACGTCTGCCTAAGCTGTCGTACATGTGAACTCCATAAGTCTACTGAGCAGCGTGCACCCGTCCAGACCATTAGCACATCCAGGCCCCTCGAGTTGTTGATGGTGGACTGTTGTGAAATTGGATTCTGGGCTCCCCCGGTGGCCACTTGTGGAATTTAACTTGTGTGCATCATCCCCTCTGTTCACCTGCTCCTATCAGGATGTGGGAGTCGCTATATAACCTTGCTCCTCTGTCAGTTTCATGCCGGTCAACAATGTAATCAGTAGCCTTTCTGTGCATGTTCCTGCTACTAGACAACTCCCAGCTAAGTTGGACTTTTGTCCTTGTGTGTTTTTGCATTTTGTTCCTGTTCACAGCTGCTGTTTCGTTGCTGTGTCTGGAAAGCTCTTGTGAGCGGAAATTACCACTCTGGTGTTATGAGTTAATGCTAGAGTCTTAAAGTAATTTCTGGATGGTGTTTTGATAGGGTTTTCTGCTGACCATGAAAGTGCCCTTTCTGTCTTCATGCTATCTAGTAAGCGGACCTCGATTTTGCTAAACCTATTTTCATACTACGTTTGTCATTTCATCTTAAATCACCGCCAATATATGTGGGGGCCTCTGTCTGCCTTTTGGGAAAATTTCTCTAGAGGTGAGCCAGGACTGTCTTTTCCTCTGCTAGGATTAGGTAGTTCTCCGGCTGGCGCTGGGCATCTAGGGATAAAAAAACGTAGGCATGCTACCCGGCCACTTCTAGTTGTGCGGCAGGTTTAGTTCATGGTCAGTATAGTTTCCATCTTCCAAGAGCTAGTTCTCATATATGCTGGGCTATGTTCTCTCGCCATTGAGAATCATGACAGTTTGACCGGCCCAAAAAAGGGTTAAATTACTGGCTGAGAAAGGAGAGAAAAAAGAAGTCTGCTACAATTTTTTTTTTTTTTTTTCCCTCTAGTTCTGAGTGTGCTCTTAATTGAATCACTTGCTAGTCTGCCTATACTGCAGCCTTCCTCTCTTCCTCTCCTTCTAATCCTTGAATGGCTCTGTGTTCACCTGTTTCAAATGGATCTTCAGAGTGTAGCTACAGGTTTGAATAATCTCGCCACAAAGGTACAAAATTTGCAAGATTTTGTTGTTCATGCACCTATGTCTGAGCCTAGAATTCCTTTGCCTGAATTCTTCTCGGGGAATAGATCTCACTTTCAAAATTTTAAAAATAATTGCAAATTGTTTTTGTCCCTGAAGTCTCGCTCTGCCGGAGACCCTGCACAGCAGGTCAGGATTGTAATTTCCTTGCTCCGGGGCGACCCTCAAGACTGGGCTTTTGCATTGGCACCAGGGGATCCTGCGTTGCTCAATGTGGATGCGTTTTTTCTGGCCTTGGGGTTGCTTTATGAGGAACCTCATTTAGAGCTTCAGGCGGAAAAGGCCTTGATGTCCTTGTCTCAGGGGCAAGATGAAGCTGAAATATACTGCCAAAAATTCCGCAAATGGTCTGTGCTTACTCAGTGGAATGAGTGCGCCCTGGCGGCGATTTTCAGAGAAGGTCTCTCTGATGCCATTAAGGATGTTATGGTGGGGTTCCCTGTGCCTGCGAGTCTGAATGAGTCCATGACGATGGCTATTCAGATCGATAGGCGTCTGCGGGAGCGCAAACCTGTGCACCATTTGGCGGTGTCTACTGAGAAAACGCCAGAAAATATGCAATGTGATAGAATTCTGTCCAGAAGCGAGCGGCAGAATTTTAGACGAAAAAATGGGTTGTGCTTCTATTGTGGTGATTCAACTCATGTTATATCAGCATGCTTTAAGCGTACTAAGAAGCCTGACAAGTCTGTTTCAATTAGCACCTTACAGTCTAAGTTTATTCTATCTGTGACTCTGATTTGTTCTTTGTCATCTATTACTGCGGACGCCTATGTCGACTCTGGCGCTGCTTTGAGTCTTATGGATTGGTCCTTTGCCAAACGCTGTGGGTATGATTTGGAGCCATTGGAGGCTCCGATACCTCTGAAAGGGATTGACTCCACCCCATTGGCTAGTAATAAACCACAATACTGGACACAAGTGACTATGCGTGTTAATCCGGATCACCAGGAGGTTATTCGCTTTCTGGTGCTGTATAATCTACATGATGTTTTGGTGCTGGGATTGCCATGGCTGCAATCTCATAACCCAGTCCTCGACTGGAGAGCTATGTCTGTGTTAAGCTGGGGATGTAAAGGAACTCATGGGGACGTACCTTTGGTTTCCATTTCATCATCTATTCCCTCTGAGATTCCTGAATTCTTGTCTGACTTTCGTGACGTTTTTGAAGAACCCAAGGTTGGTTCACTACCTCCGCACCGGGAGTGCGATTGTGCCATAGACTTGATCCCGGGTAGTAAATACCCTAAGGGTCGTTTATTTAATCTGTCTGTGCCTGAACACGCTGCTATGCGAGAATATATAAAGGAGTCCTTGGAAAAGGGACATATTCGTCCTTCGTCATCTCCCTTAGGAGCCGGTTTTTTCTTTGTGTCTAAGAAAGACGGCTCTTTGAGGCCGTGTATTGATTATCGACTTTTGAATAAAATCACGGTTAAATATCAATATCCGTTACCACTGCTTACTGATTTGTTTGCTCGTATAAAGGGGGCCAAGTGGTTCTCTAAGATTGATCTCCGTGGGGCGTATAATTTGGTGCGAATCAAGCAGGGGGATGAGTGGAAAACCGCATTTAATACGCCCGAGGGCCATTTTGAGTATTTGGTGATGCCTTTTGGTCTTTCAAATGCCCCTTCAGTCTTCCAGTCCTTTATGCATGACATTTTCCGAGATTATTTGGATAAATTTATGATTGTGTATCTGGATGATATTCTGATTTTTTCGGATGACTGGGACTCTCATGTCCAGCAGGTCAGGAGGGTTTTTCAGGTTTTGCGGTCTAATTCCTTGTGTGTGAAGGGTTCTAAGTGTGTTTTTGGGGTTCAGAAGATTTCCTTCTTGGGATACATTTTTTCCCCCTCTTCCATCGAGATGGATCCTGTCAAGGTTCAGGCTATTGGTGATTGGACGCAACCCTCTTCTCTTAAGAGTCTTCAGAAATTTTTGGGCTTTGCTAACTTTTATCGTCGATTTATTGCTGGTTTTTCTGATGTTGTAAAACCATTGACTGATTTGACTAAGAAGGGTGCTGATGTTGCTGATTGGTCCCCTGATGCTGTGGAGGCCTTTCGGGAGCTCAAGCGCCGCTTTTCTTCCGCCCCAGTGTTGCGTCAGCCTGATGTTGCTCTTCCTTTTCAGGTTGAGGTCGACGCTTCTGAAATCGGAGCTGGGGCGGTGTTGTCGCAGAGAAGTTCCGACTGCTCCGTGATGAGACCTTGTGCTTTTTTTTCCCGTAAATTTTCGCCCGCCGAGCGGAATTATGATATTGGGAATCGGGAGCTTTTGGCCATGAAGTGGGCTTTTGAGGAGTGGCGTCACTGGCTTGAGGGGGCCAGACATCAGGTGGTGGTATTGACTGACCACAAAAATTTAATTTACCTTGAGTCTGCCAGGCGCCTGAATCCTAGACAAGCGCGCTGGTCGTTGTTTTTCTCTTGGTTTAATTTTGTGGTGTCTTACCTACCGGGTTCTAAGAATGTTAAGGCGGATGCCCTTTCTAGGAGTTTTGAGCCTGACTCCCCTGATAATTCTGAGCCCACAGGTATCCTTAAAGATGGAGTGATATTGTCTGCCGTTTCTCCAGACCTGCGGCGGGCCTTGCAGGAGTTTCAGGCGGATAGACCTGATCGTTGCCCACCTGGTAGACTGTTTGTTCCTGATGATTGGACCAGTAGAGTCATTTCTGAGGTTCATTCTTCTGCGTTGGCAGGTCATCCTGGAATCTTTGGTACCAGGGATTTGGTGGCAAGGTCCTTCTGGTGGCCTTCCCTGTCACGAGATGTGCGAGGCTTTGTGCAGTCTTGTGACGTTTGTGCTCGGGCCAAGCCTTGTTGTTCTCGGGCTAGTGGATTGTTGTTACCCTTGCCTATCCCGAAGAGGCCTTGGACGCACATTTCGATGGATTTTATTTCGGATCTGCCTGTTTCTCAGAAGATGTCTGTCATCTGGGTGGTGTGTGACCGTTTCTCTAAGATGGTCCATCTGGTTCCCTTGCCTAAGTTGCCTTCTTCTTCCGAGTTGGTTCCTCTGTTTTTTCAAAATGTTGTTCGTTTGCATGGTATTCCGGAGAATATCGTTTCTGACAGAGGGACCCAATTCGTGTCTAGATTTTGGCGGGCATTCTGTGCTAGGATGGGCATAGATTTGTCTTTTTCGTCTGCTTTCCATCCTCAGACTAATGGCCAGACCGAGCGGACTAATCAGACCTTGGAGACATATTTGAGGTGTTTTGTGTCTGCGGATCAGGATGATTGGGTTGCTTTTTTGCCTTTGGCGGAGTTCGCCCTCAATAATCGGGCCAGCTCTGCCACCTTGGTGTCCCCGTTTTTCTGTAATTCGGGGTTTCATCCTCGATTTTCCTCCGGTCAAGTGGAATCTTCGGATTGTCCTGGAGTGGATGCTGTGGTGGAGAGGTTGCATCAGATTTGGGGGCAGGTGGTGGACAATTTGAAGTTGTCCCAGGAGAAGACTCAGCTTTTTGCCAACCGCCGTCGTCGTGTTGGTCCTCGGCTTTGTGTTGGGGACTTGGTGTGGTTGTCTTCTCGTTTTGTCCCTATGAGGGTTTCTTCTCCTAAGTTTAAGCCTCGGTTCATCGGCCCGTACAAGATATTGGAGATTCTTAACCCTGTGTCCTTCCGTTTGGACCTCCCTGCATCCTTTTCGATTCATAATGTTTTTCATCGGTCATTGTTGCGCAGGTATGAGGTACCAGCTGTGCCTTCCATTGAGCCTCCTGCTCCGGTGTTGGTTGAGGGTGAGTTGGAGTACGTTGTGGAAAAGATCTTGGACTCTCGTGTTTCCAGACGGAAACTCCAGTATCTGGTCAAATGGAAGGGATACGGTCAGGAGGATAATTCTTGGGTCACTGCCTCTGATGTTCATGCCTCCGATCTTGTCCGTGCCTTTCATAGGGCTCATCCTGATCGCCCTGGTGGTTCTGGTGAGGGTTCGGTGCCCCCTCCTTGAGGGGGGGGTACTGTTGTGAAATTGGATTCTGGGCTCCCCCGGTGGCCACTTGTGGAATTTAACTTGTGTGCATCATCCCCTCTGTTCACCTGCTCCTATCAGGATGTGGGAGTCGCTATATAACCTTGCTCCTCTGTCAGTTTCATGCCGGTCAACAATGTAATCAGTAGCCTTTCTGTGCATGTTCCTGCTACTAGACAACTCCCAGCTAAGTTGGACTTTTGTCCTTGTGTGTTTTTGCATTTTGTTCCTGTTCACAGCTGCTGTTTCGTTGCTGTGTCTGGAAAGCTCTTGTGAGCGGAAATTGCCACTCTGGTGTTATGAGTTAATGCTAGAGTCTTAAAGTAATTTCTGGATGGTGTTTTGATAGGGTTTTCTGCTGACCATGAAAGTGCCCTTTCTGTCTTCATGCTATCTAGTAAGCGGACCTCGATTTTGCTAAACCTATTTTCATACTACGTTTGTCATTTCATCTTAAATCACCGCCAATATATGTGGGGGCCTCTGTCTGCCTTTTGGGAAAATTTCTCTAGAGGTGAGCCAGGACTGTCTTTTCCTCTGCTAGGATTAGGTAGTTCTCCGGCTGGCGCTGGGCATCTAGGGATAAAAAAACATAGGCATGCTACCCGGCCACTTCTAGTTGTGCGGCAGGTTTAGTTCATGGTCAGTATAGTTTCCATCTTCCAAGAGCTAGTTCTCATATATGCTGGGCTATGTTCTCTCGCCATTGAGAATCATGACAGTGGACTATCTGTTGATCGGAACGGCGAATAGTGGCTACCAGTACTGTCTGGTGATGGTGGACCACTTCACGAAATTCGCCGTCGCTGTTGCTACCAAAGATCAGACTGCCGAATCAGCTGCACAGGCCATCTGTCAACACTTCATTCGGGTCTACGGGTGTCCGGAGCGGCTGCACTCGGATCAGGGGGCGTGTTTCGAAGGGCGAGTCATTGAAGAACTTCAGCAGATGTATGGAATCAAGAAGTCCAGGACCACCCCGTATCATCCACAGGGAAATGGCGCATGTGAACGTTTCAACCGGACTCTCTTACAACTGATCCGAACCTTAGCAGAAGACAAAAAGCCCGACTGGCCTCGATTCCTCCCAGAACTGCTGTGGGCCTATAACAATCAAGTCCATTCTGTCACCGGATACACGCCTTACACCCTCCTTTTTGGCCGCCCAGGCAAAGGCATCCATGAGCTACACCTGTCTAACTCTGATGAAGACACCTGTGGTACCTATCCTTCCTGGCTACAAGCACACCGTCAAAGGATGGAAACTGTATACCGGCTGGTGGAACAGCAGATCCAGGACCAGGTCCACACTGATCCACTTCCAGTACAAGAAGACCTACTGAGTGTGGGTCAACTAGTCCTAGTTCGTATAAAGAAACCGCAAGGAAAACTCCGGCCCAAGTGGGAGACCGAAGTCTATCGAATAATTGGACACCCGTACCCTGATGGCCCCGTCTATCAAGTACAAGGCGAAGACAGCGGCAGCCTCCGCACCCTGCACCGTAACATGTTGCGCCCCTGCCGTTCTCAGACTGACTCCCCTCCTGTGATACCTAGAGAGATGGATATCACTAATACTGTGGGAGACACCGATACCGGGGATGTAGAGGTGGAAGACATCTCTACCCCTGCTCGCCTGAATGACGCGTCTGAACCCCTTACCTCCCCGACTGACTTACCGACTGGGGCGGAGAGTGGAGTGACTGATCGGGGAGAGAGATTAGCACCCGTTAGGCGGACAGCTAGGACCAACGCTGGAGTGCCCCCGGGACAGTCCTACAGAGACCAACATGTGTGGCCCTCTTCACAGCCGGGTCCTACAACCTCCACAGCCATCGCCGCCCTGGAGTCAGTCGTTGACAGGGACTGCCAACCTTCAAGTGGGGGGGGCGTGTAATGAGCTGGCCGGCTCTGACTGTTCTGTGATCATTGACATGGAATCTGTAACAGACACTGCCCCCGTGTGGCCAGAAGTTATACCTATGCCGAATGTGATTACAGAGAAACAAACTGTATTGGCTAAGCTCCCCCCTGTTATGTCATGTGACCAGGAAGGAGAGAGAGAAGAAGGAGAGCCGGGGAAATCAGTCTGTGCAGAGAGAAGTCTTTGTATTCTGGCGTGTTCCTGTAGATGTGACATAGGAGATTGCCTGGACGATTCCCCTCTCTTGAAAGCTGACTTCCAGATTGTTTCCAGCTCCCACACTGCAGAGCACTCAGCGGTGACATCTCCACAGATCCTGAACCCACGAACTGTAAGCGGGTCCTCTGTTGAGAGGCCGAACACCCCACCTTTACCTGCTGAACCCCCAAGGATTACAGTCTGGACCTGAGAGACAGAGTTTTGTTCACTCCCTGTTGTTTTCTCCTCGGCTGGAGCGTCTCCCTGCAGTGACAGACAGGCCTGCGACGTGGGAAGATTACCTCCTGGAGTAAAGGAACTGGTAACGTGTGGATAGGGACAGTGAGGGATAGTTTGTTATTACACGTTAATTCTGTGAATAGGCATTTTTTGTATTGTCTACAATTGTGTTCCGCTGTGTTAAGAAAATGTTTAACAGTAAAGATACGTTTGTTAAGATGGAATCTGAGTGTGGAAGTTTTGCTGGGCCAGATCATGGATATACATGGGCGACCTTACCCTCGCCCACTTCAGGAGCATACAGCAGTGTCCCTCACACTCCAGGCCTCACGGCCCCAACACATCATGGTGTCAGGATTTCCTTCGTATTTCTCGGGGGAGAGAACCTGCAGCAGCTTCTGAGGCCTCGATGATAATTCCATCCTCAGTGCAGAACGAAGGAAATCCTGACACCATGATGTGTTGGGGCCGTGAGGACTGGAGTTTGGGGATCACTGTCACACATGAGATAAAGCTGGATGAGCCCTGATATCGTTATATCCTATGGGGATAAATCAGCTAATTGCTCTGATTCCTGGGAGAGTCGGGTCCAGAGCAGGAGACGCTGGGGCCTTCCTCCATTTCGGCTAATAAATGAGAACACTGAGTCCGTCCTCAGAATCTCCTAACAAGACAGAGAAGAATGGGTTTCCTAAACCAGATAATTGTCATATAATGGAGGAGAGGGTTTGTTACAGTGTGTCAGTGCAGCTGGGAACTATTCAGCTCACAGACCATTGCTTGGAATGGATACACTGGATACAGTGGGGGATGGAGGATCTGCTACAGCACTGCCCCATGCAGTCAGGACCCCCCATAACATGGATGTTCCGTGATCAGATCTTCCAGAGATCATTCATGAAGAAGGAGAATCCCCTGTAGAGCGGCATCAACAACAATAAATGTGATAGGAGCAGTTATTGTATCATTTCCTAGTGATCTATATCTGGGAATGCAGGATGACAACCAATATGGCCGCCATTACCGCTCTTACATAGAGTGTCACTGAACTGAAGAAAAAACACAAATTTAAGTCAACATATAGATAACAGTCTTTTCTTTCTGGCTTGCTGAAAATAGATGTCTGGTTAATGAAGATACAATGCTGTGTCTTCACATTGCTCCATCTTAATTAGCCAGACGTGATAAGAATCCTATCACCTGTCTCCACTTATCGAGGACAGTCCACAGCATGTATTTAAGCAATGTCACGAATATAAGAGGTGTCACCTTCATTACAACAAAACTTTGTATCATCCAGTTTCCTGAGAGCATCTTCCAGGTCTTACTTGCTAATAAACTCCACACACAATTGAGGAGAAATGACTCATATCCATTGTGTCCACACATGGTGTCCTCTGCATTCTGTAGTTCCTACAAAAAACCACAAAAAATGCAGTCAACAAGGACCCATAAAATGTAAAAGTTTATTAAATAACCGTTAAAAACAGTACAAACATCAGGTAAATGTCACAAAATGGGAAATGAAAAGTGCCCATTGCAAAGCATGGACACACTGATAAGAACTCAAATAGCCACGCACCCCCGCATCACCACTAATACAAATACTGGTGTAATTACTGAATCATAATAACAATACAGGTAGGCATTAATAACATTCGCTGCACTTAGCCACATATAACCTACATACGTGATACAGGAGCGGGAGGCCACGAGTCCTATCCCCGACGCGCGTTTCGGAGTGTAAACACTCCTTCCTCAGGGGGCACCTGAACTGAGATGTTGTACTGACCTGTACGTTGTAGTGACCAGTATATTAAGCCCAGCTCATGCTTCTAAAGACAAGCACTTGTAAATTAAAAGGGAATCTGTCATGTCGTTTTTACATCCATACTAATAGTATCCTGAAATAGGGCTTGGGCAGCCCTTTCAGGATATGTAACTTATTGATGTAAGCCCTGGAAAATGTATAGTTTCGATCCTCGGGTGAGTAATACGGCAGTCTGACTGATTCACTGACACTGGTGCAGAGGGGTGGGTGGGATTATGGGCGAGGGAAGGGTTGAATATTCATTTGACATTTAAACATGCTTGGTGAGATGGTGCACAATACATTTTCTGGGGCTTACAGAAACACAACAGGGCAACGTACAGCAATAAAGGTTACTTATCCTGAAAAGGCTGCCCAAGCTCTATTTCAGGATACTATTTGTAAGGATACAAAAAGCCGGATTACTTACCGGCAATGCTCTTTTAATGAGTCCACGACAGCACCCCACATGAGAGAGAGGGATCTGCCCATAGGAACAGGAAACCTACAGAATAAAAGGAGGCGGTCCCCTCTCCTCAGTTTAGTTTTCAGAGTATCAAGGGAACCGCAAAGTCAAGGGAACCGGAAAGTTTTAGTATTAATTCATAATCAACAATTACAAATGTCTTAAACTCTATACAACCATTATTTGTGAGTTTAAAAGAAGGAACTTGTGCATAATTAGGGAGGGTAGTAAATGGGTGCTGTCGTGGACTCATTAAAAGAGCATTACCGGTAAGTAATCCGGCTTTTTACCCTTCGCCACGACAGCACCCCACATGAGAGATTTTCAGAGAGCCATTGTCTGGGTCGGATTACTGTACTAAGGACAGCTCTACCAAAGGTCAGGTCAGAAGATGTAGATAGATCAAGTCTATAATGGTTGTAAAAAGTAGAAGGTGTTGACCAGGTTGCGGCCTTACATATTAAATATATTGGTACATCTGCTTGTTCCACCCAGGAGGAAGCCATGGCTCATGTTGAATGTGCTTTTATACCCACTGGAGGAATCTGGCCTTTGATGTATAGGCCAAGCAGATAGCTTCTCTGATCCACCGAGATATGGTAGCTTTTGTGACCCCATGTCCTTTCTTGTGGCCCTGAAAGGAGACAAACAGAGCCCTACTCTGCCTCCATGTCTGAGACCTTTTTATATAGGTCAGGATAGCTCTTCTGACATCTAAGGTGTGGAACTTATGTTGTTCTGGAGTTACAGGGGAATCAAAAAAGGAAGGGAGAAAAATTTCCTGTGATCTGTGGTAGGTGGATGCCACCTTAGGAAGGTATGAGGGGTCTGGTTTTAGGACTACCCGATCTTGAAATATTAGTAAGAAAGGTGGGTCTACTGATAGGGCCTGGATGTCGCTAACCCTTCTGGCTGAGGTTAGAGCTACCAATAGGGCTACTTTATAAGTTAGGACCCTTAGAGGTATGGAATCTAGTGGCTCAAATGGGGAGCTGGTTAAGGCCTCCAGTATTAGATTTAAATCCCACGGAGGTAGACGGGAAATATGGACCGTGTTACTACGTTCACAAGACTTTATAAATCTGGAGATCCACCTATTAGCTGCTATATTACATCCATATAGGGCTCCCAATGCTGAGACCTGAACTCTTAAGGTGTTTACCGATAACCCTAATTCTCAGCCCTTTTGTAAGAACTCTAGAATAGGTGTCACTGGAACTTGCCTAGTGAACGGTACTGTATAAAAGTTTAAGAATTTATTCCATACCCTACTATATATTAGGGTGGTAGATCTTTTTCTACTCAGTAAAAGGGTGTTTACTAGTTCCACTGAAAACCCCCTTGAACTTAATAGTTGCCTCTCAAATTCCACGCCGTCAAGTGAAGACCTTTCACTTGCAGGTGGAAAAAGGGGCCCTGGAACAGCAGTTCCTTGTTTGATGGAAGAATCCATGGGTCGCATAGACACATGGTCTGGAGACAAGAAAACCATGGTCTCCTTGGCCAAAGGGTGCAATGAGGATTACTCTTGCTTGTTCCCTCCTGATTTTTCTGATCACTAGTGGAATCAGAGACATCGGAGGAAAGGCATATGCCAGTTTGAACTTCCAAGGGTGATGAAAAGAGTCCAACATGTCTGGATGATCCATGAAGTTCAGGGAAGCGAACCTTTTTACTTGTCTGTTGTCTCTTGTGGCAAACAGATCTATTTGTGGTATACCCCATGTTCTTGTTATCATTCTGAATATGGTTCTGTTTAAGGTCCATTCCCCTTGGAGTAACATGTTTTGGCTGAGGTAGTCTGCTTTGATGTCTCTGCTAGCTGGAAGATGTCTGCTGCTATGGTCATCAGACTCCCTGACCGTGTACCACCTTGACAGTTCACATATGCCACTGTGGTGGAATTGTCCGAGAAAACCCTTACATGTGCTCCTCAAATCTGTGGAAGAAAATGATTTAAGGCATATTCTACCGCTCTTAATTCTTTCCAATTGGAAGAACATGTTAACTCTGTCTGATCCCAGATATCTTGGGCCAGACTATCCTCCATATGGGCACCCCACCCCATAGGGCTGGCGTCGGTGGTAATTATCTTAGAAGGGTCTATTATCCATGGTACACCCTTTGAAAGGTGCTCCATATCTAGCCACCAGGATAGGGATTCTATGACCTCCCTGGAAAGAGTTAGTTTCCTTTCCAGATGTCCTACTTCCCCCTGGACTGACAATACTTCATACTGTAATGGACGGGTATGAAATTGAGCCCACGGCACAGCTGGAATACATGAGAAAAATGATCCCAGTAAGGACATAGCTTTCCTTAGTGTCATGTGTGGGTTTTCCATTGCCTCTGACACTTTTGATTGTATAGTCAATCTTTTTGACTGTGGAAGGAAGCATTTCTGACTTACGGAGTCTAGCTGGATTCCTAGAACTATTTGAACGGTTTCTGGATTCAGCCTGGACTTTTCGAAGTTGATGATCCAACCTAACTCCTGTATGGACGAGATCGTATTAGATAATCGAATCTTACATTGAGGTATAGAATTTCCTACTACTAGAAAATCATCTAGGTAGGGTATTATTAAAGTGTCCCGTTGGCGTAGATGAGCCATCACTTCTAATATCACTTTTGTGAAGATGCGGGGAGCCATCGAAAGCCCAAAGGGTATTGCTAGGTACCACTGGTGATCGGCATGGGAAGATGATAGTAGGCATCTTTTAGGTCTATCCCCGCCATGACACATCTAGGGAACAAAAGCTTGATGGTAGAACTAATGGATTCCATTTTAAAACTATGATTACGCAAAAAAGAGTTTAATTTGTTTGAGATTTATGATGGTTCTGAAAGAACCATCTGGTTTATTGATCAAAAATAAAGGGGAATAGAACCCCTTCCCTTCTTGATCCTGGGGAACCTCTATCAAGACTCTTTTAGATAGAAGAGATAGGATCTCTGATTCCAGAGCCCTTTGTTGTTCTCATCCCTTTGGTGATGTTACTACAAAAGAATCCCAAGGGACTCGATCAAACTCCAATCTTAAACCGTATTGTATAATGTCCAGAATCCATTGGCTAGATGTTATTTGTTTCCATTCAGTAAAGAAAAATTTTAATCTGCCGCCCACTTCATGGTCAACGGTACTTGTTACGCTTCATTTTATAGGATCCGCTAAACAGAGCACCTTTTTGTTTTGGATCCTTTGTATCCCAGCACTCCCTTGGAGTCTCAAACGGCTTGTTTCTGGTAAAGGGGCATCTTCTGAAGGCTCTCCTGTAAGATGGAAGAGATTGATTAGGGAAGCCTTTCTTTCTCTCTCCCGCTTTATTTAGGAGATCATCCAGTGTTTCCCAAAATGGAACTCACCCTGGCAAGGGATCGCACAAAGTTTTGCTTTTGCTTGTGCGTCCCCTTTCCAGTTTTTTAACCAGAGTGCTCGCCGGGCTGTGTTCACTAGGCCGGCTGATCTGGCTGCTAGGCGTAGCGAATCCACAGAGGCATCTGCCAGGAATGCTATCGCTTCTTTGATTAGAGGGATTTTTGGCAAGATTAATTCTCTTGAAGTTCTACCTCTAATTTGTTCCTCCAGCTGTTCCATCCACACTAGATGTGACCTTGCGGTGCAGGTACTAGATATAGCAGGCCTGAATGCCCCTGTGTTAGCTTCCCACGATCTTTTTAGTAAGGCTTCTGCTTTACGGTCTAACGGGTCTGTTAGGACCCCCGAATCTTCAACTGGTAAGACCGATTGTTTAGAAGTGGAAGCAACTGCGGCATCAACCTTTGACCAGGAATTAAGTTCCTCATCGCTGAAGGGATAGCATCTCTTAGAGGATGATGGTAGGAAACCCCTTGTATTCTGCTTATCCCATTCTTTTTTAATTAGGTCTTTAATAGTGGGTATGACGGGGAAGGATCTACGTTTTTTCTGTCCTAATCCCGCAAACATGATGTCTTGAGCCGATTTTTTCCCTTTTTCTTCTGGGCACCCCATTGTGCTTCTGACAGATTTCACTAAGTTGTCTATACTGCTGTTAGGTAGACAAAGCCCCCCTTCATTCTCGGATGAACTCGGCTGGGATCTAGATTCGTCCGAGGATCTATGTACATCCTCTGATTCTGAGCTTGCTGGAGATCGGGACCTGCTTGGCTGGCGGGTACTGGTGCTACTTGTATGCGCCAAACCCTGCATTTCTTCCCGGATTATGGCTCTAACATCAGATGGAGTCATTATATTCTCTTGCCGTAAGGTTAGCATAATACATTCTGAGGACAACCTTTTACTATAAGAATCCGGAAGGGGCTGCGTACATAAGGCACATTCCTTGTGCTTGGACTTGTGTGTCCTTTTCTTAGTCTAGAGGAAGGGGATACAGGAGGAACATATATCAGCATATAGGAAGAGGCTCTTTTTAAAACTCACCCAGTGAAGCTGACAGGTACCGGTTCTGGAGGCAGATTTTTTGGCAGGTGATCCTTCTGTTTGGTGGTAGAACGCTTCTCTGGGGGCCGACCACCACTCTTAGTGCTGCTCCTAGCACTTCTCTCTTTACTGGGAGAACGCTGCTCTGCTGCAGGCAGGTGCGCTTCGTCGGCCGGTGAAGCCATACTCACACACACTGGTCTGACGTCAGCGCCGCTTTTGAATCTGGCGCCGAATCTCCTGCCTCCCCGAACCTAACCCGGAAGTGCTCCGGCGACTTCCGGGTTAGACGCGCTACTCTCTCTCACCATGCGGCGGCCAGAGATATTAAGCCGGCCGCTGCAGCACGCGCGCCCTCAGACCAGCGGTGACCGGACCCGGAACAGAATCACCCCCTCTTTGAGAATACCAGCCGGCTCAGGGACTCCCGGAGAATCAGGCAAAAAACTCCTAGAAAGGGCATCAGCCTTCACATTCTTAGATCCCGGAAGGTAAGAGACCACAAAATCGAAACGGGAGAAAAACAGCGACCATCGAGCCTGTCTAGGATTCAACCGCTTGGCAGACTCGAGGTAAGTCAGATTCTTGTGATCAGTCAAGACCACCACGCGATGTTTGGCTCCCTCTAGCCAATGTCGCCACTCCTCAAATGCCCACTTCATAGCCAACAACTCCCGATTGCCGACATAATTACGCTCAGCAGGCGAAAACTTTCTAGAAAAGAAAGCACATGGCTTCATCAAAGAGCCATCAGAACTTCTCTGAGACAAAACAGCCCCTGCCCCAATCTCAGAAGCATCAACCTCGACCTGAAAAGGGAACGAAACATCTGGCTGACGCAACACAGGGGCCGAAGTAAAATGACGTTTAAGCTCCTGAAAAGCCTCAACGGCCGCAGGGGACCAATTCACCACATCAGCGCCTTTCTTCGTCAGATCAGTCAAAGGCTTAACCACACTAGAAAAATTAGCGATGAAGCGACGGTAAAAATTAGCAAAGCCCAGAAACTTCTGAAGACTCTTCACAGATGTAGGTTGAGTCCAATCATAAATGGCCTGAACTTTAACAGGGTCCATCTCGATAGTAGAAGGGGAAAAAATGAAGCCCAAAAAGGAAACCTTCTGAACTCCAAAGAGGCATTTAGACCCCTTCACAAACAACGCATTAGCACGAAGGACCTGGAATACCATCCTGACCTGCCTCACATGAGACTCCCAATCATCCGAAAAGACCAAAATATCATCCAAATATACAATCATGAACCTATCCAGATACTTCCGGAAGATGTCGTGCTTAAAGGACTGAAACACAGATGGAGCATTAGAAAGCCCGAATGGCATCACCAGGTACTCAAAATGGCCCTCGGGCGTATTAAATGCTGTTTTCCATTCATCGCCCTGTTTAATACGCACAAGATTATACGCCCCTCGAAGGTCAATCTTGGTAAACCAACTAGCCCCCTTAATCCGAGCAAACAAATCAGACAGCAGAGGCAAAGGGTACTGAAATTTGACCGTGATTTTATTGAGAAGGCGGTAATCTATACAGGGTCTCAGAGAGCCATCCTTCTTGGCCACAAAAAAGAACCCTGCTCCCAACGGTGACGAAGACGGGCGAATATGCCCTTTCTCCAAGGACTCCTTTACATAATTCCGCATAGCGGCATGTTCTGGCACAGATAAATTGAAAAGTCATCCCTTAGGGAACTTACTACCAGGAATCAAATTAATAGCGCAATCACAGTCCCTATGAGGAGGTAGGGCACTGGACTTGGGCTCATCAAATACATCCTGGTAATCCGACAAAAACTCAGGGACTTCAGAAGGAATGGAAGAAGAAATTGTCATCAAAGGAACATCACTATGTATCCCTTGACAACCCCAACTAGACACAGACATTGATTTCCAATCCAGTACTGGATTATGAACCTGTAACCATGGCAAACCCAACACGACAACATCATGCAAATTATGCAACACCAAAAAACGAATATTTTCCTGATGTGCGGGAGCCATGCACATGGTCAGCTGAGTCCAGTACTGAGGTTTATTCTTGGCCAATGGCGTAGCATCAATCCCCCTTAAGGGAATAGGACTCTGCAAAGGCTCTAAGGAAAAACCACAGCGCCTGGCAAACTCCAAGTCCATCAAGTTCAGGGCAGCGCCTGAATCCACAAATGCCATAACAGAGTAGGATGACAATGAGCAAATCAGAGTAACAGACAAGAGAAATTTAGGCTGTACAGCACTAACGGTGACAAACCCAGCGAACCTCCTAGTGCGCTTAGGACAATCAGAAATAGCATGAGTGGAGTCACCACAGTAAAAACACAGCCCATTCTGACGTCTGTGTTCTTGCCGTTCAGCTCTGGTCAAAGTCCTATCACATTGCATAGGCTCAGGCCTCCGCTCAGAGGACACCGCCAAATGGTGCACAACTTTGCGCTCACGCAAACGCCGATCAATCTGAATGGCCAAAGACATTGATTCATTCAGACCAGCAGGCGTGGGGAACCCCACCATAACATCTTTAAGGGCTTCAGAAAGACCCTTTCTGAAAATTGCTGCCAGGGCATACTCATTCCATTGTGTAAGCACAGACCACTTTCTAAACTTCTGGCAATATACTTCTGCTTCATCCTGACCCTGACATAGAGCCAGCAAGATCTTTTCTGCCTGATCCACAGAATTTGGTTCATCATAAAGCAATCCGAGCGCTAGAAAAAATGCATCTACATTAAGCAATGCAGGATTTCCTGGCTCAAGGGAGAATGCCCAGTCTTGCGGGTCGCCACGCAACAAAGAAATAATAATCTTTACTTGCTGAATGGGGTCACCAGAGGAGCGGGGTTTCAGAGAAAGAAACAGTCTGCAATTATTTTTAAAATTCAAAAATTTTGATCTATCCCCAGAAAACAAATCAGGAATTGGAATTCTAGGCTCTAACATCAGATTCTGAACCACATAATCCTGAATACTCTGTACCCTTGCAGTGAGTTGATCCACACAAGAGGACAAACCTTGAATATCCATATCTACACCTGAGTCCTGAACCACCCAGAGGTTAAGGGGAAAAGAAAGACAAAACAAGCTGCAAAGAAAAAAAATTTGACTCAGAACTTCTCTTATCCCTCTTTTGATATGCATTAACACTTTGTAGGCCAGCTGTACTGTTATGGACCTGGTGGTTAGGAGCACCCGGAATGACCTGATGGTTAAAACGGAAAACCTGGGACAAGCTCTGAGGAGGTGGTAACTCTACTGACCGCAATCCCTAGTCCTATCACACACACTAGAAATAGCCGTGGAGCATGCCTAACTCTCCCTAGACGCCTCTTCACAGCCTAAGAGCTAACTACCCCTAAAGATAGAAATAGAAGCCTACCTTGCCTCAGATAAATTCCCCAAAGGAAAGGCAGCCCCCACAAATATTAACTGTGAGTTAAGAGGGAAGTGACAAACACAGGAATGAAACAGATTTTAGCAAAGGAGGCCGAATCTTCTCTAGATAGACAGAGGATAGGAAAGGGAACTGTGCGGTCAGTATTAAAAACTACAAAAACCACGCAGAGTGTGCAAAAAGACCTCCACACCGACTCACGGTGTGGAGGTGCAGCTCTGCACCCCCAGAGCTTCCAGCTAGCAAGTAAATATCATAATAGCAAGCTGGACTAGAAACATAGCATGTACTGAGAAATATATTCAAAAACCAATGAACAACAAATGAACTAGCAGGGACTTAGCTTCTGCTGGAGTAGACAGGTCATCTGAGAAATCCAAGAGAGATCTGAACCAGTACTGAGACATTGACAGCTGGCATGAACTAACGACCTGAACAGAGTTAAATAGGGAAGCCAGCAGAAGCAATAAGCGAGGGCAGCTGAGAAAGCCAACCTCAAAGATCAGCAGTTCCACTCAAAGCCACCAGAGGGTGTCCAAGGACAGAACTCACCAAAGTACCATTCACGAGCACAGGAGGGAGCCCGAGAACGGAATTCACAACATAAGGGGTAACGTTTCTCCTTATGGAGAGTGACATACCAGCTGGCTTGTCAAGGTAAGGAGGGTTATTCGCTGTGCAATGCTCCTCTGGGAATTTAAATAAGCAAATTGCCTCTGCTGAAAAAAAGAGGACTTAACTCTATGGCGCCACCTATTGGAAGTAGCGATCCTACAAGTCACAATCAACCCTTTAACGAGTCGTGCAATATGACTTAGGGTAAAAGCCAAATCAGTATCTCAATTCGCAGACACGGTGTTTCGGGCTGTTGGCCCTCGTCAGTGCAAAGCATGAGAACTGATTTGGCTAGGTGAGAGGCTCTGGAGTGGGGTCTAAGGGGTAACGTTTCTCCTTATGGAGAGTGACATACCAGCTGGCTTGTCAAGGTAAGGAGGCTTATTCTCCGTGCAATGCTCCTCTGGGAATTTAAATATGCAAATTGCCTCTGCTGAAAAAAAGAGGACTTAACTCTATGGCGCCACCTATTGGAAGTAGCGATCCTACAAGTCACAATCAACCCTTTAACGAGTCGTGCAATATGACTTAGGATAAAAGCCAAATCAGTATCTCAATTCGCAGACACGGTGTTTCGGGCTGTTGGCCCTCGTCAGTGCGAAGCATGAGAACTGATTTGGCTAGGTGAGAGGCTCTGGAGTGGGGTCTAAGGGGTAACGTTTCTCCTTATGGAGAGTGACATACCAGCTGGCTTGTCAAGGTAAGGAGGCTTATTCGCCGTGCAATGCTCCTCTGGGAATTTAAATATGCAAATTGCCTCTGCTGAAAAAAAGAGGACTTAACTCTATGGCGCCACCTATTGGAAGTAGCGATCCTACAAGTCACAATCAACCCTTTAACGAGTCGTGCAATATGACTTAGGATAAAAGCCAAATCAGTATCTCAATTCGCAGACACGGTGTTTCGGGCTGTTGGCCCTCGTCAGTGCGAAGCATGAGAACTGATTTGGCTAGGTGAGAGGCTTGTAGGATCGCTACTTCCAATAGGTGGCGCTATAGAGTTAAGTCCTCTTTTTTTCAGCAGAGGCAATTTGCATATTTAAATTCCCAGAGGAGCATTGCACGGCGAATAAGCCTCCTTACCTTGACAAGCCAGCTGGTATGTCACTCTCCATAAGGAGAAACGTTACCCCTTAGACCCCACTTCTTCTAAATAGTATCATGTTCATGTTCACAAAGAAATCTGCAATCAAGGGTGTCAGACTGATCAAGAATGCAAGTTCATAGAAAAGAGACAAAGCAATATATTTTAAGGTCATATCTGATCCAAAAGACTTTATGAAAACACACAGTGTTTGTAAGCATCCATCAATGCAAGGCAGAAGACCGAAGGCAGACGCCTTCTTTATAGGTAAATGTTGGGCACCTGGCCAAATCCCCAACTAGTTATAAGGGTATGTTCACACGTTCCTGATTTCAATCATTTTTTTTGAGGACTAAAACCGCAGCTCTTGGCAGAAAACGCAGGTGCGTTTTTGGTGCGTTTTTGATGCGTTTTTGATGCGGATTTTTATGCAGTTTTCTCTGCAGATTGACTGTGTTTGACACAAATAAAGCTTTAACTGCAGTGGGGGGGGGGAAAAAAAAAAGAAATGATGTCATTTCCTTGTCCAACCCTTTTCTTCTTCCATCCTCCATTTTGGGACTAAACACCAAAATGAGTTGGACGTGTTTTGAATGACAGTGCTCCGCAGAGTGCTGAGCGTAGGCCAGATCACAGCCCGCGGATCCAGCTCTATCCAGCTATTTAAGTCTACGTTCACATTTGCGGTCTGCGCCGCAGCGTCGGGCGCCGCAGCGTCGCCGCATGCGTCATGCGCCCCTATATTTAACATGGGGGCGCATGGACATGCGTCGCACTTGTGTTTTGCGCCGCATGCGTCACTGCAGCGCACGCATCCGGGCGCAGAGGACGCAGCAAGTTGCATTTTTGCTGCGTCCAAAATCAATCAAAAAAAGGACGCATGCGGCGCAAAACGCAGCGTTGTGCATGCGTTTTGCTGCGTTTTTGTTTGCGTTGTGTTGCGGCGCACAACGCAAATGTGAACATAGCCTAAGTGCCACGTATTTAAGTGCCACGTATTTAAGTGCCACGTATTTAGGTGCCATGTATTTAAGTGCCACGTATTTAAGTGCCACGTATTTAAGTGCCACGTATTTCAGTGCCACGTATCACTTATTTAAGTGCCACGTATTTCAGTGCCACGTATTTCAGTGCCACGTATTTCAGTGCCACGTATCACGTATTTAAGTGCCACGTATTTCAGTGCCACGTATCACGTATTTCAGTGCCACGTATTTCAGTGCCACGTATCACGTATTTCAGTGCCACGTATTTCAGTGCCACATATTTCAGTGCCACGTATTTCAGTGCCACGTATCACGTATTTAAGTGCCACGTATTTAAGTGCCACGTATCACGTATTTCAGTGCCACGTATTTCAGTGCCACGTATCACGTATTTAAGTGACACATATCACGCATTTCAGTGCCACGTATTTCAGTGCCACATATTTCAGTGCCACGTATCACGTACCACGTACCACGTATTTAAGTGCCACGTATCACGTGCCACGTATCACGTGCCACGTATCACGTGCCACGTATCACGTGCCACGTATCACACATATATATAACGTATAACACACTGACAGGAGCCATAGTTCCTGTCGGTGTGTCACTGCGCATGCGCGAGCGAGTTTACCGGCGGTCATTGACCCCGGCACTCTCGCTTAACGGCAGTGCTGCGTGGGAAAGTTCAACGCAGCTGTACTGCTGTTAACCGAGACGCCGGAGCCATTGAACTCCGGAACAGTACGCGATACACTGCTAGGAGCTTCGCTCCTGGCAGTGTATTGCCGGAGAGCAGCCGATCGGCGTGGGACACTCGTTTTATGGATTCTGCGGACAGAGAGTATGAATTTGATTTTTTATTTTGGGATTTTATCTAGGGGATCGAGGGCTTCGCCTACAAGTGTGCTGTTGGTGAGTATATACTCTATGTTATATGTTGTATGTACTGTGTGTCATGTATGTGTATTGTGTGTAGGTGTTTTGTGTAACTTTACAATTGTGCTAAGTCGCCGGACACAGGGACAACTCTCCCATCCTAATACCGGATGGGAATAGTAGTCCCATACGGCGACTTAGCACAATGGTGGCACTAGCGTCGCATGGGGACATACACACACACATACCAAATCAATCAAACGGCCGACACGATCCCCATGCGACGGTACGCCTCCATGTCTCTCCGCCCAAGCACTTCCGGCCCCGCACTTCCGGCCGCTTCCCCGCACTTCCTGCTGCAGCGGTTCTGCACCACAAACCGCAATAAAACCCGCAGATATATTTTTGATCTGCGGGTTTTACTGCGGGTTTGACCTCACAATGGAGGTCTATGGGTGCAGAACCGCTGCAGTTCTGCACAAAGAAGTGACATGCTCCTTCTTTTTTCCCGCAGCTATTCAGCGCGGCTTTTTTTTGGAAATTCAGGATCGTGTGCACAGTGGTTCCCGTTTTCCATAGGGTACATTGTACTGTACCCTGCATGGAAAAAAGCTGCGGAACCGCAGCGGTAAAACCGCTGCGGTTCCGCGGTAAAAAACGCACTGTGTGAACATGGCCTAAGACTTATATAAAGACCACACTTATTGGTGAATTTTCAGTAAACCCACAGATGAGAGATCAGTTGTACCCAGCCGTCGTGTCATTTACACCACTGATTGCTTCACAAGTTGCCAAGTTGTCCATGGTGATGGGTGGTGAACGGCTTCGCATGCTGATGGTACGAAACACATTGAAACCAGACAAAGCTGTGCTGATGATGACCTCCGGGCACTATGGATGCCAGTGTAACGCCTTAATGTCCTTTTCGCCTTGGTGAACAAACAGCAGCTGTGGTGGGATGGCTTGTAGAGTAGGGTCTTCTGTGTCACCCTCCTGATCCTGATCTCTCTCCACTGCAAGATCCCACTGAGTTATCTGATCGTCAGCACCAGCAGCGGCAAACACCCCGCTGTCTGTAGGATGCCACTCAACAGAGGTGATCGGGGCCGTGTGCTGCTTAAACTGGGCAACACTGACTCCTTTCTGTGGGGAAAAGAGAAAAACAGCAGCTTGATCCCAAAAAAGTCATGTTATAAAAACATTGTAATATTTTTGTTTCATAAATTGAGCCACACAGATTAAAAACGGTTGTATCAACTGTAAAGACAAGCACATTTGCAATGAACCCTTATTAAAAATCATCTTTTCTTAAGAAAGGAGAGATTTTTAATCTTATAGTGTACAGCTCGTTTCTAAAGTTACCAGATACCCTGCAGTCTCAGAGAGGCCGGTTACTTGGGTAACATGCATAAGCCACTAGCACTGCTCCGAAGCTATCTAGATCGGGCCACTTTCAGTTCCTCTGCGCTTTCCCCATGCTGCAGAGGTAACGTTACCTCTGCAAGCAGCCTCAGAGCACAGTCTGGAGCAGCAGTGATACCAAACAGCTAGTCCAAACTTTCAAATCTTCACAAGAGCACCAACTCCGGCTACAAAAAAGCTGCTGAGGGGAAGCCATTGCTCCTCTAATCAGTCATGCCAAGCGATCGGAAAGAATTACAGTATATTCAAATGCCTCGCCCATCACATAAAGACAAGAGGGTCACAATACACTTGCAAGCATGTAAAATAAAGGAGGATGGTACATCCCTCTCCACCACTGTCCCGGTCTCTGTTTTGGCTGCAGTGGCAATATCACATCAACATCATGCGTCACCGCTCTCGCTCTGCCGATGTAGATGGCACGCGCCACTGAGCGCAAGCGACTGGCTACAACATGAAGTCTACGTGACGACACGGCTGCAGCAGAAAGTCAGGGACCAGGATGGGTGCGGATGCTCTGGGCTGGAACAGGGAAGGGCAAGTAACCTCTGCCTTTGTTATTGTACATGCCTGCAAGCATTTTGGGTCCGCTTTGCTAAGAGTAGAAAAACCCTTTTAACATACTTTAGAGGCTCCTACTGACCATACCAAATTCAAAATAATGTGTATGGCAGGTATGAACAGATGCCAAAGCAGCCATCCAGACTGTGGCAACTGTTGAAAATTTCTCTCAAGATCATGTATGTGCGATCCTGAGTGCAAACACAGCATCCATTCATCCTTAGTCATTTATAATGCAACCAAAAGAAGTAGTGATTAAAGCTCCATAGAAATCCATTGTTCTATGGAGATTTGTCTCGTTACTATCTGTATTATGCTCCCATGCCAACACATGCACAGGAACTGTAGAGGAGCAGGGGCGAAGGAATGGAGGAAATTGGCCCTTAGAAAAGGTTGGGATTAGGGAGAATTCACATTGCATTTGCGCCAGGAAAGCTCGCGGTGTACACGTCCCAAACACAAACATTTCCCCAAGGGATGCCAAGACTGTCCGGCCAAGACCATATATTTCAGAGGATGTTATTTCTTGCTGTATAGAATAGTGTAGCCAATTACTCTTCTATGCAGAATCATTCAGAAAAAAATAAAAATAGTAGAATATGATATACATTTCATTTTTTTAACATGGAGTCTATGGCTGATGCGTTTCACTCTAGGCCTATAATGTGGGAACCATCAGAGGCACCTATAGGAGATTCTCCTATAATGTGTGTGAACACACGCTTACTGAATGTCAGCAATGAGAACACAGCATTCACTTATTATACAAGTATGCACGATGTAATAAGCCAAATATCTACTGCCAGACACTGACCTGAAACTGGCGCAAATCCCAAATCTTGAGGACACCATCATTTCCTCCGCTGACGATAAAAGCCTCATGTTGGTTCCAGCTGATCACGTTGACGTCGTTATCGTGGGCCGCGCTGGCCGTCAGCATGCACGCCTTGTTAGGAGTGGCTCTGATGTCCCAAATACGAACTGAAGCATCGACCGAGCAAGAGGCAAAAACCTGTCAAGTACATGATTAGGAAGTGAAAATATTCACCTGTGGTTGTCCATCATGTTAGATTTCTTATATGTATCAATTAAGAAAAATGAGAATGAGAAGAATGAAACTCTCTCCCTATTTGAAGCTGATACTTTATCCAAGTAGGTGGCAGCAGGCGCCCCTTTGCTAAAGTACAAGACGCCATTACACAACTGAGAACTCTGCTTTATTATGGGTATTCACGTTAGTATTCCCATTTTACTATGATGAGTATATAGTGATTCTACATGATATAATGGTTATCCTCTCAGGGATGGAGGAAGGATGAAGATATTCTCTGATGGCCATTGGAGAACTTTACTCACAAGGAGGCAACAAACTTGGTGGTTACAACAGTCTGACCTCCATAGCGACAAACAATTGGCACTTACTCTTGTGACACCTCTTCTAGCACTTTCCTTTGCAGCACTTCAGTCACACTGCCACAGTCCCCTTGTCACTGTTAGCAGCTCTTCTCACCCTCATTGTGCAGCTTACAACCCCTCTCGGTGTCTTCTCGATGGCAGTAATGTGCTGCAGTGGCAGTTCTAGTCACTTTGCACAAATTAGTGGCTTACCCTTCACAGTTACATGAGTCACATATGATAATCCCTCACACGCAGATATTAGTCTCCTAGCCATCTCTGCAGCAGCAGCCAGGATCATATTCCTTTCCAACCACTACACTGATGCCTCTACCTTGTGTCAGTCATTGCACTGGTTACCCCTCCAATACAGAGTGCAATATAAACTTATCACTCTCACCCACAAAGCGCTCCTTGTTCAGCACCACCCTAATCTCCTCCCTCCACTCTGTCTACCACCCTATGCATGCCCTCTATTCTGCTAATGACCTAAGACTAAAATCCCCAATAATTCAAACCTCCCACTCATGTCTCCAAGACTTCTTGCATGCTGCACCAATTCTTTGGAATGCACTAACCCAGTCAATTCCATTACCAATAACCACAGTTTTAACCCCTTTACGACACTGGACGTATAGGTACGGTGACCAGAAAAATGCCCACAGGAAAAATGCCCACAGGAAAATTGCCCACAGGACAAATGCCCACAGGAAAATTGCCCGCACGGAAAATTGCCCACATGGAAAATTGCCCACACGGAAATTTGCCCACACGGAAAATTGCCCACATGGATAATTGCCCACATGGATAATTGCCCACACGGAAAATTGCCAATTGCAGCATCACAAAGTTTCAGATCCATAATATTTGAGTTGCAAGGAGAAGAATGTCCACAGAAAATTGCCCACAGGCTGAATTATAGGTTAAATGCTCTGTAGGACAGGGGGATAGTATATGCATGTATACATGAGATGCTCTGCAGGGCAGAAGAATAATATATAATTATAGGTGAGATGCTCTGCAGGACAGAGAATAGCAAAGACCTATAGGTTAAATGCTCTGCAGGACAGGGGAATAGTATGCAGGTATACGTGAGATGCTTTGCAGAACAGATGAATAATATAGAATTATAGGTGAGATGCTCTGCAGGACAGAGAATAACAAAGAGATATAGGTTAAATGATCTGCAGGACAGGGGATAGTATGCAGGTATACGTGAGATGTTCTGCAGGGCAGAAGAATACCGTAATATAGAATTGTAGGTGAAATGCTCTGCCGCACAGAGAATAGCAAAAATATATAGGTTAAGTGCTCTGCAGGACAGGGGGATATTATGCATGTATACATGAGATGCTCTGCAGGGCAGAAGAATAATATATAATTATAGGTGAGATGCTCTGCAGGACAGAGAATGGTAAAGAGATATAGGTTAAATGCTCTGCAGGACAGGGGAATACTATGCAGGTATAAGTGAGATGCTCTGCAGAGCAGAAGAATAATATAGAATTATAGGTGAGATGCTCTGCAGGGCAGGAGAATAATATAGAATTATAGGTGAGATGCTCTGCAGGACAGACAATAGCAAAGAGATATAGGTTAAATGCTCTGCAGGACGGGGATATTATGCAGGTATACATGAGATGCTCTGCAGGGCAGAAGAATAATATAGAATTGTAGGTGAGATGCTCTGCAGGACAGAGAATAGCAAAGATATATAGGTTAAATGCTTGGCAGGTCAGGGGGATATTATGCAGGTATACGTGAGATGCTCTGCAGAGCAGGAGAATAATATAGAATTATAGGTGAGATGCTCTGCAGGGCAGGATAATAATATAGAATTATAGGTGAGATGCTCTGCAAGACAGAATAGCAAAGAGATATAGGTTAAATGCTCTGCAGGTCAGGGGGATATTATGCAGGTATAAGTGAGATGCTCTGCAGAGCAGAAGAATAATAAAGAATTATAGGTGAGATGCTCTGCAGGATAGAGAATAGCAAAGATCATAGGTTAAATGCTCTGCAGGATAGGGGGATAGTATGCAGGTATATGTGAGAATAGTATAGAATTATAGGTGAGAGGCTCTGCAGCACAGAAGAATGTCAGCAAAAATTGCCCACATAAAAAACTACCAACAAGTGTATTAAGAACAGTTTATTAAGGCAAACAACAATAACTTAAGTTTATTAAACAATCATTGTACACCTGCAAATAATTAGCTGCCGGGTGATTGTCCTTGACTTCCATGGGCTCCATTGAAATACAATACAGCACAACACAGGCAGCAAAGAAAATGCAGAATGGATTTCAACAAAGGTCTCTGGGCCCAGTTTACTTCTCCAGGTTCTGTTCACTCCCCCTAGTCCCAGAGTACGGATTCTGCTCTTAGGAGTTGTCATTCCACTGTGCTAACAATAATTCTACTCTCATTGTGGTGTGTCTGGGCCTAGAGACCCTTAGGCTATGTTCACACGCTGCGGATCCGCAGTGGGTCTGCAGCGGTTTTCCATGCGTTTACAGTACAATGTACTGTACAATGCACATGCTGCAGAAAAAAACGCGCGGAAACGCAGCGGTTTACATGGCCTCATAGAACCCATTCATACAATAAAAACACAAAACGCTTTAATTGTGGATAAAAATGGCCGTGTAGTTTATTTAGGGTTACATAAATTAATTAATCACCAATAAATAAACTCCATAAATTATAAAACCAAAGTACCAAACTTTTCCAATAAACCAATCCACCCAGACATGGGTGATTTTCCCACAATTAAACTACACGACAGTAAAATTACAAGAATTCAGGGGAGGGAGGGTGGGGTCTTCTTTATCTTCTTCCGCTGACAGAATGACCAGATACCACAAAACAGGTGTTTATATATTAAAAAAAAGAGCGGCAAAGCTGCTAACAGCCAATAGAAAACCGTTACAATAGCTGCCAAACATACCAGAAAAAACTGGATAAAACCAGTGTCACACTTTCAGAGATGACTGACCTGACCTTTATTTGACCTTTCTTCTGACAGAAAGTCATATTAAATGACAGGGTCCATGAGGCCATGAGACCCCCGCTATATTTCTTTCAGGTTTATGCGGGGGGGCTAACATGGCCTCATAGAACCCATTCATACAATAAAAACACAAAACGCTTTAATTGTGGATAAAAATGGCCGTGTAGTTTATTTAGGGTTACATAAATTAATTAATCACCAATAAATAAACTCCATAAATTATAAAACCAAAGTACCAAACTTTTCCAATAAACCAATCCACCCAGACATGGGTGATTTTCCCACAAGGCCATGACTCAGCGAGACATGGCCCCCCCAAACCACACAGCCATTTTTCAATGATAGTTTGTAGGTCCAAATTAAAAATATCAAGGCCAATATCAGATAAATGAACCAAATCAGGCCTATAAAGGCCCGGTAAAAAACCCTCCAAATCCAAATGCCGGAATGAAAACCCTGAAATTAAAAGAAAAATTTTTTCCATGGATTTATTGACCCTTCTCCGGATTTTATCTAAAAAAGAAAATTGATTGTCGTGCCACAAAAGTCTGGGAATAATCTTGAAAAAACGAAGTTTGAATCATGCAGAATTTGCTTAAGATAAATAATATCGGATCGAATGGCCGATAATAAGTCAAGAGTCCTGATTTTTCCGAGATCATTCCCAGCTACATGAAATATAATTAAATCAGGGGAAGGAAATTTAATTAGCCATTTCTTCCCTTCAGCAACCAGGCAATGCCATTTCAAGCCGCGAACTCCATGCCACCAAACCTGAATATCAGAAGGATTAAAGGATAAATTTTCAGCATAAGATCGTTGGCTGGTCCTCTTCCTGGCCCAGAAGATAAAAGAATGTCCGACTATCCAAATGACTAGCGGACCTGAAAGAAAACCAATAATTAATAGTCATACAGATCATGTCGTACATATAATTTGAACCTTTTGGAGTTCCATCTTCCCAATTCCTTTATCCCTGAATCGGAAAGCCCGGCCCTAGAGGCCTCTGTAGCTGCTCCGATTCTAAACGATTGAGATGTGATTTTAAGGTGTTTTTTACCCAAAAAGCGTAAACATTTCTTTAGGACAAAATTAAATTGAAAGACAGTAACAGGAGAAAAATCTCTATGAATGAATAATGGGCCCTGTCCCATAGGTCTGACCTTAATCCAATTTGCCGTGTTATCAACAGGGCAAATGATAGAGACATGGATCGCGTTAATTTTCAACCTAGATCCCCTGCCTAATTAATCTGTCTTTAATTTTCTTATAAATAAAATTAAAAAAAAAAAAAAAAAAAGAATCTGGACATCCGAAATCATGAGTCCCGAAGGCTCCTATTACTTAACAGAAACCACCTCACCAACGCGAAGTGCTCCAAAAAAGGACAGAGAAAAAAATAGAGCTAAATAATAAGGCTTCCTTAAAATTTACACAAACGTGGATGAGACAGGAGCACAATTCTTTCAATAAAGACAGGGAAATAGGTCGTCTCGAGTCAGGTATAAAATTGGTTTTCCTAAAGCCTTTTAAAAACTGCTTTACTGGAAAAAGATTAGTTAAAGCAATACTGCCAGAAAGTTTAAGGAAAAATGAAACTCCTGCTAGGCATTTCGCTATTGCATAGTAAGACAAACCGTTTTGTACTATAGATTCAGCAAACTTTAGTGCTGCTACCGGATTAGAAACTGTTGGGTCAAAATAATGTAGGTTGCAAAAATTGTTCCAATTCAGCCATGCAGCCGAATAGTCAGCCCATGATCTGTTAGATAACGATTTTTTTTTTATTTTTTTATAAAATACTGTATCAGAGTGCAATCATGTCCCAAATTGAAAGGGGAAAGAGGGTCCTTCCGAATCCACGTTGGGAACCTGCAGGAAAAAATTCGACCACTGACGATTTTGTAAAGAGTCAGTTATGAAAAGAAATTTGCTCTTTCCCAACTTTGCTTTCAGGCATTGTAAAACCAATTGTCTCAAAATTCTGGCAGCAAAAGTATTTTTAGAAGATAATGTGTTGATAGAAAAAAAAATAAAAAATAAAAATAAATACCGTATTTTCCGGCGTATAAGACGACTTTTTAACCCCTAAAAATTGTCCCAAAAGTCGGGGGTCGTCTTATACGCCAGGTACGGCATGTGCAGGGAGCGATCCTGGATGTTCCCAGGGTCTGAAGGAGAGGAGACTCTCCTTCAGGCCCTGGGATCCATATTCATGTTAAAAATAAAGAATAAAAATAAAAAATATGTACATACTCACCCTTCCGAGAAGCCTGGCTCTCACCGGTGTAAGCGTCTGCCTCCGTTCCTAAGAATTGCAGCGTGGAGGACCTTCGATGACGTCACGGTCAGGTGACTGGTCACATGAGCGGTCACGGACCAATCACAGGCCAGTCACCTGACCATGACATCATCGAGGGTCCTTCATGCTGCATTTCTTAGGAACGGAGGCAGATGCTTACACCGGTAAGAGCCAGGCTTCTCGGAAGGGTGAGTATATACATATTTTTTATTTTTATTCTTTATTTTTAACATGAATATGGATCCCAGGGCCTGAAGGAGAGTCTCCTCTCCTTCAGACCCTGGGAACCACACGCTGTATAAGATGACTGGGCATATAAGATGACCCCAGTCTTATACAGCGGGCATATCCCAAATTCCATATTTTATATGGAAAAGTTGGGGGTCGTCTTATACGCCCAGTCGTCTTATACACCAGAAAATACGGTAAATAAAAACAACTACTGCCTGGTTAGTGGAAAGGAGTAAAATCCTGGAATTCTGCATTAGTGATCTCCAAATTAATATTCCTGCAAAAATAGAAAAAAGTTCCAACACCATTACGTTTGAAGTTACTTTCTTAGACACCCAACTTATTGGCCACAGGATGGACATCCAATGGGAGTCAAATAAAATACTGAAGCCACGCTGGCTATCCGCTGTGAAAAGAAAGGGAAAAGAATCGCCAGAGACAAAAAATGACTGCCACAAAGATCTGCCGTTATGCTCTGGCAAAAAGGAGAGCCAAATTCTAGCGTCTTCCTTTAGGTCAGAACGGATACTAACATGCGAATGAGGTAATGAGGTGAAGATACACCTTAAGTGGCATCCTATAAACTTCTGCAAAAAGCCCGACCTATAGGAATGACGCAAACCACAAAATGCAATAGACCTAACAATGAATGAATTTCCTTAAGAGTGACCTTGTTCTTGGCTAAAAAATTTGATAACGCAATGCGCAGTTTAAAAATTTTCTCATCAGGAAGTCAGATTCCATTTTTTGATAATCAAGAGTGATTCCCAGAAATTCGATAGTTCTAGATGGACCAACTGTTTTTCTGTGAGCAATAGGAACACCGAAGTGCTCACACATTTGGATAAAAAAAAACAGTCATCAAAATAAAAACTTAAGAATTAAAACCGCACGGGTGAACAGGAAGGAGTCTAAAAGCAGACTTAATATCTGACTTGGACATTAAAGCATTAAAACCAAATTTCTTGAGGATTTCTAATGCAGAATCAAAAGATGAATAGGACACGGAGCATAAAGCCTTGTCCACTTCATCGTTCATGGATGAACCCAGCGGATATGATAAGTGGTGAATTAGCCGGAAAGAGCCCTCATCTTTTTTTTTTTTTTTTTTTTTTTTTTTGGTACAATACCCAATGGTGATATATGGAAATTAACAAACTGCGGGGTTAAAAAAAGGGCCTGAAACTCTGCCTAGCTAAATTTCATTAATAATTTTATCCCTAGCTGCCTCAGGGTGAGCCTTTAAAGAGGGTAAATTAGGAACAACAGAACAGCCCGCCCCTTTAAATTGTGGGATAAAAAATCATTCTGAAAAACCATTAAAAAGCAGCTCACTGGTCCCCTGGTCGGGATATTTGCTTAGGCATACTGACATGTTTGCCAGAATCACTGGCGTCTGTGCTTTTTTGAATTAGGCTCCTTACCTGAGGACTGTCACCTGCTTGTTACTTAAAACATTTAGACATAGGGTGTGAGTTACCACAGAACGAGCATTCATGGCGGAATCTACAGTTGTTGTTCCACTTACAAAAGGAATCGTTGAAAGCGAAACAAACACCGCGTTTACTTGAACTAGAAGGGGGCTGAAATAACTTGTTGCAGAGATGGGGAGATTTTTCACCCAAAACTGCAGCAAAAATAGAAAAAGCTTGCACCCAGTTGTTGAAAGATTTAAAGTTGGTGCGTTTAAATTCATCTGAATCAGCTTTCTCATCATTCTTTTCGGATTTTGAAAGCTGGTCCTTTCTAGGCAGTAAAGAAAAAATATCGACTAAATGATTATTCCAAATAAGCTCTTTAGCAGAAGGGCTTAAATGGAATCCTAAGGGAGACAGTTCGCATGTCAGAGCTTCTTTAAAAGAGTTAACAGGGGCGGTGTTAGCTGATGAAATGTCAGAAATTGCAGCACTGTGTACAGCTGATGTGACAGCTGATGTGACAGCAAGGGGGGGGGAATAGCTTCTCTTAAAGTTTCAGCTAACACTTTTCTTTATGATGTCTTTTAAATGTGAGTGTGGAACAGACAAAGGAACATTGAAAGTCTCACCCCTCGATGAATGCTGGTCGTTTCTCTGCTCCATACAGCACCAGGAGCTCGAGCCCTCCATGTTGGGCAAGCTCATATGGGAAGCTGCTGTAAGCGGCGTTTCTTCATCCTCTTCTGAGTGTGACGACAGGGGGTCCTCCCGAACCGGTGGTCTGGACCGCAGCTGCAGAAGCCACCGCTGTTGTAGAATCCAATGACACCGCAGCGCTTTTACGGCTGCGGTGTGTTGAAGACATCCCGGCCACTTCAGATGAGGCGGTCGGCGCTCTGTCATGACGCTGGCGGTGGAAGTCTCGCGCTGGGCTGCGAGACTTCTGAGGAGGGCGGCGCCGTGACTTCCTTCTTCCTTCTTGGACACTGCGGCTGGAAGCAGGCGGCGACAGCGACTTCGGAGAGTATGGGGTCCTTTGCCTCCTGCGCCTCCCTGAAGCGGTGGGTGTCGGCAGGACCAGAGAGGCTTGACACGGCGACCGAAGGGTATCTTCTGGAGGATGAGGGACAGCATCGGCAGGCGCTAAGATAGGTTTCATAGCCAGGCACTGCCTCAGCCAGTCCGCTCCATCCTCGCCGTCGGCTCTAGTCAGGAGCTGTTGCAGGAGATTCTCCATCCTGGGGTATGTGTCTTCTTTATCTTCTTCCGCTGACAGAATGACCAGATACCACAAAACAGGTGTTTATATATTAAAAAAAAGAGCGGCAAAGCTGCTAACAGCCAATAGAAAACCGTTACAATAGCTGCCAAACATACCAGAAAAAACTGGATAAAACCAGTGTCACACTTTCAGAGATGACTGACCTGACCTTTATTTGACCTTTCTTCTGACAGAAAGTCATATTAAATGACAGGGTCCATGAGGCCATGAGACCCCCGCTATATTTCTTTCAGGTTTATGCGGGGGGGGCTAACATTCCGCAGCATGTCAATTCTTTGTGCGGAATCCGCAGCGGCTTTACACCTGCTCCATAATAGAAAACCGCAGTGGAATCCGCACAAAAACCGCGCTAATTCCTCTGTAAATCCGCAATAAATCCGCAGGAAAAACGCAGTTTTTGCCCTGCGGATTTATCAAATCCGCTGCAGAAAAATCCACAGATGATCATTCTACGTGTGCACATACTCTTATTCAAATCCACTCTGCATTTCCTTCCATCCTGTGCCTGCCTGCACCTGCAGTATATGTGTATGATACATAACTAGGTAGGGTCTGTTCACTCTTACTCTTGGCAGTCATAAGTGGACAGGGAAGGAAGTGCAGGACCCAGATTCACTGCCACTGAAGTCAATGGGAGAGCGGAGCTGCTATGACACTTTCGCTCCTCTGACAGATTCTGACAGAATCTCACCTTTCTGCGGTGCCTTCTGGGCTTCCAGAACCATCTATCTCAGCCAGCAGCACCCTGCTTTTGGTGGGCTCCCACTGAGATGATAATGTATTAGATCTGACCTGCAGTCCCATGTAACTCCACAGATAATAGAGTGATTCTTTAGTGGGTACTGATAGCAGTGATGGCTCCTCTGGATCACACTGCTGCTGGTTCTGCATGTGCTGCTGCTCTGGGCTGGTGGGAGGAGTAAGGCAGAATCAGTGAGAGATGAGAGCAGACTACATCTATCTATTGCTGAGAATGACAGACTGCTACAAACCACAGATCTTCAGCATGTTTGCAGTTTTGCACTAGGTCAGCTATAAATCACAAGTTGATCACATATCATGTGAACATCCTCACCTTTCACCTCAAATATCATGGATCTGAAACTTTGTGATGCTGCAATTGGCAATATTCCATGTGCGCAATTTTCCGTGTGGGCAATTTTCCGTGTGGAGGATTTTCCGTGTGGGCAATTTTCCATGTGGGCAATTTTCCGTGAGAGCAATTTTCTGTGTGGGCAATTTTCCTGTGGGCATTTTTCCTGTGGGCAATTTTCCTGTGGGCAATTTTCAGGGAACCGTCAATGATCGTGTCCCTGCCTTTAATGCTGGCAACGGCGCTGAACCTGCATCTTTCCTTGCACATAACAGTAGCCGGTCATGTGCATCTAACAGCCGCGGGTGGATTCGCGATCTACCCGTGACTGTTAACCCCTTGCTGCTATATGACGTACTATCCCGTCGAGGTGACCTGGGACTTAATTCGCAGGGATGGGATAGTACGTCATGGGCGATCAGCCGCGCTCACGGGGGAGCGCGGCCAATCGCCGCCGGGTGTCAGCTGATTATTACAGCTGACATCTGGTCACGGACCGCTCCCGGCACATTAACCCCTGGAACACTGCGATCAAATATGATCGCAGCGTTCCGGCGGCATAGGGAAGCATCTAGCAGGGAGAGGGCTCCCTGCATGCTTCCTTGAGACCCTCGGAACAACGCGATGAGAGCAGGCTCCGGCAAGCCTGCAGCACTGCCTGTCAGATCGCACAGTGCTGTGCAGTGTGTCAGATCAGTGATCTGACACTATAACATATGTCCCACCCTGGGACAAAGTAAAAAAGTAAAAATAATATTATGTGTAAAAAAAAATAAAAAAAATATAAAAAAACTTCCTAAATAAATTAAAAAAAAATATTGTTCCAATAAATAAATTTCTTTAAATATAAAAAAAACAATGAAAGTACACATATTTAGTATCGCCGCGTCCGTAACGACCCGACCTATAAAACTGTCCCACTAGTTAACCCCTTCAGTTAACACCTTTAAAAAAAGAGGAAAAAAATGCTTTATTATCATACCGCCGAACAAAAAGTGGAATAACACGCGATCAAAAAGACAGATATAAATAAACATGGTACCGCTGAAAACATCATCTTGTCCAGCAAAAAACGAGCCGCCATACAGCGTCATCAGCGAAAAAATAAAAGTTATAGTCCACAGAATAAAGCGATGCAAAAATAATTATTTTTTATATAAAACAGTTTTTATCGAACAGGCACCAAAACATAAAAAAAGATATAAATGAGGTATCGCTGTAATCGTACGGACCCGAAGAATAAAACTGCTGTATCAATTTTACCAAACGTGGAAAGGTATAAACGCCCCCCCCTCCAAAGAAATTCATGAATAGCTGCTTTTTGGTCATTCTGCCTCATAAAAATCAGAATAAAAAGCGATCAAAAAATGTCACGTGCCCGAAAATGTTACCAATAAAAACATCAACTCGTCCTGCAAAATACAAGACCTCACATGACTCTGTGGACCAAAATATGGAAAAATTATAGCTCTCAAAATGAGATGCAGAAACTATTTTTTGCAATAAAAATCGCCTTTTAGTGTGTGACAGCTGCCAATCATAAAAACCCGCTATAAATAGTAAATCAAACCCCCCTTCATCACCCCCTTAGTTAGGGAAAAATAATAAAATAAAAAAAATGTATTTCCATTTTCCCGTTAGGGCTAGGGTTGGTGCTACAGTTAGGGTTGGGGCTACAGTTATGATTAGGGTTGGGGCTACAGTTATGGTTAGGGTTGGGGCTAAAGTTAGGGTTTGGATTACGGTTAGGGGTGTGTTGGGGTTAGGGGTGTGGTTGGGATTAGGGGTCTGTTCAGGTTAGGGGTGTGGTTGGAATTAGGGTTAGGGGTGTGTTTGGGTTAGAGTTTCAGTTAGAATTGGGGGTTTCCACTTAGGCACATCAGGGGCTCTCCAAACGCGACGTGGCATCCGATCTCAATTCCAGCCAATTCTGCGTTGAAAAAGTAAAACAGTGCTCCTTCCCTTCCGAGCTCTCCCTTGCGCCCAAACAGGGGTTTACCCCAACATATTGGGTATCAGTGTGCTCAGGACAAATTGGACAACAACGTCTTTTACCCTTGGGAAAATAAAAATTTGGGGGCTAAAAAATCATTTTTGTGGGGAAAAAAAAGATTTTTTATTTTCACGGCTCTGCGTTATAAACTGTAGTGAAACACTTGGGGGTTCAAAGTTCTCACAACACATCTAGATAATTTCTTTGGGGGTCTAGTTTCCAATATGGGGTCAATTGTGGGTGGTTTCTACTGTTTAGGTACATCAGGGGCTCTGCAAACGCAATATGACACCTGCAGACCATTCCATCTAAGTCTGCATTCCAAACGGCGCTCCTTCCCTTCCGACCTCTGCCATGCACCCAAACGGTGGTTCCCCCCCACATATGGGGTATCAGCATTCTCAGGACAAATTGGACAACAACTTTTGGGGACCAATTTCTCCTGTTACCCTTGGGAAAATACAAAACTGGGGGCTAAAAAATTATTTTTGTGGGAAAAAAAAAGATTTATTTTCATGGCTCTGCGTTATAAACTGTAGTGAAACACTTGGGGGTTCAAAGCTCTCACAACACATCTAGATAAGTTCCTTAGGGGGTCTGCTTTCCAAAATGGTGTCACTTTTGGGGGGTTTCCTATGTTTAGGTACATCAGAGGCTCTCCGAACGCGACATGGCGTCCAATCTCAATTCCAGTCAATTTTGTATTGAAAAGTCAAACGGCGCTCTTTCCCTTCCGAGCTCTGCCATGCGCCCAAACAGTGGTTTACCCCCAGATATGGGGTATCAGCGTACTCAGGACAAATTGTACAACAACTGTTGGGGTCCAACTTCTCCTGTTACCCTTGTTAAAATAAAACAAATTGGAGCTGAAGTAAATTTTTTGTGCAAAAAAGTTAAATGTTCATTTATTTTTTAAACATTCCAAAAATTCCTGAGAAACACCTGAAGGGTTAATAAACTTCTTGAATGTGGCGTTGAGCACCTATAGGGGTGCAGTTTTTAGAATGGTGTCACTTTTGGGTATTTTCCATCATATAGACCCCTCAAAGTGACTTCAAATGTGATGTGGTCCCTAAAAAAAAATGGCGTTGTAAAAATGAGATTGCTGGTCAACTTTTAACCCTTTTAACTCCCTAACAAACAAAAAAAAATTGGTTCCAAAATTGTGCTGATGTAAAGTAGACATGTGGGAAATGTTATTTATTAAGTATTTTGTGTGACATATCTCTGTGATTTAAGGACATCAAAATTCAAAGTTGGAAAATTGTGAAAAAAATTTTCACACATAAATGCAGGTAATATCAAATAAATTTTACCACTATCATGAAGTACAATATGTCACAAGAAAACAATGTCAGAATCATCAGGATCCGTTGAAGCGTTCCAGAGTTATAACCTCATAAAGGGACAGTGGTCAGAATTGTAAAAATTGGCCCGGTCACTAACATGCAAACCACCCTTGGGGGTTAAGGAGTTAATAAATTAAGTGCTGTTGTCAAATTTTGACTGTGACATTTCACACTTCCTAACCGGAAGCATGTCACAAGACCCGCCCATTGACGCTCATGTCACATGATTGCAGGGCGCCGATAGGGATGTCATGACAGCTGGAGGTTTCCAAAGATGCACGTACCTGCTTCTTATGAATGTAGGCCTGTGGCTGGAGTTCATAGATGATGATTTATGCTACACATACTGTAAGACTGAAGGCCAGCTATGTGTAGCCCTGTAGATATGATGATCGCAGTTATTATTATATGTGAGGAGGGGTATACATAATAAAAACAAGTACAATAATCTTAAACAATACAAGTCACGACTGGTACAGGAGGAGAGAGGACCCTGCCCGCGAGGGCTCACAATCTACAAGTGATGGGTGAGAACAGAGTAGGCGAGGGTAGAGCTGGTCGTGCAGCGGTTTGGTCGATCGGTGGTTACTGCAGGCTGTAGGCTTGTCGGAAGAGGTGGGTCTTCAGGTTCTTTTTGAAGGTTTTGATGGTAGGTGAGAGTCTGATATGTTGTGGTAGAGAGTTCCAGAGTAGGGGTGATGCGTGAGAGAAATCTTGTATGCGATTGTGGGAAGAGGAGATAAGCGTGAAGTAGAGAAGGAGATCTTGTGAGGATCGGAGGTTGCGTGCAGGTAAGTACCGGTCACAGATGTATGGAGGAGACAGGTTGTGGATGGCTTTGTACGTCACGGTTAGGGTTTGGTACTGGAGTCTGGGCAATGGGGAGCCAGTGAACGGCTTGACAGAGGGGAGAGGCCGGGGAATAGCGGGGGGACAGGTGTATTAGTTGGGCAGCAGAGTTTAGAATAGATTGGAGGTGTGCGAGAGTGTTAGAGGGGAGTCCACAGAGCAGGAGGTTGCAGTAGTCAAGGCGGGAGATGATGAGGGCATGGACTAGGGTTTTTGCAGATTCTTGGTTGAGGAATGAACGGATTCGTGAAATATTTTTGAATTGAAGGCGGCAGGAAGTGGAAAGGGCTTGGATATGTGGTTTGAAGGAGAGTTCAGTGTCAAGGATAACCCCGAGGCAGCGAGCTTGTGGGACTAGGGAGAGTGGGAAGCCTTTTACTGTAATGGATAGGTTCGTTGGGGGGGTCATGTGAGATGGGGGAAAGATGATGAATTCTGTTTTGTCCATATTAAGTTTTAGAAATCTAGCGGCGAAAAAGGATGAAATAGCGGACAGACATTGAGGGATTCCAGTTAGTAGGGAGGTGATATCTGGTCCAGAGATGTAGATCTGTGTGTCATCAGCATCTTGTTAGGCAGACTATTGAAACCAACAAAGTTTTTTTTTTTTTAAATGTTAATAATAATAATAATCTTTATTTTTATATAGCGCTAACATATTCCGCAGCGCTTTACAGTTTGCACACATTATCATCGCTGTCCCCGAAGGGGCTCACAATCTAAATTCCCTATCAGTATGTCTTTGGAATGTGGGTGGAAACCAGAGTACCCGGAGGAAACCCATACAAACACAGGGAGAACATACAAACTCCTTGCAGATGTTGTCCTTGGTGGGATTTGATCCCAGGACTCCAGCGCTGCAGTGCTAACCACTCAGCCACCGTGGTTTGGGGTTTATTAACAAATAAACCCAAAAGTTTAAAAAAAAAAAAAAAAACTTTTTGCGCCATTCAGGAGAAAACAAAAAAACACACGTTGACAGAAAAATAAATAAAAGTTATGGTTCTGGGAAGAAGGGGAGCGAAAATTGGAAAATTGCCCACGATTAAAAGGGGTTAAAAGGTATCAATCACCGAGGACTTTCAATATTTTTTTTTTAAAGCTGCATATACAGGAAACAACCAGCAGGGGTCACACATATACAGAGGATTGCTCTTGCAGACCTTCACATCTGCTCATGACCTGTCACAAGAGGCTACATCATTAGAGAGGACTATTTAAATGTCTTCTCTGAAAAAAGTAACTCTAGACAAAACCCAGTGAAGTCATGGCTCTACGCCATTCCAGAGGTCTTTCTGCTTCATCTTTTCAGCACATTTCATTGTCGTGTATTGCTGCAGTGTGTAGTTCCCACTGTATGTATGAAGTGCTTGCATTATGATTTTACCAGCAGAGTTGTTCCTGCACTGATATCTGATCGTCTCATGAAAACGCTTGAACTTGTCAAACTGGACTTATACTATGGACAGACCCTCAAAGTGTCAAACTGGAGGCTTAGAAGAAATCCCGTCCTGTGAAGTTGCACCATTCATCTCAGCCAGTGAGCAACTCTAATTGTTACAGGGTTAAAAACAGTGTTGGTTCCGGAAAACCCCTTTAAATGATTCCCAGCATTTGCTGATTTCTAAAATTACAATATAATATTATTGTGCAAAAACTGAACAATGTTTCAGCTCTTCTTGACAGAAATCCTCCAATCTGTAGTTAATCATGCTTACACAAAAACCGCCAGATTGGTTCGAAACGCGTTGATTTTTCTCCCGATATTCTGAGTGGACTTTTTCAATAATAATTAAATAAGGTTTGAAGGCGTTGGAACTTTTTTTTTTAATTTTTCCATTTTACTGGCATCTAGTCATTTCTGGTGAGCTGGCTCTTTTTTCAATTTCTTACATATATATTATATACTGTCATGATTTGATATGCTGGGACGTGCCAACAAGGAAGGAGGATGATAACCATACTGAGCCCAAAGGTCACTACATTAGTAATATGGACCAATTATGATATTGAGCGTCAAAAAAACATGAAGAAATGAATAGTATATGCAGACAGCAAAAATAAACACACCAGTATTAATGTATAGTTGTATTTATTAAGATATATACTTACTTTATTAAGTAGAATACAATTATATAAATATAATGTAAAGTTATCATTTCCACATATTTGCAGCTCATCCGTGCCTAGTGTACAATAACCAGCTGGACACTAATATTGAAGGTCAGTCACACTTTGGAGCATCTTTTCTACATTCCAGAAGAGGAGAAATGTGCATGATTCTGCCTTAGAAAGTATGTTGAAGACAAGGTCTTATAGAGGGACCTGTCAGCACTATTGAGGTTTGTTTTAGTAAATACGGTACTTGTATTCCCTAGGAAATGTATATAAAAAAAAAATAAAAAAATTAACCTGGTGTTACCAGTCTCCTTATTTAAGGGCTGTGTCCCTATCCAGTACAGTACCATATGGTATGGTAAGTATCAATTTGACTTTGCCATTGTGTACCCACAATTGATAACACCTACTAGTCCATTTAAAGCACCACTCCACTGTTTTGTTTTATTGCAGCGCTGGAGTGGTGCGACTAAACTAAGTTCCTTTCTCCCCAGTCTTATACTTGTCAGTTTTTCCCAGTGAAACTCCAGTCCCTCACCGTCATCTTGGGACTGCAATTTCTGACTGACCGGAAGTATTGGGCTCAAGCTCTCAATGTAAGTCTATGAGAGCCTCTTTCGGTCCTTGTTCTGGCTCTCAGACTTACATTGAGTTGTGACTTCCAGATCGCTCTAGCGAACACTGGAGCAATCCGGCAGATCATAAAACTGCTGGAGACAGTCAGAAACAGCACCGGGAACAGATGAAGACAGTGGCTGTACGCATGAAACCAGGCATGAAACCAGGACCAGGGAACTCAGTAGCAGCACTGCAATAAAGAAAAACACTGGTGTGATGCTTCAATAGCAGATTTTTGGGAGGAATAAAAGGAAAAAATAATGTATAATTATCAGAAAAGATGCTCCAGAATACCTACTTTATAGTAAATACAAATATTTACTACGACTGGATCTACTATGCTGCAACACAAGTTAAGTGGCCAAAGTATGCTGTTCCGATTGCAGGGGTGGGAAATCTTTGACCCGTGGATCGTTTGTGTCTCATTATGACCTTTTCTCTGACCCCAGCGCACATTCTTGGGGACCGCAATGCTTAGGCCGGCAACCACGTCTTGCCAGCCCTTTAAACCCTTTCTTGAAGTATGAGCACATGCAGTGTTCACTACTGAAAACAGGAACACGCACAATGTCGGATTACGTCCTGATGCTGATCTGTGCTAACTTCAGGATGCACTATGCGGGTGGAGTTAGCACGCAAGTAGTAGAAGCCCCCTTATCTCATGATGTATGTGCTGCGGCCTCCAGCCCCAAGGTCGCCTGTGTGATGTATATGCTCCTGCCCCAGCATCTCCTATGTGAGATATATTCAGCAGTCTTGTTGTCTCCTATGTTATGTATCAAGCAGACCTCCCAGCACTTGAGTTCTACAAAAGTAATATGAGCAGTGATGAATTCCCCACTGCGCTCTGAACAACTTACTGTTGAGAAATTTATCACAAAGGGTTGACTGCACTCCAAACTGACCTGGAAAAGCAGTTGCGAGTAGCAACATCATCATCATCAATACCACCTAACATCACACCTCACCAAAGAGAAGTAATTCCAGCCATCACATTGGGGTCCAGTTAATTAATTGTTGGACCAAATATAGCAGGATCATTTTCAAGTTACTAATTTTGTGCGGCTCTTAAAGGACGGTGCAAATATCCAAATGACCCTGGGCAGAAAACTGGTTCCCCATCTCTGTGATATAGCAACATGATATAAGTGATAAGCTAGTTAGTGGAATAGTGATATGTAAATCGCAAAAAATAAAAATGAAATCCGTGCTTGCATGCTTTATTAAAATAAGTACAGGGAGTCTAGTGGTCTGAAAATGCCCTCCTGTCTCATTAATGGCTGTTCCGTGCCTGTTGAGGGTGGGCTCTAAAGAGTCATTAAACTTTCTTTGTAAATGTTCATACTTAGTAGGCACTTGAATTGCCTGCAGATCAGTGGGGGTCCAGATCCTGAGACCCCCACAAGTGTGCAGCTCAGCAGATAGGCGTGCGCACACAGAAGAGTACAGACTCCATATAGAAAGCATAGGCTTTGTATTGAATCCAAACTTTGGACTCTGTGCACAGGAGCGGTGTGCTGAGCTGGGCATTTCTCAGGGGGGTTCATTGTGCAATTGACAAAGTTCTTAGGACTTGGGCCCCCACTGATCGGCAGGCAAATTAAGTTCCTGATAAATATGAAAAATCACAAAGAAAGTTTAGCTACTCTTTAAGCTATGTTTAGTTCTAATTAAAAAAAATAAAAAATGGATTGCTAATGCACACCAGCTCTAGCTCACCGCCACTGCCCCAGTCTTCATTTGTCTGCAGCGCTGACATGTCGACAGTTCTGCAGCCAATCACAGATTTCAGCGGAGCGACAATGGCTGAATTCACGGCCCAAGCTGCTGATCTCAATGATTGGCTGCAAAACTGTCGATGCAACGAGCCAGAGAGCTAACAATGCACGCGATGAGGATAGAAGTGCCTTTTTGTTTTTTTCCATAGCTACTGCAGCGCAGAACACAGGTTTTCTATAGGGACTAGCCTCTTTAAAGGAGAACTTGCAGAAAATATATCGGCCTAATAAATTTATGTCCTGTGAACTAGATATCTGACAATCTACGGTATTTGATTACTTTGTATGCAAAACATTTTAATTCCTGTACACACTTACAAACCGTTTCCACCCTTCTGTTTTTATTTAACACAAATATATTTAGAAAGGATAATTTTTAATTTTTTTCTAACCCAAAATCAGAATATTTCTATAATTAAACCTATTCTTCAGGTAAGTGCACAGCCAGAGAGACGTGTATGATTATGGTCTGGCTTCCACCTAATCAAAGTGACACAGTACATGATCTTGTAATATTTGATGACTTGAAAACGTTTGATCACACACGGGACATGTCGTTTGCCGTCCTCTTCTAGAACTTGCTCCATGCTGTCAATTAAACGAGAAGATGTGTTATTGACACGTGCCCTCTACCACGCCAGCATGCATGGTGCAGAAGAGGAGACGTGCACCCATGGCGTTAATTACAACTGGCAATTTTGTAATTAAGTAATTAATCAGCATTAAAGAAACAAATCCCATGTGGATATTATTTTAACCACTTATTGCATGGATTTATTTTTTGTAATTGTGTCAAAAGATTGCATGATTTGCAAGCCAAACTGGTTTGATTTCAGAATGTGTGCCAACATATTATTTGGATCCGGATTCCAGCAATGTGTCACTGGTCTGCTTTCTGTAGTTTGTGAGAAGTTATTTTATCAATAGAAGATCACCATTAGAGGAATAGCAATTCTGCTGCCAGATAGTCCAACCCTGTCCTCACCACTGATTGGCAGCTTAATGCCTATGCACAGTGTACACAGACAGCTGCCAATCAGTGGTGTGGGCGGGGTTATACAGAGAATTGGAGATCCGCAGCAGAGAAAACAGTGATTTTATCAAAACTGCTGCACCCAGTAAAGTAAGTAATACATTGCTAGAATCGGGATCTGTCCCTACATCATGCTGCTCCCAGATGGGGTAACAAAATCCTGGTGACAGTCCCTTTAAGGGTAATTCCCATCCTATAAAGTGATGATACCATGATGTGCTAATTGTATGATATCACTTTATGAAATGGGAATAGCCCGTTATAATCAATGATGTTTGTAGCGTTAGACAGAGCTCACGATTGAGAAGCCTAGCAAATAAATTGGTATTATAAAAACTACAGCATGGAGCTCAATAAGTGATCTATAGCTACAATAAGGGTCTCTGTCCCCATCTTATTCTGCCCTCAGATCGAGAAGCAGATTTAAAGAAAATTTGTCATCTCATCATTTACACTATGGGTCACATCTGAATCAGAAATTGACCCCCTGATGAGGGACCCCGATTATTAATTGTGTAAAAATCTATCTGGTGTCAATAAACTTACCCATGGGTTACTGGTCAGCCATTCATTTGGATGGATGACATTACTATACATGTAATGCTATATTAGATAATGTGGAGTTAATTGGAAATAGGATTTTCTACACGAGACAACTTTAGACTAATTGTCAAACAATTGCCTGGTTTAATAAATTATACAGTACATGTGTAGTCATATTTAACTTAAAGAGTCTGTTAGACTAAGCTGACTTCTTACTCTTGTAGGGGATATAGGCCCTATAAAAATGTGGACTTCTAGAGCTCTAATCACTGCTTCCATTCTGCAGAAATGGAAGTTTAATCAAACATGCTAATTAGGGTGTTCTTTGCACCCTTGGTGTGGCTCAGTGCATTGCTCTGCCCACCAGTTTTGCATGTCTCTGCCTCCCTCACTAGTGATGGACAGCACTGGCTTGCCTGAGCCTTCTCTGCAGACAATGCTCACTCCAAGCAAGCCAAAGTGGTCAACCACCAATGAGGGAGGCAGTGGCATGTGAAACCAGTGGGCAGAACACTGAGCCTCTTGCCCACACCAGGGGTGCACGGATCACCCCAATTAGCATGTTTGATTAAACTTTCATTTCTGCAGAACAGTGGCCGCGATTAGAACACTAAAGATATGACATTTATAGGGACTACATCCTCTACAAGGCTATGTGCTTAGCTTATACTGTACGTTTGGGGTGACAGGATCACAGTAATGATTTTCTGTAAATTATCTAAAAGCAGCATTAGGGTAAAAATAATTTACTCACCTCACTAGGTAAGGTTTCTAAGAAATGGAACATAAAAAAGATTAATAACAGCTAGTTAACAAAATGTGAGGTTATAAAATAAGAGATGTTATCAAACACTGTAGAAATGGAACCTAAATGTTCTCCACCCAATCTCTCTTCAGTGTCGTAAGAAGGCAATGGTGGGCCCCTATAAGCATTACTCGACTAACTATGGTCTAGCCACAGTAGACAGGAGCAGGGTCGGACTGGCCTGGCGGGGTATCGGGGAAATCCCCAGTGGGCCCTTGCTGTGGATCAGAGAGATAGAGGAAGGGAAGAGGAAGAAAAAAAAAAGTGTACAGTTTTTAGGGGCATGGGCCCATTAAAAGCGCAGGCAGAGTATGTGCAGGGGTGCGTGCGCACACAGCGTTCATTGCTTACATGAACTTACATCATGCGCCGGTCTCTGCTAAGTCGGCGGCCATTTTAACATGAACGTGCCAGATCTGTAGAGGAGCGTGCCGTGTGGCGCTGGGAGCGCAGTCAGGTAAGAGGAAACTTTTCTATGGATATATGGGTGCTAGGGCAAGGAACCAGGTTTTCATATATGGAGGGGGCTATGATGGACATATGGGGGCCAAGACAAGGGATCAGTTTGGATATATGGAAGTGGGGCTAGGATGGACATATGGGGGGCAGGATAAGGGACCAGGTTGGATATATGGGGGTCATGATGGATATGTGGGAGCCAAAACAATGGACATGTGGGAGGGCCAGCCCAAGAGGCATATGGGGCCATGATGGATATATGGGGTGGCAGGGATAAGAGGCATATCAGGGCCAGGACAGAGGACCTATATGAGGGCCAGTATGGATTTATGGGAGCCAGGACAAGGGACACATGGGGGGCTAGGATCGATATTTTGGGGGGCAGGATGAGGCAATATATGTAGGTGCAGGATGGATATATGGGGGGGCTAGGACTAGGGACATTTGGGTGACGGGATGGATATGGGGCTAGGATGCACATATGGGGGGAGGGGCAAGACAAGAGAAATATGGGGGCCAGGATGAATATATGGGGTGGGCAGGACAAGTGACATATGGGGGGGAGGCCAGTGGATATCTGGGGGCCAGTCTGCACAAGATTATTAAATAAAAGGGGCCAGGATGAGGGACTTAATTACTGTTTGGAGGCCAGAATAAGGAACATGCTATATTACTTTATGGTAAAAAGTGGGGAACATAATTTCTTTAGGGTCCAATTAGGGACATTATTACTACTGTAATGTAATTTACTTTTTAGGAAATGGTTTTCCGTGGGGTGAAACAAAATAGGGGTCCTGTTACTGTGCAGGGTGGCACTACGTCACTTTTTTTCTTCATTTAACTGTGGAAGTTGGAGACAAAGTGGAAAATGTGCTCTAAAGCGATCAGCTATAAATAACTTTTATTTTCTGCAGAGACTATTCCTGGCTTTAAGTGATGGTGGTCTGTGCTGGATGAAAAACAAAAGGAAAGATGAAGAACTTCAACTACAGACGCCACTGGTGAGTCAGTGTATTACATGTACACACACACACTATATACAGAGATCCTGTGTATAATGTCAATGGTGATCCATGTATTACCTGGTTCATGCAGCTTTACATGAACACCCGAGCCTTACACTATGGCTGGTCCAAATAACTAAAGCAATTGTTACCATCCACCTCTTGTGTCTCCCCTTTTCCTCATAGATTGTAAGCTTGCGAGCAGCAGGGCCCTCATTCCTCCTGGTATCTGTTTTGAACTGTGATTTCTGTTATGCTGTAATGTCTGTTGTCTGTATAAGTCCCCTCTATAAGTTGTAAAGCGCTGCGGAATATGTTGGCGCTATATAAATAAAATTATTATTATTATTATTATTATTACCTGTGTACAATATACAGAGCTCCTGTGTATAATGTCACTGTATTACCTGTACACTTACACTATACAATGTTTACTATATACAGAGCTCTTTTGAATAATGTCACTGGTGGTAATAAAAGTGTTGTTAGTATCGTGGTTTGCATTCATGATCAGTATTGTAGTATTCGGTCACTTTGTGGTGGAATATGTAGTGTAGTCATGTTGTGGTGGTATTTCTCCTTGTATGTAGTATTATTTGGTCGCTATATGCTGTTAATATGTGGTCTGGTCATGGTGTGGCAGGATTTATTCCTTGAATGGTATTATTCTGTCACTATGTGATCTGGTCATGGTGTGGCAGTATTTGTTCCTTGTATGTGGTATTATTCTGTCACTGTGGTCTGGTCATGGTGTGGCAGTATTTGTTCCTTGTATGTGGTATTATTCTGTCACTATGTGATCTGGTCATGGTGTGGCGGTATTTGTCTATTGTAGGTGGTATTATTCGGTCACTATGTAGTCTGGTCATGATGTGTTGGTATTTCTTCCCTGCAGTATTGGTCTTGGTATAGTGGATTGTGTTTGTGTATGGAGGTCACTTGTTCTCTCTGATATTAATTTGGAAAAGATTCTCTATTTCCATTAGAGATTAAATACTTGGAACACAGCAGCAGAGGTGCACTTACAGTGGTTCTCCTGTGAAAAAAAGTAATCACCTCTCCACAGGATCAGTGATAACATATTGATTGGTGGGAGTCTGACTGTTTGGACCTAATCAGCAGAATGTGGAGCTTTTATCCATATTAGACTGGAGCGGTATTTGTGATTACCACTGATCCATTCGTTCCCTCAGTGACAGCTGCACTTGTTTTTTTTCTGTAAGCCCCAAAGAGAATGGAGCTGTGGTCAGACATTCCATTTGCTGCTCCATTTTAAAATGGTGGGGTAGATCGGCTCACTCAGCTGTAGACGGAGGTAGAACACAGGAACTCTGCGGCTTTAAGAACTTCTTTTGGTTTATTGTGGACAGCATAAATCAAGGTAAAACAAATACAGCCCTCTGGACAAGACAGGAAAACAAAACAAAAGAGTAGCTGGAACACACACGGTTCAGGTTTTAGCATAAACACAAACCACTTTGGGCTTTTACAGACACTGAACACTGCTGCCTCTGGAAGCTAGCTACTTAAGCTCCAGACCACACCCGGGGGTGGAGATGAGGTGGACATCCTCCCACCCACTCTATGGATGTCCACATAAAAGCCAGCCAATTATGCAAACAACAACCCCTCACAACACTTAGTGTGCTGGAGGAAAAACTCTGGGTTTTATATCACCGATGCCATTAGGCGTACTGAAACACATCGCCCCTCCAGCACTTTACCAGTGACTGTCACATATCCACCCCTCTACCAAAAGCCAGGGGTTTTGGCAGCTTCACTCGCTAAGCAGGGGCGTCTAGACAGGGCATCTGTGTTCCCATGCAACTTTCCTGGCCTGTGCTCCACATAAAAAGTATAAAATCCTGGAGCTCCAGAAACTACCTAATTACCCGGGCATTCTTCCCCCGCTTTTCCCTCATCCATCTCTGGGGAGTATGATCTGACACTAGCCTGAGCTTCCTGCCTAACAGGTAGTATCTCGGTGTCGATTGCCCACTTGATGGCCAAGCACGCTTTCTCCATGATAGCATAGTTCTCACAGGAGAGTTTCGTCCCCATATAATTCTTCGGACAACACAGCTCCCACACCGACCTCGGAGGCGTACATTTGGAGCACAAACTCCCTAGTGAAGTCTGGGGCGACCAAGACTGGCTGTCTGCACAGGACAAGCTTCATCTCCCGGAATGTCATCTCAGCTTCAGAGGACCATTTGACAATCAATGATTTTGTGCCCTTGAGAAGATCTGTCAGGTGGTGGCTATAATGTTGAAATTTGGGATAAATTGCCAATAATATCCCACAATTCTCAGAAACGCCCTAACCTGCTTTTTGGATACCGGCTGAGGCCACTTTTGGATTGCCTCCACCTTGTCTATTTGTGGCTTTATCTCGCCCTTTCATATGACGTAGCCCAAGTACTTTGCCTGTTTCCCGCGAGCACACTTCTTTGGGTTTATGGTAAACCCTGCCTTCCTCAGTGCATTCAGTTCCGCCTGGACCTTCTGCAGGTGATTTCTACCAGTTCGTGCTGAAGATCATGATGTTGTGAAAGTAAGAAGTGGCGTACTTCTTTTGAGGGCTAGGATCCTGTCCATAGCCCTCTGGAAAGTAGCTGGGGCTCCTTGTAGTCCAAACGGTATCCGGGTATACTGAAAGCACCCGTCAAGTGTACAGAAGGCCGTCTTCTCCTTGGCACTTGGAGACAGGAGAATTTGCCAGTACCCTTTCCTTAGGTTTAGGGGGTGATATATCTGGCTGACCCTAGCCTCTCAATAAGCTCATCGACCCAGGGTATTGGATATGCGTCGAACTTGGACACCTCAATGAGCTTCCTGTAATTGTTACAGAAGCGCCACTCTCCAGCCACCAGTCCCAAAATTCCCACCAGAAACTCCCAGTTCAGGAATTTTGACCTCACTGGTCACCATCTCGTCCTCGTCACCAGCCAGGATGGACACATAAGGGGAACTCATCCACCTCAGACTGCGATGGGGTTTCATCGGGGTTGAGCTGGCTCCTGTCTGCGTCACTTGGTATCCCCACAAGTCTCAGAAAAGGCTGAAAGGCTGAAGTCCCGCCCGATTATCACAGGGTGTAGCAAATCTTTGACTACCCCGACCTCATGGGACCCATGGATACAGTCGATGCTTACGTGTTTCCCTGGGATCAACTGGTGGGGGAGTGTGGCCCTAATCAGAGTCACCAAGCTCCCTGAGTCTTAGTCCTGACACCAGAACCCCATTTATTAACACGAGACATGTCTGCGGCCCCTCACTGGGCTGATAGGCATAGTAGGAGCAGCATCTCTTCGGAGGACAAGGGACAATGAGCGGCTATATGCCCCGGGCCGCGACATCTCCAGCAAAGCAAGTTTTTACCCATGGCCTTTGACAACCCCTCAGTGACCCCTTGGGATCTAGGACTCACCCCTGTGGTGGCTCTACTACCCCTCTGGGTACCCGCTGGGTACCCGGGTATGGAGATGCACCATGCCCTGGCTTCCTTATAGACCTCTCGACCACCTGGTACCATTCCACTAGGCTCACCAGTTCATCCGCATTCAGGGGATCTCTCTGGGCAGCCCAGGTCTGTAGCGGCCTAGGAAGGGAGTGCACGAATATATCCATGACAAGCCGCTCGACCATCTTGGCTGGAGTGTAGAATTCCGGCTTAAAACATTTTTGCAAAAGATGGAGTTAATCAAGCATTTGGGATCAAGGCGGTTTGTCCCCATAATACACCCAGTGGTAAACCCTTTGTGCTTCGACTGACAGTTACTCCTGTGCCTACCAAAATTTCAGTTTTTAGTTTGGCATACTCCTGCACATCCTGTAATGCCAAATCATAATAGGCCTTCTGGGGATCACCAGTCACATAGGGGGTCATGTCATGGTTCCCAATGGCAAGGGAACGTAAGAAACATATAAATAACGAACGAGCTCTCGGGTGATGGAAACTCGAGTTGACCGTGAGCTAAATCTACCACACAACTAATAGTAGCCAGGGAGCATACCTACGGCTTCCTAAATGCCACGCGCCAGCCGGAGGACTAACTAAGCCTGGTAGAGGAAGAAACAGACCTGGCTTACCTCTAGGGAAATACCCCAAAAGATGATAGCAGCCCCCCACATGTAATAACGGTGAAATAAGAGGAAAAGACATACACAGTATGAAAGTAGATTTAGCAAAGAGAGGTCCACTTACTAGATAGCAGAAGGATACAAAAGAGGACTTCACGGTCAACTGAAAACCCTTTCAAAAAACCATCCTGAAATTACTTTAAGACTCCTGTGTCAACTCATGACACAGGAGTGGCAATTTCAGCCCGCAAGAGCTTCCAGCTACAGAGAATTACAAAACTGCAAACTGGACTAAAGATACAAAACAAAAGGACAAAGTCCACTTAGCTGATCAGCAGACTAGTAGCAGGAACATGCAACCGAAGGCTCTGGTTACAATGATGACCGGCAAGGAAATGACTGGAGAGCAAGGCTAAATAGGAAACTCCCAAATGCTGATGGAAGCAGGTGAACAGAAGCAGCAAAGTGCAAACAAGTCACCAGTACCACCAGCAACCACCAGGGGAGCCCAAAAAGCGGATACACAACAGGGTCAGCACCTCCGCCCACTGCCCTGGCGGTAGTTTCTCTGCCACCCACTCAAACATAGTCAAAAATGCCTCCACATCATGAACTGGGATCATTTTTTGCATGGCTCGTCTTACTGCCTTCCGGATGTATGTGAAGTCACCTGGACTTGGGGGAGGGGCTGCCAGCCTTCCACGAACCGCCTCTGTGAGCAAGTCATTCTGCTGATGCTGCTGTTGCATCTGCTGTATAAGTAGCTTAGTGGTCTCCTGTTGGGCCATCTGTTGCTGTGCTTGTACCAGATGTTTGAGCAGGTCCTCTATTTTGCCTGAAGTATGCTGGCTTGTGGCTGCCTTCACCTAGGACATGCAGTACCTCTTGTAGCCGTCACACATGTTCTCTGGGAATGGTGCCCACAATTCTAACACCACCTGAGGTAGATAGACTAACTCAGCAGTATACGGAGGTAGACACGGGAACACTACGGCTTTAAGAACTTCCTTTGGTTTATTGTGGACAGCATAAACCAAGGTATAGTAAAACAAATACAGCCCTGTGGGCAAGACAAAAAAACAAAACAAAATGGTAGCTGGAAGCACAGACCTTCTGAGAGCGGGGTTCCTCCCGCTCACTGCTAGCAAAACACACACGGTTTTAGCATAAATACAAACCACTTCTCTGTAGTTTTCCTCTCCAGACACTGAACACTACTGCCTTTGGAGGCCAGCTACTTATGCTCTAGATCACACCCTGGGGTGGAGATAAGGTGGACATCCTCCCACCCGCTCTATGGATGTCCACATAAAAACCAGCGCATTATGCAAATAACCCCTCACAACACTTAGTGTGCTGGAGGAAAAACTCATATCACTGACACTATTAGGTGTAGTGAAACATATCTCACCTCCTGCACTTTACCAGTGACTTGGTCACAATGGGGATAAGTGTCCTGTCAGGAATAAAACTTACCAATTCGTCTAATCATTGCAGTTTCTAATAGTCAGACCTAAACAATCACTTATCCTGTGGATCGGTGATAACTTGTTTTAATCAAAGAATCACTTTAATGTAAACTACCATAATTGTACATCCCAGTCATACTATGTGCACAGTAGATGTGCAGAAGCCGCCTGTGTTTTACAGTCAATGCTCCACTACAACGGCTAATAGATATTTGCATATAGCTGTAGAGTGGACCCCTAGGGTCAATTTCCCCTGTGGGCCCCATACACCCCAGTCCGACCCTGGACAGGAGGAACATTTTCTATTGATTTGTCAGAACAAAAGTTATACACCAAGGTAAAAGGTGACACACAGATTGTTGTAAATCTATCTTATGGAATACAATCAAGACAAAAGTTTAAGGAAAAGTTAATAAAAAAAAAATATTACACAAGAATTAATGAAAGAATGGCTACAAGACAACTTGCCAAAACTAAGACCACTGGAGGGAGGGCCGCTCAGGTAAATACGCAGGGATTGTTGCGGGTAGTAAATCTCTCTACACATATTCTCTCTGCGGACCAGGTGGATGTTTTGAGCAGAGGCTTGACATTCTCTCCCACTAATTCTTTTAATTATTTTGCAGCACTAAAAGATCTTCATTTATTTTCACGTAAATTGATTTTTAAGAAACTTCATACTAGTCAACACACTAATGGGGATATGAGCGAAAGTGAGAGAGAGACTCTTCGTGATTTGGAGGACCTGCTTGAGGAACAACAAATACCTAGTCCAAGTAAGTTTCCAACGTCCACTCGTCCTAAGTCTGCCAGGTTCCCCCCCTTGTCCTTATCACCAGCGATTGAAATCTTCACCAAATTGGTGGGTGAGGATTTCAAAAGACTATCTTCACGGCGTACGTATGACAATTTAACATCACAACAACGCCATGCTATAAAACAACTGAAAGAAATGAAAGACGTAGTATTTAAGCCAGCGGACAAGGGGGGGAACGTGGTGGTCTGGCCATGTGAGAAATATGAGCGGAAAGTGTTCCGTCAGCTCAGAGATTCTAATACCTCAAGCTCTCCTCCAATCCCATGGTCTCTTTCTCACGGGAGCTACAAGATATATTGGTGGGGGCCTTTGAGGCTAATATCATCACTAAACAGGTACTTGACGGATTAACCGTCAAGTTACCTAGGGTCCCCACATTCTATTTGCTGCCCAAAATCCACAAGGATGCCCTTGACCCCCCGGGACGTCCTATTGTGTCAGGTATTGATGGTATTTGTGATCCAGTATGTCAATTTATTGACTTTTATCTTAAACCATTTGTTGAAACTTTACCGTCATACATTAAAGACACTACGGACGTCCTGTCGAGGGTTGATGGCATCCTTGTGGATCAAGACACAATTTTAGTTACAGCCGAGGTCGAGGGTTTATATACGTGCATAGATCACTCCCATGGGTTGGATGCCGTTCGCCGCTTCCTGGGGGCCTCCGATCTAGATGGCCCTCTGTGTGAGCTTATCCTCGAGCTGGTGGAGTACATCCTCACCCACAATTTCTTCGTCTTCAAGGACAAATTCTATCTACAGAAGCGTGGCACAGCCATGGGCGCGGCTTGTGCGCCCTCATACGCCAACCTCTTCCTTGGCACCTGGGAGAGGGAAATTTTTGGCGACGGGGGCCCGCCTGCCGCAGCCCATGTGCTGTGCTGGTATCGCTATATTGATGACATTCTGTTTTTGTGGGGGGGATCTGCCCACCAGCTCGGGGAATTTATGGAGATTTTGAACAGCAACGTGCAAAATATACGACTTACATATACGTTCAGTGAGGTTGCGGTGGACTTTCTGGATGTCCGTTTGGAGGTCGATTCTGACCGGCGCATCCAGACGGATGTTTTCAGGAAGTCCACCTCTGTCAACTCCTTATTGCATGCTGCCTCCGCTCATTATCCAGCCACAGTGAGGGCCGTCCCGATCGGACAGTTCCTCAGGATGCGGCGAATCTGCTCCTGAGGCGAAATTTGAATCACAGGCGAACGATCTAAAACAGAGATTTATGGATCGGGGCTATAGCCGCAGATCCATTAAGGCTGGTTATGACCGTGCTCGCAGAACCCCACGGAATGATCTATTGCACCCTACCGCTCGACGTCGTGCTGAGGGTGGATGTGGTCATATTTATCTCCACCTTCAATCATGAGTGGGAGAGTATGCGTTCAATCCTCAAAAAGCACTGGCCTGTCCTTAAGACCGAACCTTCCCTGCGTGTTGCCTTGGGCGACCTACCCCTTATGACACCAAGGAGGGGCATGAATCTTGGTGATATGTTGGTCAGGAGTCATTATGTTCCGGCCTTGAATAATCCTTTTGGGACTACTGGTCCTCGCCCGGGTTGCATTTCGTGTGGGCACTGCCTTGCCTGCGCCAATCTCCTGCGCTGTTCCGAATTTAAATCAAGTAATGGCTCTAGAACTTTCCAAATAAGGCATCGTATCTCTTGCGGGACGTCGGACATCATTTACTATGCTACTTGTCCATGCCCAAATATTTACGTGGGCCTCACTACACGTGAATTTAGGGTCCGTGTACGTGAACATGTGCGGGACATTGACGCGGCCAAGACGGTGCCCACAGAGACTGAATTAAAAACGCTCCCCCGACACTTTTGGTTGCATCATAACTGTAACTCAAAATTACTTTCTGTTCGGGGAATTGATGCACTTCACCTGGGCGTGAGGGGTGGGGATAACAAAAAACGACTTGCGCAGATTGAAACAAAATGGATAGTTATGTTGGATTGCATGACTCCTAAAGGACTTGAATCCTTGAGCTTTGCTCCGTACCTTTAGCCCTCCATTATCTTTGGGCTTTGCTTATATGGGTTTCCATCATTAACCTGCCAGATAAATTTCTTTGTTGTTTTTAAAATAATTTTTAATTATTGTTGTCTTGTTCTTGTGTTATCAGTAATTGTTCTCACCTGCGGGCCTTTCACTGATTGCTACCTTCCTCCTCTTCTGGTCGTTTGGACTTATCCCAAAGGACAGTAGAGGCACTGAGGTGACATGGCCATCTATGTGAACAGAAGCTGGTTACTGCGCTATCTGTACACCATTAATGGACTTACTTAATCTGCTGTCTATGTTGCAGGATGTAATTATATTATGGCATCAAAACATGTATGTACTGTTGTATAAGATGTAATATATGTAAATTGCCATTTTGTTATGATGTTTATGGGAACTTATCTTTTCACTCCCTGCACGTTATTATATAGCACATACCAGCAGGCTTCCCCCATTTGGGATCTGATTAGTTGTGCCATATCTCCTTATGGGGACACTACGGTTCGGTTTCCGGCCATTACATCTGACAGTACTTACTGTCTCTTTACGATGTACCCCTTTCGGTGGCCGTGCGCATCGCCCGGCTGATGGGCGGCTCCTTCATGTGGGCGGGCGTCTGTGTGCTCTGTGCGGGCTATCCGGGAAATTTTCCGGCGCGTGCGCACTGAGCCTGACGCCCTGCCTCCATGGAGGACCTCTCCGTCGCCGTGCGCATGCGCCGCTAGTGCCACCGCTATTGGTCGTATATGCACACGTGATGGAGGTCAGGCAGGTTATTAGCAGGTCCTGCTTGCCCTTTACTCTATACTTCCTTGAAGAAGCGGCGTGTTCTAGCCGCGAAACGCGCGTCGGGACGTTATTCTGGTGGGATCCCTCTCCTTTATCTCCCCTCTGACTTGGTAAGCTGATCTAAGTTGATTCGTTACTTCAATATATTGATTTTTAGGCTTGGTACCTTATTATTGATTTGCTTACCGCTGTATTAGGTTACACTGCATGGAAGGGGTTTCTTTTTGCTTATTCCCCTCCCAGGGTTACTATGCAGCATGGGGATTTTGAGGGGTGGGTTCTCCCTCTGTCTATGCCAGTCATGGGATTATTTTGCACCTCAAAGTATTACTGATTAATGTCTTTTTAAACTTTTGTATCAATAAAAATGGTTTTTTATATATCATGCTCCGGGTTCTCCTATCTTTATTTAGATGTTTTGGAGCGAATTGAGGTGTCTGGTCGCATATAACACACATGTGTTTGTCCCAGACTATGAATATGATTTTGGGATTTGTAATATTAAGAATTAAATAACACCTGTCACTTGCCATAAGTATGTAATTTTTACTTGGTGTAAATGCTGCTGTTCTCCTGAATCTGAATCGATTTTTCTTTTGTTTCTGTGCCTTCAATTCCTGAGATATGACCCCATTTTCCATGTATATAAACCTAGACTCTATATCCAAGTGACAATGTTAATCAACTGTTCTCTGTGGATGTTTCATGCGGGACACGTCCAGTTGACTAAACAGAATGGATTTACATATTGCCTTATAGTCGGAATGGTGAAGCACAGGAACAAAAAACAACCCGAGATTTAGGTAGGCATTTAGACAAGTTGTTTTTAAATACATATTTATAGCAAGTAACAGGTCCTCTATAGGCCTGAGCTTTGGCACCATAGTTAAAAGGCTCATTGTAGCATATCCCCATGAATGATGTAGATAAAACGTTAAAAGGGAAGTACACACATCGAGGAGCTGCATTTAAACTGAAAGGGGTTGTCTGGTCTAAAATGACAAGTCTGCAGTCACTGTGACTGCAAACTTGTGAATCCTCCCAGCGCCTTCACTGTGCGCCAGGAATGGCAGTCAGGTATGCAATATACATACTCCCAGGCATATCCCGTCTAGTCAGCGCGGCTGCTGTGACTGCAGACTTGTCGGTCTAGACTGGACAACTCCTTTAAATATAAAATCATCTAGAAAGACAGAAATTGGATACCTTCATATGGATTCCCAAACATCAAGTCTCGGTCCAGAGTCATGGAAGAGGTCGGTGCTCTATCTAACAAGTGACAGTGGAGTTCATCTATTGCATTACGATCTTTCTAGAAATAAATATACATGTGATTCAATAAAAGAGTTTATGCAAATATATACCCATTCAGAATTTTCCATATGTCTGCATTAATCTGACCTAAAATTATATTGGATTTTCACACAAGTCCTAAAAGTAGATGAAGAAACAAATTTAAAAAAAATCGATTAAATAAAATACTTGAGTTTGTCAATTTTAACAGTAAGGAAAATTATCCAATATCACATGTCTGAGTGGCATAAGTACATAAGTATGAGAGCCTTGACGATTAGCAAATAATTTGAAGATGGAATTTGAATTTGGCGTTTTCAATCATTGAAATGACAAATCAAATGTGAGTGGGCGACCGGTTTTATTTAAAGTATAGCAATCTACTGTATCAAAGGCTGATCTTCACAACACATGTTCGTGGAACTGTATCGTGGCATAAACAATGGAGATTTCCGAAGACCTTAGACGCAGACTTGGTTGACATTCAGACTGGAAGAGGATACAAAATCAGCTCTACCGAAACCAGTCACATTGGTGTACAAATGGCAGCGCGATAGATCGGCAAGTGATTCATGCTACTGCGCCGGAGCCATTTTGCTGCAGCCACATTTTTCTTACCTCCAGTAAATGGTGGTGGTGCATGTGCAGTAGCACCTATCATTTGCCAATAGATGATGCTGCGCAAGCGCCGCCATTTTGCTCCAGCCAAATTCCCCCCCCCCTTAACAAAATGGAAATTCCAGCACTTTCACAGTAGCATCTGTCGGTAAAAAGATCGACATTACTACGCAGGAACCGCCGCCTGTACCATATTTCTGGATGTTTTTTTTTTTGTTTTTTTAAGCATCACAATAGCCACAATATTATAGGCATTACCAACAATATTACATATGAAGAATGTTATCAACAGTAATATCAGCTATTATATGCATTATGTAAACTAGGAGGCAGGACACTGACCTGTCATAAGCCCATACAGATGCATATCTAAGCAGACCACCACAAAGACCCCCCCCTCCAACAGGCCGCCCCAGAGCACGAGAATCTCATTAACTGAAAACGACGAACACAGATTAAACAACAACCACAAGACAAATTTCATCAACCCAGGTATCAATTTGATCAGAATAACGGCGCCGACCTGACACTGTAGTTTACTGAGCAAAATCCTTCTGACAGGATTTCATTTTAATGCAAAACTAAATGACCTGTTTTGAAACAATTTTTCTTTTTGTAGCCCCTGAGGGCTGCCATGTTAATTGGCTCGTGTGTAAGTATCTGAGAATTACATTTACACACCTCTAATACGGCAACCCTTGGTCATAGGAGACTGCGGTCAGTGTCCGACCACATCTCCTACACTGTGGCTGCCTCCAGCTGTGATCTGGGCATTCTCCCCCCTAGGCTGCCTAGTCCACAGCTGCGGGAGGAGACGGGCGTCATTTCTTTGAAGCCAGTAGCTACTCTGCAAGCTAAAACTTCCCCGTCACCACTCTCAGTGCTCAGGGTGAGCAGTGACAGAAGGTGTCAGGATGTGATGAAATGGAGTATTGACGGCGGCGAGTGAGTGGTGATCAGCAGCCTGACATTGTACTACTGTCAGGCTACTGCACTGTTCCTACTGTTGGAGACTTCTTCCTACATTGAGAACAGCATGGTAGTCTGGGGTTACTGGTACAATACTAGGTAACTGATCACTGTCAGTGTTTAGACCAGAGCAGTGTAATCATCATGTTGCTGTGCTCTGAACACTGACTGAGCTCTGTTATGTCAGAATAAGCCTCATTCAGATATCACTACATTACAGACATCTGAAGGGGGCTTGAACTAATATAGCAGTGCTGCGCCGCTGATCCCAGCCCGTGACATAGCAGTGCTGCGCCTCCAATCCCAGCCCGTGACATAGCAGCGCTGCGCCTCCGATCCCAGCCCGTGACATAGCAGTGTGGTGCCTCCGATCCCAGCCTGTGACATAGCAGTGCTGCGCCTCCGATCCCAGCCCGTGACATAGCAGTGCTGCGCCTCCGATCCCAGCCTGTGACATAGCAGTGCTGCGCCTACAATCGCAGCCCGTGACATAGCAGTGCTGCGCCTCCGATCCCAGCCCGTGACATAGCAGTGCTGCGCCTCCGATCCCAGCCTGTGACATAGCAGTGCTGCGCCTCCGATCCCAGCCCGTGACATAGCAGTGCTGCGCCTCCGATCCCAGCCCGTGACATAGCAGTGCTGCGCCTCCAATCCCAGCCCGTGACATAGCAGCGCTGCGCCTCCGATCCCAGCCCGTGACATAGCAGTGTGGTGCCTCCGATCCCAGCCCGTGACACAGCAGTGCTGCGCCTCCGATCCCAGCCCGTGACATTGCAGTGCTGCGCCTCCGATCCCAGCCTGTGACATAGCAGTGCTGCACCTCCGATCCCAGCCCGTGACATAGCAGTGCTGCACCTCCGATCCCAGCCCGTGACATAGCAGTGCTGCGCCTCCGATCCCAGCCCGTGATATAGCAGTGCTGCGCCTCCAATCCCAGCCCGTGACATAGCAGCGCTGCGCCTCCGATCCAAGCCCGTGACATAGCAGTGTGGTGCCTCCGATCCCAGCCCGTGACACAGCAGTGCTGCGCCTCCGATCCCAGCCCGTGACATTGCAGTGCTGCGCCTCCGATCCCAGCCTGTGACATAGCAGTGCTGCACCTCCGATCCCAGCCCGTGACATAGCAGTGCTGCGCCTCCGATCCCAGCCCGTGATATAGCAGTGCTGCGCCTCCGATCCCAGCCTGTGACATAGCAGTGCTGCACCTCCGATCCCAGCCCGTGACATAGCAGTGCTGCGCCTCCGATCCCAGCCTGTGACATAGCAGTGCTGCGCCTCCGGTCCCAGCCCGTGATATAGCAGTGCTGCGCCTCCAATCCCAGCCCGTGACATAGCAGTGCTGCGCCTCCGATCCCAGCCCGTGATATAGCAGTGCTGCGCCTCCGATCCCAGCCTGTGACATAGCAGTGCTGCACCTCCGATCCCAGCCCGTGATATAGCAGTGCTGCGCCTCCGATCCCAGCCTGTGACATAGCAGTGCTGCGCCTCAGATCCCAGCCCGTGACATAGCAGTGCTGCGCCTCCGATCCCAGCCCGCCCGTGATATAGCAGTGCTGCGCCTCCGGTCCCAGCCCGTGATATAGCAGTGCTGCGCCTCCGGTCCCAGCCCGTGACATAGCAGTGCTGCGCCTCCGATCCCAGCCCGTGACATAGCAGTGCTCCGCCTCCGATCCCAGCCCGTGACATGGCAGTGCTGCGCCTCCGGTCCCAGCCCATGACATACAGCACATGCATTACACTACTGCTCCCATACATCCAATCCCATCCTATGTGATACACTCTGCTGAGCCCTGTATCTAATCCTATCATATGTGATATACTGCACTGAACCCTGTATCCAATCCCAGCATGTGAAACACTCCGCTGAGCCCTGTATCTAATCCCATCATATGTGATATAGGGCTAGGTGTTGTATATCTAATCCCAGCATGTGATACAGTCCAGATATCTAATCCCAGTGTGTGATTTGCTGCCAGCCATCCTCGGTGACACTGTCCACTTCTCAGTATCACTTTGCAGTCACCAACAAAATAGCTCCGCACTGAGATCCTAAACGTCATCCTTGCTTATCCTTTATCAAACCCCAGAAGCGGAGGAGTACCATCACACACGTGAGAAGACCCTGTCCACTTTTAATTCAGTCGTAAAGTCAGCTAGAACTACATAAGGTTTTCATGGCAAATTTCAATGGCTGCCCTCTTAGTATTCAAAAGTGGAAAATAAGCAAACCTTTTTACATGATTTTTCATATTTTATACCAAAAATGTTTCATTTTTTTTCAATGTTTTCATTTTTAAAAAATATGAACATGAATACTTATTTTTTTCAATTGTTGAAAAAAAATAGTTTTTGATGGCACATTCTCTTTAAGAGTAGTCAAACAACAAACATCACTCCAAAAGATCAAAACTATAACAGTCCACAAGGTCACAAAGGAATCCAAGGTAACCTTAAGCAACTAAAGGCCTATCTCTTTCTCATTAGCTAATATTAATGTTCAGTGTCCTTTTGATGGGGGAATCATTAACAACAACTGTGAATAGCAGGACTGCAATGAAATAGCCACTGCTCTCCCAAAAGAATATTGTGGACAGATGAGAATAAAATAGAGGTTTTTGGTTTAAATGAGGAGTTATATTTGGATAAAAAATACTACATTACAACATTAAAAACTAGCTATCTGTGAAACACGGTGGTGATAGTATTGTGTTTTGGGCCCGTTTTGCTGCACCTGGACAAGGACAGCTTGTCATCATTGGTGGAACAAGAATTCTGAATTATACCAACAGATTTTCAAGAAAAGTGTCAGGACATCTGTCCATGAGCTGAATCCCTAGAGAAGTATGCTGTGTTAAGTAACAAGGCTATAACCCAAAACAAAAAATGAAAAATTATTTTAGAAAAATGCATATTGGCCTACAGTAAAACATAGCGGGGGCAGTGTTCTTATGTGGGGCTGCATGATTGCTGCTGATGTGCTACATTTCATTAATTCACAGATTTAGGGTACCGTTACACTAAAAGACTTACCAACGATCACGACCAGCGATACGACCTGGCCGTGATCGTTGGTAAGTCGTTGTGTGGTCTCTGGGGAGCTGTCACACAGACAGCTCTCTCCAGCGACCAACGATCAGGGGAACGACTTCGGCATCGTTGAAACTGTCTTCAACGATGCCGAAGTCCCCCTGCAGCACCCGGGTAACCAGGGTAAACATCGGGTTACTAAGTGTAGGGCCGCACTTAGTAACCCGATATTTACCCTGGTTACCATTGTAAAAGTAAAAAAAAAAAACACTACATACTCACCTTCTGATGTCTGTCACGTCCCCCGGCGTCCACAGGGTTACGCGCTGCTGCTCAGAGCTTCCTGCACTGAATGTATCAGCGCCGGCAATAAAGCAGAGCACAGCCGTGACGTCACCGCTGTGCTCTGCTTTATGGCCGGCGCTGACACAAAAAACATGTAGTGTTTTTTTTTAACTTTTACAATGGTAACCAGGGTAAATATCGGGTTACTAAGCGCGGCCCTGCTGCTTTTGCAGCATCTATAGTAAAAGATAGAATGTTTAAAAATAATTAAAAAAATAAAAAAAATGCTTATACTCACCCGCAGACAGCTGATCTCCTCACCGGCGTCCGTTCCGTATAGATGGTGTATGCGCGCAGGACCTTCCATGACGTCGCGGTCACGTGAGCGGTCACATGACCGGTCTCGACCAATCACAAGACGGCGACGTCATCGGCAGGTCCTTCACCGCACACCAGCTACAGGAACCGAAGCGACAGCATGCAGCTGAGAGGCGGGAAGACATCGAAGGTGAGTATAGGACTATTTTTTATTTTAATTCTTTTTTTTTGACCAATTATATGGTGCCCAGTGCATGGAGGAGAGTCTCCTCTCCTCTCCTCCACCCTGGGTACCAACCGCACATAATCTGCTTACTTCCCGCATGGTGTGCACAGCCCTGTGCGGGAAGTAAGCCGATCAATGGACTCCCAGGTGTGCGGAATCCCCTGCAATTCTGCATTTTAATGAACATGTTGCTTTTTTTTCCGCGATGCGATTTTTTAGCTGAAAAAAAGGCTACATTTGCACAAAAAATGCGGAATACACTGAAAATAATGGGAGGCATATGTAAGCGTTTTTTTCGCGTTTTTATGACGTTTTTATAGCGAAAAAAACGCGAAAAAAACGCGAAAAATACTGAACGTGTGCACATGGCCTTACTGTTCCAGTTTGAAAGATAAGATACTACTATCACTCTGTCCGTGGCAGACATGCGCTTTCCAACTTGGCAATGATCCAAAACATACATTCAAGACCCTGTTAACATATATGAAGAACAGGGTGAAAAGTGAAAGTGATTCAGTGGCCAAGTATATCTCCTGATCTGAATGGGGAATTCTGAAGAGCAAAATTGAGCATCACTCTCCGTTCAACATCCATGCTCTAAAAGGTAGTTCTTGAAGAATGGAAAAAAATAAATGTTGCCATATATCGCCAACTTGTTCATTCCATGCCTAGAAAATTTGGAGTGCGGTCCTTTAAAAATCATGGAGTCAGATCATACAAAATACTAGATGTAGTAATTTATGATGTGGGGTGTTTTCATTTTGCTCAAATTAGTTGTTGTAAAAATGAAGATCTTGTGATGAAAGTCATATCCTTTCATGATATGGGTTGAAACAATGTTCTGTTAAAATAGGCTTGTCAAAATTTTGGAAATTGTTCTTGTGTTCAGTGATTAAAAGCTTCCTTTTTAATGGAGGTGTACTCATTGATGCTGAGCACTGATATATACCTTATATTCCCATACATACTCATCCACCTGCCTACAAACATACATGGAATGAAATATCAGAACCCTCTACATAAACTAGACTTCTGTAATACCTTCTGTTTTCCCTTCAAGTTCTGCATGTCTTTATTACTGACTTCTAGAGTGCTTCTTAATACAACAATTTCTTCCCCCTGTTGTGTACACAAGTCCTGCATAGAACAAGAAAGACAAATATTGTTACTGAGCTCTATCATGTGCACCACCACTATATCTGAAACAATGTAAATCCCAAATAATTCAGCTGACGCGTTCATTACAAGTTGTGTACTGATCTTGGTCACAATCGCCATTAGCCAGGGATGTCAATCTCATTTTCACCGAGGGCCTAAACAGATTTATGGCTGCCTTCAAAGGGACACTTGAAATTGTAAATCCTCAAGCAGACGTCCGTGCAACACATTATGAGAATGGACTGGCCATGGCCTACAAGAGGGCTGTCCTTGGGTAGTAGGGATAAGTGAGCAGAGTCCAAGATGGAACCACACAAAGGGGCTGGCTGCATTCTGTGCTTTAAACTTTTGGGCTGGTTGCTTAGCCCCCTCTGCTAAGCACTGGCTGTGTCGACATAGAAGGCAGCCAGTACTTAGTAGAGGGGATGGCGCCAGCACAGGGGGCACGTGCCATCTTAGAGCTACAGTGCACACTTAAACACTGTTCCGACCGGCTCTCCACCTTCCAAGCCAATTGTTAAAGCATGTCTTGACCTCACGGGCTGGCAGCCCAGATTTTTCCTGTGGGGCTTGAGGGGCCAGATTCCGTCCGTGGGGCTTGGGTTTGACACGTCTGCCATAAGGCCTCATTCAGACATCTCTGTTGCACGTACGTGCTCTATCTTTTTTTTTTTCATAGATACAACACGTATCCATGATAATCTATGGTACTTTTCACATATCCATGGTGTTTTTTCACGGACAGGGTGTCTCTGCAAAACTCAAGGAGACATGTCTTTTTTTTTTTTTTTGTGGCAGCACAGATGAAAGGGACCATTACAAGTCTATGGGTCTGGGGAAAAACACATATAGTGCACCAATAGCATCTGTGTGCTGTAAGTATTTAACACTGCAAAGGAGCTTTTTAATTTTTTTTTTAGCCATCCTTAAAACACTGATCCAAAGCAATGTTGGAAAAAAAATGGACACGGATGACACACAGTACCATTTTTTCATGTGTGTGTCTAAACACAGATAAGTGAATGAGGCCTTACAGTGCTAGCTTTAAACACTGAAGTGGCATCTAAACTGCACAACATAGTTATACATTACTATCATTTTATGTAAATTAGCCTTTCCCCAAAAAGACAAAAACAGAGTCTCTAATGCCACCTTTTGATAACAGCCTCTTTCTAAATGGGTGTCTGACCATGACAGCTGGTGGAGGCTGGGAATAAATTTGCTGGAGGTCCTTCTTCCCATAGAGAGAGATTGCATACTTTTTTATGTATACAACACATTACATATTTTCTTCTGCACTTGGATGAAGAGAGCCTGACCTCAGGTTTCCAAAATAAATTATATAATATATGTTACACACTATGCCTATCCTTCTGATATGCAGACAGATGTGAACCCCAAACAGCAAACATTCACCTGCTGCTCGGCCAGTTGTAGTTCCAAGCCCAGAATCTTATCTTCAGTAAATGAGAGTTGTGCTCTCAGTTCAGTTTCTGTTTTTTCGGCTTGCATCTGTCACCAAAGAAATCATGAAATGAAAACTCGTTAACTAAACATTTATGACAAGTCCATATTTGCTGCTGCACTAGACTCATTAACATTAGTTGACAGATAAACCTATACCTGGATTGAATATTCCCCATCAGCTTCACAGGGGCCATCAAACCAGGGATGAATAAATAGCAGTTACTGCTGATTTTGGTTTGTTTTCTATTGATGTCTATAAAATGTAAGCACTAAAATATGGTTCTTGCAATAGACTATTCAGGTTGCATATTCTTCAGTACCGGTTCTCAAACAGCCGGGATCCTCTGCGGCATAGTCTTCCAGTGTGCTGATTTTTGACACAGAAGACACGCAGAATAAGAATCTCTCTCTAATTATTCACATTTCCTTTAAAACATCTGAGCCTCCAACTTCTACAGTATGTTGGAAAGGGACAGTAGTTTCGGGTGCCACAAAATGGTTCTCTATGTCCTCCTGTTTTAGACCTCCTCCATTTCATGCACACAGCAAATTCTATTTTCTCTTTAAACCAAATCATACCTCTGTAAAATGTTAAATATATTAGAATGTGCCACAGTTTCTCACAAATTTTTAATGAAGCCTATTGCCGTCTGTACTGATTTTATAAGTCAGAACTAGCCTGGAACAATAACATGGTGACTGACATTAAGTCTAATGGCCCACTTAACAAGTTTCATTCAACTATATACAAGATGATGGATGTTAGTTTACACAGGCCAACAAAAAAACAGAGAAATCAGTACCGTATTATGATCATGTTGATAGCACATTCCCCATTTATATCAGGAAATGTGCTGCCGATAAGTTTTTTTAATGCCACCAAAAAAGCTTGTTTAATGGGTGATCAGATAGTTTATCTAATTTGTTGGGTGATCGCTCGCTTGTTTACATGGTGTCACACCAGTAACTTGCACACCTTCTCAGTGCTGTCCTACTCACTGCATTCACTGCTCTGCTCCTCCCAGTGTCAGGCTGTCCAGCTGAATTGCCTCTTGCAGCACTCCCATAACTGCTGCATCTTCCTGCTGTCTCCACCTTGCTATATGGAGGTGCAGCCAGGCTGAAGGAACTTAACCTGCTGTGTCCTGCAGAGTTTTCCCTTCCCTGGCCTATCCCCTGCCAGCAGGGGATATATTAGGCAGCTCCTTCCTCCACACTTTGCCTGAACTTAGGTTCCTAGTTGCAGTGCGTCTCCTATAGTCTGTCCAGGTGCAGTATAATGTCTCCTGTAACTGACCCAGTCTGTTTCCTCGTTCTGTTTGATCTCTCCACTCCTGACCACAGGTTCGTATATTGAACCTGTACAGCAGTGTTCCCCAACTCCGGTACTCAAGAGCCACCAACAGGTCATGTTTTCAGGATTTCCTTAGCATTGCCCAGGTGATAATTGCATTACCTGGAAAGGCAAGAATTCCATCACCAGTGAAATGCTAAGGAAATCCTGAATACATGACCTGTTGGTGGCTCTTGAGGACCGGAGTTGGGAAACACTGCTGTACAGCAAGCCCCAATCTCGAACTGTCTGACCGAGTCTCTATGTTCGTCCTCTGTGCCTTGCATTTGGGTCTCTGACCTGTAGGTCAGTTACTGCAGGTCCAGGCACTGTCTTGGAGTGGTACTGGTTGACTACCCCAACAGCCTATGTCCATCCTCACCATCAGAGGCTCTAGTCAGTTACGCCCCTCCAGTGTAATCCCGGCCAGTGCTGTAGTGTGCCCACACCCACCCCCATCCCACAAGGGCAGATAATTGGGAATCGTGAGCATTCTTACAAAAGCTTGTTCGATGATTGCCGGCTCATCTATATGTGTCATTACTTAAGAGTCAAACATTGCTGATCATAGTTATGAATAAAACAAGCAAGTTTGGGATGTACTGACATTTAAACCCAAGCAACTATTCAGGAGATCTACTGAGGATCAGATGAATAATATAATCAGCTGTGGTATTTTTTTCATGGTGCTCATGGACATTTATAAAGCTTGGTCTAGTCTGCCGATTTTGGTGAAAACTGTCTGATGCCAGCTGTCGAAGAAAGAGTAATTTGCCATGTTGAATTTGTACATGCCTGATCTTTTGTTCCCACAGGAGAAAAGATGTTGTCTGACGTGTTATTGTAGCTATTAAGGGTACCGTCACACATTGAAATTTCCATCGCTACGACATTACGATTCGTGACGTTCTAGCGATATCGTTACGATATCGCTGTGTCTGACACGCTACAGCGATCAGGGACCCTGCTGAGAATCGTACGTCGTAGCAGATCGTTTGGAACTTTCTTTCGTCGCTTGATCACCCGCTGACATCGCTGGATCGTTGTGTGTGACAGCGATCCAGCGATGTCTTCGCTTGTAACCAGGGTAAACATCGGGTAACTAAGCGCAGGGCCGCGCTTAGTAACCCGATGTTTACCCTGGTTACAAGCGTAAACGTAAAAAAACAAACCGTGCATACTCACCCGTCGGTGTCCTTCAGGTCCCTTGCCGTCTGCTTCCTGCTCTGAGTGCCGGCCGGAAAGTGAGAGCAGAGCGCAGCGGTGCTGCGCTCTTCTCTCACTGTACGGCTGCACTCAGAGCAGGAAGCAGACGGCAAGGGACCTGAAGGACACCGACGGGTGAGTATGTACTGTTTGTTTTTTTACGTTTACGCTGGTAACCAGGGTAAACATCGGGTTACTAAGCGCGGCCCTGCGCTTAGTTACCCGATGTTTACCCTGGTTACCCGGGGACTTCGGCATCACTCCAGCGCCGTGATTGCAACGTGTGACCGCAGTCTACGACGCTGGAGCGATGCTTATACGACGCTGCGACGTCACGAATCGTGCCGTCGCAGCGATGAAAATTTCAATGTGTGACGGTACCCTAACATTTTGTTTGTCACATCCAATTAGAGGAACAGATAATTGGAATTCTTGTGCAAAAAGGATCCAATGCATATCTGATGGGAATGAATGCTGAGCTAACCTATAGGTTATTATGGTGTCCATTTGATTTAAGTTTTGTGTCAGAGGAAAAAGTTCTGTGCGCTGTTTTTTTTTCTCCGTTCTTAAAACTGAAACAAAACAGAACCTAAAATGGACTCCATAATAATCAATAGTTTATGCATTGCATCCTTTTTGTACATGAATTCCATTTGTCCGTTTTGCTAACCTTACCCCAACAGTTATTTAATGTCTATAGCACTTTAAAGCAATGATGCTTGGGCACATGGGGTCTCCAACAGTTTATTTATTGACCAACTTACCCATACTAAAAATATAGATAAAGCCAAGCCACATGGAATCCAAAGAATGTTTAGCTACAGTAATGTTAGATATTATGTCTCCTCTTCCAATTAGATTTCATCATTCATGAATAGCTTTGTAATCATCATCCAACCTACAAATAGAATTACCTTGCTCGCATTTTTCATTTCTTTCACCTCACTCTCCAATTTAGTAATAGTGGATTGTAAAGTTTCTATATGTTTCTTTTTATTTCCATTTTCACCCTGGATAAAGAAAGAAAGAATAGATATGTCTTCATTAACTAATAATAATCAGTAGTATAAGTGTGCGAAGTAGCATCCTCTGTATATACTGCAGCCATTGTCTGCCAGTAATGAGCGTACAAGACATACTGCCCACCAATGGAGAAACGCCCTCTCCCTGTCCCTACATTGCAAGGGACTTCCGGGAGAAGGCTGTGTTCGGCGTTTACCAACCAACAGCAACCGTCCGGTACGAAGCCCGGACTTTAAATTTCATCTTTGCTCATCTCTACCCATAATCCGATGCATTCCCTCTAGACAGAGGCCAAAAAGTCACAATGTTGGCCTCATTCTGATGAATAGACCTCTATGGCAATGTTAACATCTATACCAGGAAAGCGTTAGGCAGAGTGTACAGACGCTGTGAACGATTCTCTTAGTCTGACAGGAGCTCAAGAGGCTAGGGGGCTTGCTACCATCTCCAAAGCATTATGATGAGTTATTGGACTGCAAAGGGCCCATTTATTGTTCTTGCTCAGGGGCCCTCCTCTGTCTGCGTCCACTTAGCACATTGTGCAGAGTTATAAATGGGCACATTTGTATGTATAAGGGGAGATATGTCAGTGTAAAAGCTGCAGCATATCAGAGTAAAAAATTCACAACATGTCAATGTCTGAGTCATGCTGCCTGTGCTTCTAGCAGTATGAATCAATTGTGAGGTTCACTTTATAAAGGCGTTTTTGACGGTAAATTAGTTTTCAGTCTTAATATTTGTCCATTTGATGCCATAATGTAAACTATTTTCTAATATGCTTGCATTAAAAATTCCCTACCGTTCCCCAACTACACTATCTAGCTGCAATTCTATTTTTTTCCACTTCCTTTTTGACAATGCTTTGCTTGAGAATCCCCAGGGCATGCCGGGAAACTCAAACGAAGGATCATCAAGGGTCAGAGGCTGTGTCATTGCGGCAGCACCTGAACCCAACCTTTAACAACGAATCATTAGTGATGCTCCTTTCAGGGGCTACTAGTCCCTGCGCACAGTGCACAATGGCAGTGCATTCTGTTGTTGGTCAGATCAGCAGTAACAAGCCAGCAACAGAGCTGTGTCAGAACAACTGATGTACAGAAAACAGCGTCACCCACACAAGTTATGTCACCGGTCTCCGAACACCGGGTATTCTGTCAACACTCTGTTGCTGACTTGTTACTGCTGATCTCAACTGGCAACAGTGAGTGCACTGTCACTATGCACATCACACAGTGCACATTGCGTAGTGACCAACCCAGTTCTGGGAATGCACAGCAGTGATGGGTGACTGCAGCCTTTTCTCCCTGATAACGCTTTGTTTGAATATCCCAGCATGCACTGGGATTCTCAAATGAAGCGTCATCAAAAAGGAAGTAGTAGAGAAAAAAAAAGCTTTTATAGTAGTTAGGGAAGAATTGGAAATTTTTAATTCAAGTATATTAGAAAATAATGTAGATTATAGCATCAAATAGATAGGGATTTAGGATGAAAATTACTTTGTCTTCAAACCACCCTTTTAAGTCTCTAAGAAAGGACCCCCTTCTAGTATTTAATATGCGGGATTTGAAAAGGATTTTCCTAAACCAGACAACCAGCTGACTGAATCACTACCACAGAGAACTCCATTTTTTACCGCTCAGAGCTTGTGTGTTTCACATCGTACACAGACTCTACTAATGTTGTCTGTGCAGTTTCAAGAGGTTGGATGAAAAATACTGACTGTTCCCCATGGCAATTTATGTCTGACACATTACTTGCCTCCAGAAAGTCCACCTGCTTGCTCAAGCCAGCCATTGTTTCTTCTGCAGATTGAAGATCTTCATCCTTCTGCGCCAAAGAACGCTCTAAACCCAAAACCTTATTGAACTAATAAAACATGAAAAGATCTTAAAAAAAACACATATCTCCAACATGTTCTGCATTACAATGAACATGGAGTCATTTGCATCTATTCTTATAGCACTGTGATCTGATTGTTATCAACAATGGGTTTTTTTAAATACATTTAAGTGTATACTGTAACCAGTCACTGTCAAATTCTTGTTACAGGAAATTTGTCACAAGGTTTTTGCTACTGTACCTGAGATCAGTATTATGTAGGGACAGAGACCCTGACTGAGCTCTGTATAACCCCACTGATTGGCAGCTTTCTGTGTACACTTTGCATAGGCAGAAAACTAAGTGGTGGAATTGGGGTTATATAGAGCTCATGAATATGGAGGACTACATAGCAGATTTACTAGTCCTCTAGTAATGATCTACTGATAAATCAGTGATTTTATCCAATCTGCAGCAAGCACCTCAGGATGTGACAGGGCCTCTCTGACCTTTCCCGGTGCCTGCGCACTGCAGTACTTTGCTCTGCCCTCAACAGGTCAGAAAATTACACCTGTGCCGGAGCCGCGGCAAGAAGACAAGAAGAGGACGTCATTGTATGAAGATGGGAGGCCCCGGACCGCGACTCCCATCGGACCGGACCGCAGCGGGACCACCCCTGGGTGAGTATAATATAACCTGTTTTTCTTACTTTTCAGGTTACATCGGGGGCTTATCTACAGCATTACAGAATGCTGTAGATAAGCCCCTGATGCCGGTGGCCTTAGTTTACAGGCCATTTTTGGGGTGACAGATGCCCTTTAATAGGCATTGTTAATTGCAATAACAATTATGTTATTGTATGCACTTTATATTTTTATCTTCCTCTGTACCAACGTTTCTTTGAATAAAAAAAATATATATATCCATCCTGCTGGCTGCTATTACAAATTCACATATTAAGATAAGTAATTTATATGGTGGTCCGAGTTCGGTCCGTAAAAATAATGTACCGACTCAGATCAATGTTATTCAATGGGGCTGTGGAGATGAATGATTGTTTCTTCCCCACTGACCAAATCTACGTGTCGGAAAAAAACTAACAAATAACACACGGATTGTACAATACAAAGATGACACGTTGAAATAAAAAAATTGCGTTCTTCTGATGAAACTGACGTTTTTTTTTTATACTGTTCTGTGAACCTACCCTGATTGTGAGTATATCAAACACAACATTTCTATAATCTCTCATATTTGCTTCCATATACATACAGCTCTGGCAAAAATTAAGAGACCATTGCAAAATGTTCAGTTTGTCTGATTTTTCTCTTTATAGGTATATTATTTTTGAGTAAAATGTAAATTGTTCTTTTAGTCTATAAACTTCTGACAACATGTCCCCGAAGCAATACATTTTGTATTTTTTTTTTCTGAAAAAGAGAAATGGTCAAAACAAAACAAAAAAAACCCAGGGCTTTCAGACCTCAAATAATGCAAAGAAAACAAGTTCATAATCATTTAGAAACAACAATATTAATGTTTTAGCTCAGGAAGAGTTCAGAAATCAATTTTTTATGGAATAACCATGATTTTTATCACAGCTTTCATGTGTCTTGGCATGCTTTCCACCAGTCTTTCACACGGCTTCTGGTGCAAAAATGTAAGCAGTTCTTCTTTATTTGATGGCTTGTGACTATCCATCATCCTCCTGATTACATTCCAGAGGTTTTCAATGGGGTTCAGGTCTGGAGATTGGGCTGCCCATGACAGGGTTTTGATGTGGTGGCCTCTTCATTTTTGCCAGAGCTGTAGATCACAGAATATAGTGGTAACAGACACATTTAACTAATCTGCCATAGTGACATCTGGTCTTCTCCGGATGACCATGTTCAGCGCTCAGACATACAGTATCTTTACCCAGGCTTGGACTGGCACAGGAGAATTCTCCGGTGGGCCCCTGTGCAGGAGTGGGCCCCCACCCTCTTATATGAGCAGCACTTGGCACTATATACATGAATCACTATGTACAGACAAAGGCGGTATCTTATTCATTGTTACATAAATTTGTGATTGAGGATAATGTCACATTTGCGTGTAGCTGAAAAGTGGCGCCCTGGCTTGGGTTACTGGTGGGCCCTTGGCACCCCAGTTCGGCACTGTCTTTACCTCTTTATGCAGTGAATGCTTTAGAGTCTCGCTTGTGCTCTTCTCTTTTTCCAGTGTACATGTCTGCAACTTGTATAAGAAAATCAGTGTTAGCGCTGCAGGGACTTATCTTAAAGGGAATCTGTCACCTCATTTTTCACATATAAGCTGCGGCCATCGCCATTAGGGGCTTATCTACACCATTCTGTAATGCTGTAGATAAGCCCCCAATGTAACCTGAAAGATGAGAAAAACAAGTTAGATTATAACCACCCAGGGGCGGTCCCGGTTCGGTTCAGGTCCGATGGGCGTCGCGGTCCGGCGCCTCCCACCTTCATATGATGACGTCCTCTTCCTTGCTTCTGTTGCGGTTCCTGCGCAGGCGTATTGATTTGCCCTGTTGAGGGCAGCGTAAAGTACTGCAGTGCGCAGGCGCCGGGAAAGGTCAGAGAGGCCCATCGCCTGCGCACTGCGGTATTTTACGCTGCCCTCAACAGGGCAGATAAAGTACGCCTGCGCAGGAGCCGCGACAGAAGCAAGGAAGAGGACGTCATCGCATGAAGATGGGAGGAGCTGGACCCGCGACGCCCATCGGACCAGGACCACCCCTGGGTGTGTATAATCTAACTTGTTTTTCTTATCTTTCAGGTTACATCGGGGGCTTATCTACAGCATTACAGAATGCTGTAGATAAGCCCCTGATGCCGGTGGCCACAACTTATATGAGAAAAATGAGGTGACAGATTCCCTTTAAGCTGTTAAAATGGCATTCTCCTTAACAGGAAAGTAATAAAAGAAATCTGTACAATCGAGATTTAGAATATGTCTAGGCAACATTTTGAAAAACAACAAGGGCTTGTTCACACATTGAGTATTTACAGCGTTTTTGCATTATGTGTAGTTTAGGGTATGTTCGCAGGTGGCATTTTTGCAGCATTTTACAGTACAAGCAAAATCAATAACATTTCTGAAATTTCATGGACGTTTTGTTTAATTCCTCATTAAAAATGAATGAGTGAAAAAGGAAAGTAAAAATACAATATGCGTGTTTATTGTACGCAGCGTTTTTCCAACCACCCTGTTTTTTTCAGCAGAAAAAAAAATGCAATGTGTTAACATACCTTAACAATACCAGCAAAATGTATGAGATTTCTGAAATCTCATGCACATGGGTTTTTTTCCTTTGCGTATTTTAACCATCATTGTGGGATTTTTTTGTTCAGATCTGCAGTTCAAAAACCGCATGTGAAAACAACACAAATATTCATATTGTACACGTTTTTTTTCCTGCCAACAGACATCTACTACAAACAATCAATGTATGCACATACCCTGAAGGTTTTACATTCTCTATGCTACCACCCATGGTTTATGCACTCATCCCTTTGTCAGTCCAAAATGTAGTCATCAGGGTGGTGCTGTAGCAGGTCTTGGAATTATGGCTCGTATGATTCCCCTTTTTCCATTAACCTCTGGACAGCAGCATTAGCTGTGCCAAAATACCGCACATGCTCTGTTTATCTTCTTCCACTAGTACACACTGAGCATGTGCAGTGATCAAGTTGTTGCAGGTAGAAGAAGAACAGGGCATGTGCGTGAATTCAATGCAACTGCTGACATGAAACGCTGAGGGGTGCCATTACAGGTTGAAAGGGGTGTGATAGGAGCCAACACCAGCCTCAAGACTATGTTCGCTATTTACATACAGTATGTTCTGCACTACCATAATAGAAAAATAAACTAGACTGACAAAAGGACCTTTGTTATGAGCCGTGTACAAGTGCTAGTGTCATGCTCTAGGATTACTAACTGATTACAGGTGAGCTGTAAAGAGAATATTTTGGAAAGATGGCTGTCAGGTTTCCACTCACTTTTTTGTTACTAAATTTAATGCACAACCATTATGTAGACATTTTGCATTTTGTTAAAATACATTGTACTGTAGTTGATGTACTTATTCTAACAGCTATTGTGTGTGTAATGTAAGGAAAAACAAATGCAATACAAAGTGTTCAGGTACTTTTCAGACGGTTGAGGAATGGTCAACGTCAACCCCAAACCTTAACTCAGAAAGTTGTACAGCCCTAAATGAACGATCCAAAAGTTCTTTAAATGGTCATTGTCACTTCAACAAACATAAGTATCAATAGTGATGGAGAAGAATAAACTTTGTAATAGAAATCTTAGAGAAATATGCTTCTTTCTGCACTTAGAAGACACTTCTTCCCCTTCTCCTAAACTCACCATCTAGTCTGAATGTCAGCTGAAATCCAACATAGCAAAGACAGTCAGCACAGTTAGGCGTCAGGTTACAGCTCCTATAATATTCTATAGAGAGTGGAGGAGAGAAGGAATGAGGAACACTCAGCACAGTGAAAGACTCGGCAGAGAGAGACTGGATGTGCTGCAGAGTGCAGCGTAATACTGCTATGTGATGACCACCATGCGGCTTCCGACATTGTGTTACAGAGAAAAGAAGAGCAGGAACCCATCATATCCCTGTGTTCTGTGCATGGAAGACATCATAGCAGCTTGACTCCACCTACTAAGTGATAATGACCAACAAATAATGTAATTACGTATCTACACACATGGCAGCTTATTCTTAAAAAAATATTTATTAACCCCTTCCCGACATTTGACGTACTATCCCGTCGAGGTGGGGTGGGCCCGTATGACCGCCGACGGGATAGTACGTCATCACCGATCAGCGGCGCTCACGGGGGGAGCGCGGCCGATCGCGGCCGGGTGTCAGCTGCATATCGCAGCTGACATCCGGCACTATGTGCCAGGAGCGGTCACGGACCGCCCCCGGCACATTAACCCCCGGCACACCGCGATCAAACATGATCGCAGTGTACCGGCGGTATAGGGAAGCATCGCGCAGGGAGGGGGCTCCCTGCGGGCTTCCCTGAGACCCCCGGAGCAACGCGATGTGATCGCGTTGCTGCGAGGGTCTCCTACCTCCTTCCTGGCTGCAGGTCCCGGATCCAAGATGGCCGCGGCATCCGGGTCCTGCAGGGAAGGAGGTGGCTTACCGAGTGTCTGCTCAGAGCAGACACTTGGTAAGCCTGCAGCCCTGCACAGCAGATCGTCGATCTGGCAGAGTGCTGTGCACACTGCCAGATCAATGATCTGTGATGTCCCCCCCTGGGACAAAGTAAAAAAGTTAAAAAAAAATTTTTCCACATGTGTAAAAAAAAAAAAAAAAAAAAATCCTAAATAAATAATAATAAAAAAATATATATTATTCCCATAAATACATTTCTTTATCTAAATAAAAAAAACAAAACAATAAAAGTACACATATTTAGTATCGCCGCGTCCGTAACGACCCAACCTATAAAACTGCCCCACTAGTTAACCCCTTCAGTAAACACCGTAAGAAAAAAAAAAAAAAAACGAGGCAAAAAACAACGCTTTATTACCATACCGCCGAACAAAAAGTGGAATAACACGCGATCAAAAAGACTGATATAAATATCCATGGTACCGCTGAAAACGTCATCTTGTCCCGCAAAAAACAAGCCGCCATACAACATTATCAGCAAAAAAATAAAAAAGTTATAGTCCTGAGAATAAAGCGATACGAAAATAATTATTTTTTCTATATTTTAGTTTTTATCGTATAAAAGCGCCAAAACATAAAAAAATGATATAAATGAGATATCGCTGTAATCGTACTGACCCGAAGAATAAAACTGCTTTATCAATTTTACCAAACGCGGAACGGTATAAACGCCTCCCCCAAAAGAAATTCATGAATAGCTGGTTTTTGGTCATTCTGCCTCACAAAAATCGGAATAAAAAGCGATCAAAAACGGTCACGTGTCCGAAAATGTTACCAATAAAAACGTCAACTCGTCCCGCAAAAAACAAGACCTCACATGACTCTGTGGAGCAAAATGTGGAAAAATTATAGGTCTCAAAATGTGGAGACGCAAAAACTTTTTTGCTATAAAAAGCGTCGCTGGTTTCACACTTGTGTTTTTGTCTGCAGCGTTTTTTGCACAAAAAAACGCATGCGTTTTTTCCCTATATTTAACATTGAAAACGCATGCGGTTTTTTTGTACGCGTTTGGTCGCGTTTTCAAACGCATGCGTTTTTTTTCTGCATGCGTTCATTTTCAGAAATACAACCTGCAGTATTTTCTTGCGTTTTTAAGCACATGCGTTTGTTTGCGTTAAAAACGCATGCATTTAAACACACTGAAAAGCCACCCACCACCATCAAGGTGATAAAGGGATCCAAACCCTAACCCTAACTCTACCCCTAACCTCACCCCTAACCGTTTAATGAACATTTTCTGACAGTCATAGTGCCACGTATTTCAGTGCCACGTATTTCAGTGCCACGTATTTCAGTGCCACGTGTTTCAGTGCCACGTATTTCAGTGCCACGTATCACATATTTCAGTGCCACGTATCACGTATTTCAGTGCCACGTATCACGTATTTCAGTGCCACATATTTTAGTACCACGTATTTCAGTGCCACGTATTTCAGTGCCACGTATTTCAGTGCCACGTATTTCAGTGCCACGTATTTCAGTGCCACGTATTTCAGTGCCACGTATTTCAGTGCCACGTATTTCAGTGCCACGTATTTCAGTGCCACGTATCACGTATTTCAGTGCCACGTGTTTCAGTGCCACGTATTTAAGTGCCACGTATCACGTATTTCAGTGCCACGTATTTCAGTGCCACGTATTTCAGTGCCACGTATCACGTATTTCAGTGCCACGTATTTCAGTGCCACGTATTTCAGTGCCACGTATTTCAGTGCCACGTATTTCAGTGCCACGTATTTCAGTGCCACGTATCAGTGCCACGTATCATATTTCAGTGCCACGTATTTCAGTGCCACGTATTTCAGTGCCACGTATTTCAGTGCCACGTATTTCAGTGCCACGTATCACGTATTTCAGTGCCACGTGTTTCAGTGCCACGTATTTAAGTGCCACGTATCACGTATTTCAGTGCCACGTATTTCAGTGCCACGTATTTCAGTGCCACGTATTTCAGTGCCACGTATTTCAGTGCCACGTATTTCAGTCACGTTTAGGGTTAGGGTTAGGGGTAGGGTTAGGGTTAGGGTTGGAGGTAAAGTTAGGGTTGGGGCTAAAGTTAGGGTTGGGGCTAAAGTTAGGGTTAGGGTTTGGATTACATTTACGTTTGGATTAGGGTTGGGATTAGAATTATGGGTGTGTCAGGGCTAGGGGTGTGGTTAGGGTTACCGTTGGGATTAGGGTTAGGGGTGTGTTTGGGTTAGGGTTTCAGGTAGAATTGGGGAGTTTCCACTGTCCAGGCACATCAGGGGCTCTACAAGCGCGACATGGCGTCCAATCTCAATTCCAGCCAATTCTGCGTTGAAAAAGTAAAACAGTGCTCCTTCCCTTCCGAGCTCTCCCGTGCGCCCAAAAAGGGGTTTACCCCAACATATGTGTTATCAGTGTACTCGGGACAAATTGAACAACAACTTCTGGGGTCCAAGTTCTCTTGTTATCCTTAGGAAAATAAAAATTTGGGGGGCTAAAAATCATTTTTGTGGGAAAAAAAAGATGTTTTATTTTCACGGCTCTGCGTTATAAACTGTAGTGAAACACTTGGGGGTTCAAAGTTCTCACAACACATCTAGATAAGTTCCTTGGGAGGTCTAGTTTCCAATATGGGGTCACTTGTGGGGGGTTTGTACTGTTTGGGTACATCAGGGGCTCTGCAAATGCAACGTGACGCCTGCAGACCAATCCATTTAAGGCTGCATTCCAAATGGCGCTCCTTCCCTTCCGAGCTCTGTCATGCACCCAAACAGTGGTTCCCCCCCACATATGGGGTATCAGCGTACTCAGGACAAATTGGACAACAACTTTTGGGGTCTAATTTATCCTGTTACCCTTGTGAAAATACAAAACTGGGGGCTAAAAAATCATTTTTGTGAAAAAAAAAAAGAATTTTTATTTTCACGGCTTTGCGCTATAAACTTTAGTGAAACACTTGGGGGTTCAAAGTTCTCAAAACACATCTAGATAAGTTCTTTGGGAGGTCTAGTTTCCAATATGGGGTCACTTGTGGGGGGTTTGTACTGTTTGGGTACATCAGGGGCTCTGCAAATGCAACTAGATGGCTGCTGACCAATCCATTTAAGTCTGCATTCCAAATGGCGCTCCTTCCCTTCCGAGCTCTGTCATGCGCCCAAACAGTGGTTCCCCCCCACATATGGGGTATCAGCGTACTCAGGACAAATTGGAAAACAAATTTTGGGGTCCAATTTATTCTGTTACCCTTGTAAAAATACAAAGCTGGGTGCTAAAAAATCATTTTTGAGAAAAAAAATAAAAATTATTTTCACGGCTCTGCGTTATAATCTGTAGTGAAACACTTGGGGGTTCAAAGCTCTCAAAACACATCTAGATAAGTTCCTTAGGGGGTCTACTTTCCAAAATGGTGTCACTTGTAGGGAGTTTCAATGTTTAGGCACATCAGGGGCTCTCCAAACGCAACATGGCGTCCCATCTCAATTCCAGTCAATTTTGCATTGAAAAGTCAAATGGCGCTCCTTCCCTTCCAAGCTCTGCCATGCGCCCAAACAATGGTTTACACCCACATATGGGGTATCAGCGTACTCAGGACAAATTGCACAACATTTTTTGGGGTCCAATTTCTTCTCTTACCCTTGGGAAAATAAAAAATTGGGGGCGAAAAGATCATTTTTGTGAAAAAATATGATTTTTTATTTTTACGGCTCTGCATTATAAACTTCTGTGAAGCACTTGGTGGGTCAAAGTGCTCACCACACATCAAGATAAGTTCCTTAGGGGGTCTACTTTCCAAAATGGTGTCACTTGTAGGGGGTTTCAGTGTTTAGGCACATCAGGGGCTCTCCAAACGCAACATGGCGTCCCATCTCAATTCCAGTCAATTTTGCATTGAAAAGTCAAATGGCGCTCCTTCCCTTCCAAGCTCTGCCATGCGCCCAAACAATGGTTTACACCCACATATGGGGTATCAGCGTACTCAGGACAAATTGCACAACATTTTTTGGGGTCCAATTTCTTCTCTTACCCTTGGGAAAATAAAAAATTGGGGGCGAAAAGATCATTTTTGTGAAAAAATATGATTTTTTATTTTTACGGCTCTGCATTATAAACTTCTGTGAAGCACTTGGTGGGTCAAAGTGCTCACCACACATCAAGATAAGTTCCTTAGGGGGTCTACTTTCCAAAATGGTGTCACTTGTAGGGGGTTTCAGTGTTTAGGCACATCAGGGGCTCTCCAAACGCAACATGGCGTCCCATCTCAATTCCAGTCAATTTTGCATTGAAAAGTCAAATGGCGCTCCTTCCCTTCCAAGCTCTGCCATGCGCCCAAACAATGGTTTACACCCACATATGGGGTATCAGCGTACTCAGGACAAATTGCACAACATTTTTTGGGGTCCAATTTCTTCTCTTACCCTTGGGAAAATAAAAAATTGGGGGCAAAAAGATCATTTTTGTGAAAAAATATGATTTTTTATTTTTACGGCTCTGCATTATAAACTTCTGTGAAGCACTTGGTGGGTCAAAGTGCTCACCACACATCTAGATAAGTTCCTTAGGGGGTCTACTTTCCAAAATGGTGTCACTTGTAGGGAGTTTCAATGTTTAGGCACATCAGGGGCTCTCCAAACGCAACATGGCGTCCCATCTCAATTCCAGTCAATTTTGCATTGAAAAGTCAAATGGCGCTCCTTTCCTTCCGAGCTCTGCCATACGCCCAAACAGTGGTTTACCCTCACATATGGGGTATCAGCGTACTCAGGACAAATTGTACAACAACTTTGGGGGTCCATTTTCTCCTGTTACCCTTGGTAAAATAAAACAAATTGGAGCTGAAATAAATTGTGTGTGAAAAAAAGTTAAATGCTCATTTTTATTTAAACATTCAAAAAATTCCTGTGAAACACCTGAAGGGTTAATAAACTTCTTGAATGTGGTTTTGAGCACCTTGAGGGGTGCAGTTTTTAGAATGGTGTCACACTTGAGTATTTTCTATCATATAGACCCCTCAAAATGACTTCAAATGAGATGTGGTCCCTAAAAAAAAATGGTGTTGTAAAAATGAGAAATTGCTGGTCAACTTTTAACCCTTATAACTCCGTCACAAAAAAAAATTTTGGTTCCAAAATTGTACTGATGTAAAGTAGACATGTGGGAAATGTTACTTATTAAGTATTTTGCGTGACATATGTCTGTGATTTAAGGGCATAAAAATTCAAAGTTGGAAAATTGCGAAATTTTCAAAATTTTCGCCAAATATTCATTTTTTTCACAAATAAATGCAAGTTATATCGAATAAATTTTACCACTAACATGAAGTACAATATGTCACGAGAAAACAATGTCAGAATCGCCAAAATCCGTCAAAGCGTTCCAGAGTTATAGCCTCATAAAGGGACAGTGGTCAGAATTGTAAAAATTGGCCCGGTCATTAACGTGCAAACCACCCTTGGGGGTGAAGGGGTTAAAGTTCTACTGGCTTATGAAATGTTGCGCTAATGTTATTTTTTCAACACGTGTGCAATAAATCTTCAGTGGTTCATTCGCTGGTACTATACAATCATTTGTTCCTCACACCTTCTAGAAAAAGAAACTTTTTATACAGTTTTTAAACTGAACAAGCAGAGCTGCAATGTAAAGTATGGGATACGATTGAGCAGCTGAAGAGCAGATCATGAAATGGGATGTTGACTTTTCCACACTGTAGCTAAGGTGAAGTCACTTATCGTAGTTGTGGACTAATGAAGCAGAAGTGAAAAGAAACCCCAAATAAAGAAAACTGTATGCACATAAGGTATAGCTGAGAGAATGCTTACTTCAAGTCCTGCTTTCAGTTTGACATTCTCTTCTTTACACTGATTAGCAGTACAAGTCATGTTCTCCAGCACCTTCTGCTTGGCCAGGTCTTCACTCTGCAAGGCGTACAAAGAATAAAGATGCTGGCTGGTATCACCACCATCATCATCATCCCAGCAGAACAGGGGCAATGACTCGTTATGTGTGGATCCACCCTTAAAAGGGTGGTCTGGTGAAAACAAGTACCGTAATCACCGATCTATAGGAGAGGTGATAACTTATTGATGAATACATACGTAAAGGGAAGCTGTCACCTGATTCATGCTAACCCAAACCATGAATCAAGAGTGTAGGAATGGGCTTCTCTGAAACACTACGGCACGTCAGGGAAAACATAGTTTGAAGATCTCCTCGCATCGCTCTAGTCTCTCCCATGCGTGCATATCAGGAGAGACCTGGCAATCATCTAGAGCGGCACTGGGAGGAAACATGAAAACATGCAATTTTGGATTCTGTTTGAGCTTTTTTCGCCATATCAGAATGCTGCAGACTACACTATTGGTTTCAACTTCAAAGATGGGGCAGGAAAAAAAATGCCCAAACAGAGTTCAACGTTGCTTGTTCTGGACTCTCTTGGTGGCAAGTCTTGGGTTGAGTTGGGAGAAAGAATCAGTAGGAAACCCTGATAGAGTAACGAACATGTAGCCAAAATATATGACGTGAACCCAGCCTACATCCCATACCTGTAAGTGATGCTTTTCAGCCTCTGATCTTTCTAGAGCTTGTTTTAACTCTTCCCTTTCTGCAAGAGACGTTTTCTCTTTTTCTTCATACCTATAGAGGATAAGATGGAAGAACAATTAAGCCATCTGGTCAGTCTTATTGTGCATTTAGAGGTCTTTAGCCGATCATTTTCATACTTGTTTACACATGCTGACGATCAATGATGGGGACAGAGCGATCATTAATATGAAAGATCTGCCCCCATATAGTATCATGTTATTGACGGCACATCCTCTGTATACACGCATCGATCTGCTGACAATAATGTGTTTTGCTGATGTCTTGCTTGTTCATCAGATGATTGCCGGAGTCTTTAAAGAGGCAATTATCAGGGACGAGTGTTCATACAAACACATTGATTACTGAGCTACAAGAAATACTAATGATAATAATCTAATGAACATGAATACACACAGTGATAAGTTTTTAAGATTGAAGGTAGACACATGTCCATCAAGTTCAACCTATATTCTAACATATTGATCCAGAGGGCAGATGCTAATTGCACCATATTAGGGGAGAAATTCCTTCCCGTTCCACATACGGCAATCAGATTGGTTCCTTGGATCAACGTCTCATAACAGAATATAGTGCCCATAACCTGTAATATTAGATTTTTCAAGAAAGTCATCCAGATGTTCCTTGATGGAGGTCAATACTGATAGTACATTTGAATAGAGTCAGATCTATGGGGTAAACAGAAGTTGTACATGAGCCCTGGTGGCTGTGGGGGCAGACGCCCCTCTACCACCTAAAAAGTTCAGTATTACAAAATATACCAGTATTATACATGGTACATCAAGGATAGTACAATTGTTTGCCTTCAATGGGACAGTACTATAAATCAGATGAGGAGTCTTTATTTAACCTTTTAATTTAATTGCGAGGTCAATTTGTTATCACCTAATCTTTATAGACTTTAGATTTGATGTATGGAGATTAAATATCAATAAGTCCACAAATGTTATAAAATAGTGTTCCATGAATGTCAAGATTTAAGTTTTGCCATGGTGATACCTGGCACGATAACCATGAAATGTCTTCTGGCTATTAAAGAAATTGTGATACCAAGCTCAGCAATAATATGTAGACAGTCACCGCTGGCAAACATGAGAGAAATGACAGAAAGCCTCATATTCCGCATATACATACAGCTTCAGCTCTGTCTCTAGCTTTAGTTTTTCCTCTTCAGCGATCTTTATGTCGATTTGCAGATTCTGAAAATATACAAAATGTATAAGAACTGACTAGAAATCTTACTGTGGGCCACACACAATTGAATATATATATATATATATATATATATATATATATATATATATATATATATATATATATATATATATATATATACACAGTGGGGCAAAAAAGTATTTAGTCAGTCAGCAATAGTGCAAGTTCCACCACTTAAAAAGATGAGAGGCGTCTGTAATTTACATCATAGGTAGAACTCAACTATGGGAGACAAACTGAGAAAAAAAATCCAGAAAATCACATTGTCTGTTTTTTTATCATTTTATTTGCATATTATGGTGGAAAATAAGTATTTGGTCAGAAACAAAATTTCATCTCAATACTTTGTAAAATATCCTTTGTTGGCAATGACAGAGGTCAAACGTTTTCTGTAAGTCTTCACAAGGTTGCCACACACTGTTGTTGGTATTTTGGCCAATTCCTCCATGCAGATCTCCTCTAGAGCAGTGATGTTTTTGGCTTTTCGCTTGGCAACACGGACTTTCAACTCCCTCCAAAGGTTTTCTATAGGGTTGAGATCTAGAGACTGGCTAGGCCACTCCAGGACCTTGAAATGCTTCTTACGAAGCCACTCCTTCGTTGCCCTGGCGGTGTGCTTTGGATCATTGTCATGTTGAAAGACCCAGCCACGTTTCATCTTCAATGCCCTTGCTGATGGAAGGAGGTTTGCACTCAAAATCTCACGATACATGGCCCCATTCATTCTTTCATGTACCCGGATCAGTCGTCCTGGCCCCTTTGCAGAGAAACAGCCCCAAAGCATGATGTTTCCACCACCATGCTTTACAGTAGGTATGGTGTTTGATGGATGCAACTCAGTATTCTTTTTCCTCCAAACACAAGTTGTGTTTCTACCAAACAGTTCCAGTTTGGTTTCATCAGACCATAGGACATTCTCCCAAAACTCCTCTGGATCATCCAAATGCTCTCTAGCAAACTTCAGACGGGCCCGGACATGTACTGGCTTAAGCAGTGGGACACGTCTGGCACTGCAGGATCTGAGTCCATGGTGGCGTAGTGTGTTACTTATGGTAGGCCTTGTTACATTGGTCCCAGCTCTCTGCAGGTCATTCACTAGGTCACCCCGCGTGGTTCTGGGATTTTTGCTCACCGTTCTTGTGATCATTCTGACCCCACGGGGTGGGATTTTGCGTGGAGCCCCAGATCGAGGGAGATTATCAGTGGTCTTGAATGTCTTCCATTTTCTAATTATTGCTCCCACTGTTGATTTCTTCACTCTAAGCTGGTTGGCTATTGCAGATTCAGTCTTCCCAGCCTGGTGCAGGGCTACAATTTTGTTTCTGGTGTCCTTTGACAGCTCTTTGGTCTTCACCATAGTGGAGTTTGGAGTCAGACTGTTTGAGGGTGTGCTCAGGTGTCTTTTTATACTGATAACAAGTTTAAACAGGAGCCATTACTACAGGTAATGAGTGGAGGAAAGAGGAGACTCTTAAAGAAGGAGTTACAGGTCTGTGAGAGCCAGAAATCTTGATTGTTTGTTTCTGACCAAATACTTATTTTCCACCATAATATGCAAATAAAATGATAAAAAAAACAGACAATGTGATTTTCTGGATTTTTTTTTCTCAGTTTGTCTCCCATAGTTGAGGTCTACCTATGATGTAAATTACAGACGCCTCTCATCTTTTTAAGTGGTGGAACTTGCACTATTGCTGACTGACTAAATACTTTTTTGCCCCACTGTGTATATATATATATATATATATATATATATATATATATATATATATATATATATATATATATTCATTCAATAGGAAACTGAGCACTACAAAGAGGATTTGTTGTGCAGTTACACAATTCTCTACTGTAACTTAAAGGGGCATTCCTAACTCAGACAGATACCGATTTACTCACTGGAGTTCCCAAGAGAGTTCAGTGCATACATCCTGTGGATATGCCACAGTGTCAGAAATGAGAATAACCATTATAATAGGCAATCAATATCAGACTGGATAATGTTGGACACCCTGCACCACCGCTGATCACCTGATTGAAGTGGTCGCAGTGCTACTGTGAGTCCCACATACCATTCACTGCATAGAAAGCGCAGTCTTTTTTTTTTTCTACATGCTGTTATAGTGTCTGCCATTACTACCGCTTGTAGTAGGGGCTTCCACAGTCTGATTATCATCTGTCAGAGGCGATAGGGCCAAAATGGCCATCTCTGGCACACTTGTCACAGGCCATTTGGTGTAGCAAATACCAGAGGAACCCCGGCCTGAGCCCTTTAACCCCTGTACAGGGATCTGATCTTATAATGAGGTCCACTGGATTGCTTCCACGGAAGGGCTGCTGTCCAGAGGAGCGATCCAGGGCAAGAGAATGGTCTGGAGACTGGGCCAAAGAAGACATGAATTCATCAGGCAGGAGAAACACCAATAAACAAGCCGAGGTCAAAACTGGAAACACATATACTAGACAGGCACAGAGACCACAGACCCTAACCAGGGGACCCCAAGACTATGGCTGGTAGCTATCAGCAATATGCTGGGAGCTTCGGTAAGGTGTGGTGATTCCCAATAGCATGAAGGAGGGAGCTGATTGCTGCAGCTGGACAGCACACATGCCAATACTGCCAAACTGGACAGGACTACAGGTCCCAGCCACCCTAATATGCCCAGCTTAATTGTTACCAGAATACCCAAGTCCTCGAGATGTGATGATCTTAAATTGAGCAATAAGGCCGTAGTCACACTAGTCTATAGCAGTCAGTGCAAGATGCTAATGACCCTCAGCCGAGTGTCAGTGCTCTGTGCTCCGATCCTCTCGCATGGGGGACATCCGAGTGCAGTGTGATGTTTCACCCGCACCCATAGGCTTGTTTGGATGTTTGCGATCTGATTTTGGAGCCATTCGCAGCATGCTGCCATTGTTCTGCCATTTATTCGCTTGTATAAGCGAGCTCTAAGGGTTCCTTTATAATAACAGCGAACATATCATGATGCTTTATTATAGAATGAAACTAACAGAATATAAACTGAGCGCATAGCTGTATAGGGGATACAGTCTCTATTGGCATTTTTAGCCGTTCTTGACGGAGACCAACCACCACTGCATGACAGCAGAACATGTGCTTACAAGCTCTTTTCTATTGTGCTTGTAACCCCTGTGAAGCTGGCCAGGATTGCTGGAGCGCGCTGTCATCTCCTAATCCCAGCCAGCGTCAGCGCACTGGTTACACGAGAGACAGCAGTGGTGGTCGGTTTTCTAGGCAACAAGGTATAAACATAAGAAAGGTCTTAGGGCCAGAATCATCAATACAATTGATCACGAGGACATGCTGGAGTCTGACGCTCCGGATTCATGAAGAGGTGCACGCCACTTCATGAATCTGGAGCGACTGTTGAGTTGTGACACCTCACTCCAAGCAGACAATTGCAACAGTGCTTGTTTTTACAATATCCATCTATGACAATAGGAAATAACCTTTTTAAACTAAAACATGGCACAGAGTGGCCGAGAGTTTGTGGATACTGCCACCAAGTGCTGTCTGTGGAAAAAATGGACAGCTCTTAAACCAATGTTTTTCAAAGGGGCAGTGCAGATGAGTGATATTTTTTTTTCACTGACCAAATCAGGGTGTAAAAAAAAAATTGCAGCTTTCACTAGTTTCTTTCTTAAATCAGATGAGACTCACCCATTCAATTCTATGGGTGCGTAAAAATTTTTTTAAAAAATGGGATGCATCAGATTTTTACAAATACACTGGAATTCTGTAACATAGGAAACTGTAAATGGTCTTGTAAATTATTAATAACTGCTGCTGAAAAAAAAATTACTATGGACTGCACATGGATGACCAGTGAGAAAAAAATTGTCTCACCTTTTTGGATGAGACTTTGAACATTTTATATACATTTTTATACGCTTGTGTGAACCTAGCCTTAGGGTAACTGCTACCTAGTAGAGTAGCTACCGGGGAGGGGGGGCAGAGGGGGGGTCGCCCTGGGCTATGAGGGGCCCACCTGGAGATACGCTACTGTTAACTGTATGGGCGTGTACAGCAAACCCGCGCAGTTGAATTCTGCAGCAAAGCCAGGAGATTCGATTTCCCTGCACTGCCACCCGGCCGCTATGGGGCCCTTGAGCAGGAGAGGGGAAACCGGTGCCGGTAGTGGGCCCCCACCAGTCATAGCAAGTTCAACTGTGTCGGCTGGATGACACGCTCACTCTCCCACCATTCCCCGTCTGCATCTGACCTAACGTCCCTGACGCAGACCACTGGCAGTGGGCGCGATGACTTCATTACTTGGCGCCCGCTGTCCAGAGATGTGTGGATGCTCAGAGCAGTGGAGGAACGAGGAAGAGAAGTGAGTTTTTGTTTTCTTTTATGGGGAACGCATTATACTATACAGAGTCTGCCTATGGAGTGCTTTATACTGTAGAGGCCTATGGGGATGCTTTATACTATACATAATCTGCCTATAGGGAGTGCATTATACTATAGAGTCTTCCTATGGGGAGTGCATCATACTATATAGAGTCTGCCTATGGGAGGTGCATTATACTATATGGAGGCCTATGGGGAGTGTATTATACTATATGGAGTCTGCCTGTTGGGAGTGCATTATGCTGTATAGAGACCTATGGGGAGTGCAGTATACTATAGAGGTTTATGGGGGTGCTTTATACTATAAATAGGCATATGGGGAGTGTATTATACAATATACAGAAGAGGCGTGCATTATACTATATTGAGGCTATTTAGGGGGCCATAATACAGTGTGGGAGATAATGTGGGGTCTTTGAATTGTGTAGGGTCCATCATAGAGTGCTGGAGCTATCAAACAGTTTGGGGGCTAATAAGGGGTCAGTATACTGTGTGTGGGGGTACTATACAGTGAGGGGGCATTATACATGATACTGTGTAGAGAGGAGCTGTACACGGGGAGACTTGGGACATTATTACATTTTAAGTGGACACTTATTGTTATAGGGGAACTCAGGTTATTGTGACTGTCAAAGGGGTACACAGAGGCGGGGCGGACATACCACATGTGCAGCTGCACCATGACCGAAAGGTGGAGGGGGGCCCTTGGAGGGGGGCTAATAAGGAGGGCAATCTGGACTGTTTCTCTGGCCCCAAGGGGCCCCTGGCCGGTTGCCCTCATGTGCGGTGGGCAGGGAGTGATCCCTGTTGTGAAATTGGATTTTGGGCTCCCCCGGTGGCCACTGGTGGAATTGAACTTGTGTGCATCATCCCCTCTGTTCACCTGTTCCCATCAGGATGTGGGAGTCGCTATTTAACCTTGCTCCTCTGTCACTTCCATGCCGGTCAACATTGTAATCAGAAGCCTTTCTGTGCATGTTCCTGCTACCAGACAACTTCCAGCTAAGTCGGACTTTGGTCCTTGTTTGTTTTTTGCATTTTGTTCCAGTTCACAGCTGCAGTTTCGTTTCTGTGTCTGGAAAGCTCTTGTGATCTGAAATTGCCACTCTGATGTTATGAGTTAATACTAGAGTCTTAAAGTAATTTCAGGATGGTGTATTGATAGGGTTTTCAGCTGACCATGAAAGTACCCTTTCTGTCTTCTTGCTATCTAGTAAGCGGACCTCGATTTTGCTAAACCTATTTTCATACTACGTTTGTCATTTTCATCTTAAATCACCGCCAATATATGTGGGGGCCTCTGTCTGCCTTTCGGGGAAATTTCTCTAGAGGTGAGCCAGGACTATATTTTCCTCTGCCAGGATTAGTTAGTCCTCCGGCCGGCGCTGGGCGTCTAGGGATAAAACGCAGGCTACGCTACCCGGCTACTGTTAGTTGTGCGGCAGGTTTAGTTCATGGTCAGTTTAGTTTCCATCCTTCCAAGAGCTAGTTCCTATGTATGCTGGGCTATGTTCTCTTGCCATTGAGAACCATAACAGTTTGACCGGCCCACAAAGGGTTAAATTAATTGGCAGAGAAAGGAGAGAAAAAAGAAGTCTGCTGAAAAATTTTTTTTTTTTTTTTTTTCCCTTCAGTTCTGAGTGTGCTTTCAATTGAATCACTTGCAAGTCTGCCTATATTGCAGCCTTCCTCTCTCTCTCTCCTTCTAATCCTGGAATGGCTCTGTGTTCACCTGTTTAAAATGGATATTCAGAGTTTAGCTGCAGGTTTGAATAATCTCACCACGAAAGTTCAAAATTTACAAGATTTTGTTGTTCATGTTCCTATATCTGAACCTAGAGTTCCTTTGCCTGAATTTTTCTCGGGGAATAGATCTTGCTTTCAAAATTTCAAAAATAATTGCAAGTTGTTTTTGTCCCTGAAATCTCGCTCTGCTGGAGATCCTGCTCAGCAGGTCAGGATTGTGATTTCCTTGCTCCGGGGCGACCCTCAAGATTGGGCTTTTGCATTGGCTCCAGGGGATCCTGCGTTGCTCAATGTGGATGCGTTTTTTCTGGCGTTGGGGTTGCTTTATGAGGAACCTCATTTAGAGCTTCAGGCGGAAAAAGCCTTGATGTCCCTATCTCAGGGGCAAGATGAAGTTGAAATATACTGCCAAAAATTCCGTAAGTGGTCTGTGCTTACTCAGTGGAATGAGTGCGCCCTGGCGGCGAATTTCAGAGAGGGTCTCTCTGATGCCGTTAAGGATGTTATGGTGGGGTTCCCTGTGCCTGCGGGTCTGAATGAGTCCATGACAATGGCTATCCAGATCGATAGACGTCTGCGGGAGCGCAAACCTGTGCACCATTTGGCGGTGTCTACTGAGAAGACGCCAGAGAATATGCAATGTGATAGAATTCTGTCCAGAAGCGAACGGCAGAATTTTAGACGAAAAAATGGGTTGTGCTTTTATTGTGGTGATTCAACTCATGTTATATCAGCATGCTCTAAGCGTACTAAGAAGCTTGATAAGTCAGTTTCAATTGGCACTTTTCAGTCTAAGTTTATTCTATCTGTGACCCTGATTTGTTCTTTATCATCTATTACCGCGGATGCCTATGTCGACTCTGGCGCCGCTTTGAGTCTTATGGATTGGTCCTTTGCCAAACGCTGTGGGTATGATTTAGAGCCTCTTGAAACTCCTATACCTCTGAAGGGGATTGACTCCACCCCATTGGCTAGTAATAAACCACAATACTGGACACAAGTAACTATGCGAATTAATCCGGATCATCAGGAGATTATTCGCTTTCTTGTGCTGTATAATCTACATGATGTGTTGGTGCTTGGATTGCCATGGCTGCAATCTCATAACCCAGTCCTCGACTGGAACGCTATGTCTGTGTTAAGCTGGGGATGTAAGGGGATGCATGGGGACGTACCTTTGGTTTCCATTTCGTCATCTATTCCCTCTGAGATTCCTGAATTCTTGTCTGACTATCGTGACGTTTTTGAAAAACCTAAGCTTGGTTCATTACCTCCGCACCGGGAGTGCGATTGTGCCATAGATTTGATTCCGGGTAGTAAATACCCTAAGGGTCGTTTATTTAATCTGTCTGTGCCTGAACATGCTGCTATGCGAGAATATATAAAGGAGTCCTTGGAAAAGGGACATATTCGTCCTTCGTCATCTCCCTTAGGAGCCGGTTTTTTCTTTGTGTCTAAGAAAGATGGCTCTTTGAGGCCGTGTATTGATTATCGGCTTTTGAATAAAATCACGGTTAAATATCAATATCCGTTGCCACTGCTGACTGATTTGTTTGCTCGCATAAAGGGGGCCAAGTGGTTCTCTAAGATAGATCTCCGTGGGGCGTATAATTTGGTGCGAATTAAGCAGGGGGATGAGTGGAAAACCGCATTTAATACGCCCGAGGGCCACTTTGAGTATTTGGTGATGCCTTTTGGCCTTTCAAATGCCCCTTCAGTCTTTCAGTCCTTTATGCATGACATTTTCCGTGATTATTTGGATAAATTTATGATCGTGTATCTGGATGATATTCTGATTTTTTCGGATGACTGGGACTCTCATGTCCAGCAGGTCAGGAGGGTTTTTCAGGTTTTGCGGTCTAATTCCTTGTGTGTGAAGGGTTCTAAGTGCGTTTTTGGGGTTCAAAAGATTTCCTTCTTGGGATACATTTTTTCCCCCTCTTCCATCGAGATGGATCCTGTCAAGGTTCGGGCTATTTGTGATTGGACGCAACCCTCTTCTCTTAAGAGTCTTCAGAAATTTTTGGGCTTTGCTAACTTTTATCGTCGATTTATTGCTGGTTTTTCTGATGTTGTTAAACCATTGACTGATTTGACTAAGAAGGGTGCTGATGTTGCTGATTGGTCCCCTGCTGCTGTGGAGGCCTTTCGGGAGCTTAAGCGCCGCTTTTCTTCCGCCCCTGTGTTGCGTCAGCCTGATGTTGCTCTTCCTTTTCAGGTTGAGGTCGACGCTTCTGAAATCGGAGCTGGGGCGGTTTTGTCGCAAAGAAGTTCCGACTGCTCCGTGATGAAACCTTGTGCTTTTTTTTCTCGTAAATTTTCGCCCGCCGAGCGGAATTATGATATTGGGAATCGGGAGCTTTTGGCCATGAAGTGGGCTTTTGAGGAGTGGCGTCATTGGCTTGAGGGGGCTAGACATCAGGTGGTGGTATTGACCGACCACAAAAATTTAATTTATCTTGAGTCCGCCAGACGCCTGAATCCTAGACAGGCGCGCTGGTCGTTGTTTTTCTCTCGGTTTAATTTTGTGGTGTCATACCTACCGGGTTCTAAGAATGTTAAGGCGGATGCCCTTTCTAGGAGTTTTGAGCCTGACTCCCCTGGTAATTCTGAACCTACAGGTATCCTTAAGGATGGAGTGATATTGTCTGCCGTTTCTCCAGACCTGCGGCGGGCCTTGCAGGATTTTCAGGCGGATAGACCTGATCGTTGCCCACCTGGTAGACTGTTTGTTCCTGATGATTGGACCAGTAAAGTCATTTCTGAGGTTCATTCTTCTGCGTTGGCAGGTCATCCTGGAATCTTTGGTACCAGGGATTTGGTGGCAAGGTCCTTCTGGTGGCCTTCCCTGTCACGAGATGTACGAGGCTTTGTGCAGTCTTGTGACGTTTGTGCTCGGGCCAAGCCTTGTTGTTCTCGGGCTAGTGGATTGTTGTTGCCCTTGCCTATCCCGAAGAGGCCTTGGACGCACATCTCGATGGATTTTATTTCGGATCTTCCTGTTTCTCAGAAGATGTCTGTCATCTGGGTGGTGTGTGACCGTTTCTCTAAGATGGTCCATTTGGTTCCCCTGCCTAAGTTGCCTTCTTCTTCCGAGTTGGTTCCTCTGTTTTTTCAAAATGTGGTTCGTTTGCATGGTATTCCGGAGAATATCGTTTCTGACAGAGGAACCCAATTCGTGTCTAGATTTTGGCGGGCATTCTGTGCTAGGATGGGCATAGATTTGTCTTTCTCGTCTGCTTTCCATCCTCAGACTAATGGCCAGACCGAGCGGACGAATCAGACTTTGGAGACATATTTGAGGTGTTTTGTGTCTGCAGATCAGGATGATTGGGTTGCTTTTTTGCCTTTAGCGGAGTTTGCCCTCAATAATCGGGCCAGCTCTGCCACCTTGGTGTCTCCTTTTTTCTGTAATTCGGGGTTTCATCCTCGATTTTCCTCCGGTCAGGTGGAATCTTCGGATTGTCCTGGAGTGGATGCTGTGGTGGAGAGGTTGCATCAGATTTGGGGGCAGGTGGTGGACAATTTGAAGTTGTCCCAGGAGAAGACTCAGCTTTTTGCCAACCGCCGGCGTCGGGTTGGTCCTCGGCTTTGTGTCGGGGACTTGGTGTGGTTGTCTTCTCGTTTTGTCCCTATGAGGGTTTCTTCTCCTAAGTTTAAGCCTCGGTTCATCGGCCCGTACAAGATATTGGAGATTCTTAACCCTGTGTCCTTCCGTTTGGACCTCCCTGCATCTTTTTCTATTCATAATGTTTTTCATCGGTCATTGTTGCGCAGGTATGAGGTACCGGTTGTGCCTTCCGTTGAGCCTCCTGCTCCGGTGTTGGTTGAGGGCGAGTTGGAGTACGTTGTGGAAAAAATCTTGGACTCCCGTGTTTCCAGACGGAAACTCCAGTATCTGGTCAAATGGAAGGGATACGGTCAGGAGGATAATTCTTGGGTGACTGCCTCTGATGTTCATGCCTCCGATCTGGTCCGTGCCTTTCATAGGGCTCATCCTGATCGCCCTGGTGGTTCTGGTGAGGGTTCGGTGCCCCCTCCTTGAGGGGGGGGTACTGTTGTGAAATTGGATTTTGGGCTCCCCCGGTGGCCACTGGTGGAATTGAACTTGTGTGCATCATCCCCTCTGTTCACCTGTTCCCATCAGGATGTGGGAGTCGCTATTTAACCTTGCTCCTCTGTCACTTCCATGCCGGTCAACATTGTAATCAGAAGCCTTTCTGTGCATGTTCCTGCTACCAGACAACTTCCAGCTAAGTCGGACTTTGGTCCTTGTTTGTTTTTTGCATTTTGTTCCAGTTCACAGCTGCAGTTTCGTTTCTGTGTCTGGAAAGCTCTTGTGATCTGAAATTGCCACTCTGATGTTATGAGTTAATACTAGAGTCTTAAAGTAATTTCAGGATGGTGTATTGATAGGGTTTTCAGCTGACCATGAAAGTACCCTTTCTGTCTTCTTGCTATCTAGTAAGCGGACCTCGATTTTGCTAAACCTATTTTCATACTACGTTTGTCATTTTCATCTTAAATCACCGCCAATATATGTGGGGGCCTCTGTCTGCCTTTCGGGGAAATTTCTCTAGAGGTGAGCCAGGACTATATTTTCCTCTGCCAGGATTAGTTAGTCCTCCGGCCGGCGCTGGGCGTCTAGGGATAAAACGCAGGCTACGCTACCCGGCTACTGTTAGTTGTGCGGCAGGTTTAGTTCATGGTCAGTTTAAGTTTCCATCCTTCCAAGAGCTAGTTCCTATGTATGCTGGGCTATGTTCTCTTGCCATTGAGAACCATAACAGATCCCCGCAGCTCCACTGCCTACAGGAGAAAATGGCAGCGGAGCGGCGCTGTAGGGATCCGTCCTGCTTCCTGCCCACACTTCCTATCTGACACAGCAGTGCGGCTGGATGACGTCATCATTCAGCACGCTTCTGTGTCAGAGAGAAAGCTGCCGACGATGATGCTGCGATTGCGAGAAACGTGCCGAGAGGTGAGTGGTGCACTACGTGAGTGTCTTTTTGTGCGTAGAGGTGAGTGGTGCTGTGTGTGAGTGTGTGTGTGCATAGAGGTGAGTGGTGCTGTGTGTGTGCACTGCGGCTGCCGCGGAGCGTGCACAGAGATGAGTGATGCTGTGTGTGTGTGTGTGTGTGTGTGTGTGTGTGTGTGTGTGTGTAGGTGGTGGAAAAGGCAATGATGATGGTGGTGAGGGAGGAGGCAATGATGGAGGTGGTTGAATAGGCAACGATGGGGTGGTGGGGGGAGAAAGAAATGATGGAGGTGATGGAAAGGGCAATGATGTGGTGGTGGTGGGGTAGAAGGCAATGATGGTGGTGGTGGTGGAAAGGGCAATGGTGGGGGTGGTGGGAGAGAAGGCAATGATTGAAGTGATGGACAGGACAATGATGGGGTGGTGGGGAGGACAATTATGAGAGTGGTGGGTGTGAACAATGGTGCTGGAGAAGAAATGATAGAGGTGGTGGAAAGGGCAATGATGGAGGTGGTGGGGGAGAACAATGATTGAGGTGGTGGGGGAGAAGTCAATGATGGAGGCGGTGGAAAGGGCAATGATGGAGGTGGTGGGGGAGAACAATGATTGAGGTGGTGGGGGAGAAGTCAATGATAGAGGTGGTGGAAAGGGCAATGATGGAGGTGGTGGGGGAGAACAATGATTGAGGTGGTGGGGGAGAAGTCAATGATGGAGGCGGTGGAAAGGGCAATGATGGCGGTGATGGAGAGGGCATAGATAGGGAGGTGGAGAGGGCATAGATGGGGTGGTGGAGAGGACAATGATGGGGTGGTGGAGAGGGCAATGATGGAGGTGGTGGGATAGAAGGCAATGATGGAGGTGGTGGAAAGGGCAATGATGGAGTGGTGGGGGAGAAGGCAATGATAGGGTGGTGGAGAGAGCAATGATGGAGGTGGTGGAGAGGGCAATGATGGAGGTGGTGGGGGAGAAGGCAATGAAGGAGGCGGTGGAAAGGGCAATTATGGGGTGGTGGGGAGAAGGCAATGATTGAGATGGTGGAAAGGGCAATGATGGAGGGGCAATGATGGGGGTGGTGGAGAGAGCAATGATGGTGGTGGGGGAAAGACAATGATGGGAGTGGTGGGGGAGAACAATGTTTCGGGTGTTGGAGAGGACAATGATGAAGGTTGTGGAGACAGCAATAATGGGGGTGGTGGAGAGGATAATGATGGATGTGGATGGTTGGGATGAGAGTAAGGGGGACTTATAATGGACTTATGATCAGAAGGAGGGGGAGGAAGGCATAAGATATGGATGTAAAATGAATTGGGTGGTGGAGGAGGATGCCAAGCCTCTGATAGCGTTCTCTCCATCTCACAATTCATTGTGATGCTATCAGGGACTTAAAATTTATTTGGGAGAGGAGGCGATAATGTGCATAGGTCACTTTATAATGAACTGAAAGGTGGAAGAAGACAGTCAGGGACTTGTAATGAATTGGGAGGTGGCGGAGGATTCTTAGTACCTGATTATGTCTTCTCCCACCCCCAAATTAATTATGATGCTGTAAAAAACTTATAATGACTGGGGGGGACACAGGATAGGGACTAAGGCTATGTGCACACATTCAAGATTTACAGGAGAAAATTCTGCTGCATGTCCTAATGTGTTGGCAGGAAGGACGCTGAGTAAAACACATTTATTTTTTGGCAACGTTTTTTTACATGCTTTTGTTACGTATTTTCCCCCATTAGTACAGGTGAAATACGCTGCAAGAATTTACATTATGCAGATTTGAATTTGCTGCAAATCTGTGAGGAAACAAATAAGCAACATGTGCATGAGACTTCAGAGATCTCATTCACTTTTCTTGTACTGTAAAACCTTGAATATTTTCTGTGTGCACATAGCCTTACAGGTAATTGAGCAGAGTCACAGACTGAATAATTTATATTATTGGGCGGCAGAGATTATAGTTAATGGGGAGCATAGCGCTCCTTATCACTTTATATTTTTAATGGTGGGGTACATATCTGTATTGAGGGGAGATACACAAATATGTATACAATATATGTGACCTTATTATTTTCAGGGCTGCAATGATAATCATTGTGACAAAAAGAGACGTGGCTGGTAGATGTTGACATGAAGGTCTGACCAGATGGAGAGGAAACAGGAGAAAGTGGCTCTAATCAGACGAGACATCAGCGGTAAGTGCCTGGATGTAAATATTATTCTGCATCTGTTCTGTGTGACTTGGTGTAATAATATTATCTGTAAAATCTCTTATTCTACATTCTCACATTTGCGTGAAATGTCCGTGTGCTTCCAGATTTTTTATCAGACGGCACATGGACTTGGAGAGTTTTATAGGTCCATTCACACATACATGAAAATCACGGATCTGAGAATGTTTTGTTCTGATCCAATTTTGAGGATCAGCATAGGACATGCTCAATGTGTCTGTAAAACGCGCGCACACCAATACTGCACACGAATACAGGAATGTAGCCTTATTATGTATAGCACAGTCCCTTAGCATATACAGTAGTGTACTGATTTATTATGTATAACACAGTCCCTTAGTATATAGTGTATTCACTTATGTATAGCACAGTCCCTTAGTATATATTGTACTCACTTATAGCTCTGTCCTTAGTTACATAGTTTCATTCTTTATTATGTATAACACTGTCCCTTATTATGCATCATCCTTTCTAGTTATATATGGTGCAGTGCCTTATTATATAGCTTCCTCTGCTGTAATGTACAGCACTGTCTCTTACATAGTGTATTCTTGTTAGTTATAGCACCCAATTTTATTACATAGTCCCCTCTCTTAGATATAAAATGACTGCTGATGGAGCAGCCGGTGACCAGACAACCAATCCATCAGCAAATCCATTAGAAAAGAAGCTTTCCCGTGGTACATCAGCCATCATTGCATTATATATCTAACGAGAGAGGACGGTATTTAATAAAGACAGGGCTATATATAATCTGATATGTAAGGAATGGAGCTGTGCATAACAAGAGAGGGCGCTGTATAATAAAGGACAGCAGCATACATAATAAAGGAGACAGTGTAAGATATATACAGGTGTGTGGCTATATATGTGTACAGTACAGACCAAAAGTTTGGACACACCTTCTGATTTAAAGATTTTTCTGTATTTTCATGACTATGAAAATTGTACATTCACACTGAAGGCATCAAAACTATGAATTAACGCATGTGGAATTATATACTTAACAAAAAAGTGTGAAAACTGAAATTATGTGTTATATTCTAGGTTCTTCAAAGTAGCCACCTTTTGCTTTGATGTCTGCTTTGCACACTCTTGCCATTCTCTTGATGAGCTTCAAGAGGTAGTCACCGGGAATGGTTTTCACTTCACAGGTGTGCCCTGTCAGGTTTAATAAGTGGGATTTCTTGCCTTATAAATGGGGTTGGGACCATCAGTTGTGTTGTGCAGAAGTCTGGTGGATACACAGCTGATAGTCCTACTGAATAGACTGTTAGAATTTGTATTATGGCAAGATAAAAGCAGCTAAGTAAAGAAAAACGAGTGGCCATCATTACTTTAACCCCTTCATGACCCAGCCTATTTTGGCCTTAATGACCTTGCCGTTTTTTGCAATTCTGACCAGTGTCCCTTTATGAGGTAATAACTCAGGAACGCTTCAACGGATCCTAGCGATTCTGAGATTGTTTTTTCGTGACATATTGGGCTTCATGTTAGTGGTAAATTTAGGTCGATAATTTCTGAGTTTATTTGTGAAAAAAACGGAAATTTGGCAAAAATTTTGAAAATTTTGCAATTTTCACATTTTGAATTTTTATTCTGTTAAACCAGAGAGTTATGTGACACAAAATAGTTAATAAATAACATTTCCCACATGTCTACTTTACATCAGCTCAATTTCGGAAACAATTATTTTTTTTGCTAGGAAGTTATAAGGGTTAAAATTTGACCAGTGATTTCTCATTTTTACAACAAAATTTACAAAACCATTTTTTTTAGGGACCACCTCACATTTGAAGTCAGTTTGAGGGTTCTATATGGCTGAAAATACCCAAAAGTGACACCATTCTAAAAACTGCACCCCTCAAGGTGCTCAAAACCACATTCAAGAAGTTTATTAACCCTTCGGGTGTTTCACAGCAGCAGAAGCAACATGGAAGGAAAAAATGAACATTTAACTTTTTAGTCACAAAAATGATCTTTTAGCGAAATTTTTTTATTTTCCCAAGGGTAAAAGGAGAAACTGGACCACGAACGTTGTTGTCCAATTTGTCCTGAGTACGCTGATACCTCATATGTGGGGGTAAACCACTGTTTGGGCGCACGGCAGGGCTCGGAAGGGAAGGAGCGCCATTTGACTTTTTCAATGAAAAATTGGCTCCAATCTTTAGAAGACACCATGTCGCGTTTGGAGAGCCCCCGTGTGCCTAAACATTGGAGCTCCCCCACAAGTGACCCCATTTTGGAAACTAGACCCCCCAAGGAACTTATCTAGAAGCATAGTGAGCACTTTAAACCCCCAGGTGCTTCACAAATTGATCCGTAAAAATGAAACAGTACTTTTTTTTCACAAAAAAATTATTTTAGCCTCAATTTTTTCATTTTCACATAGGCAACAGGATAAAATGGATCCTAAAATTTGTTGGACAATTTCTCCTGAGTACACCGATACCTCACATGTGGGGGTAAACCACTGTTTGGGCACATGGTAAGGCTCGGAAGGGAAGGAGCGCCATTTGACTTTTTGAATGAAAAATTATCTCCATCGCTAGCAGACACCATGTCACGTTTGGAGAGCCCCTGTGTGCCTAAACATTGGAGCGCTCCCACAAGTGACCCCATTTTGGAAACTAGACCCCCCAAGGAACTTATCTAGAAGCATAGTGAGCACTTTAGGTGCTTCACAAATTGATCCGTAAAAATGAAAAAGTACTTTTTTTTCACACAAAATTTCTTTTAGCCTTAATTTTTTCATTTTCACATGGGCAACAGGATAAAATGGATCCTAAAATTTGTTGGGCAATTTCTCCTGAGTACGTTGATACCTCATATGTGGGGGTAAACCACTGTTTGGGTGCACGGCAAGGCTCGGAAGGGGAGGCGTGCCATTTGACTTTTTGAATGGAAAATTAGCTCCAATCGTTAGCGGACACCATGTCGCGTTTGGAGAGCCCCTGTGTGCCTAAACATTGGAGCTCCCCTACAAGTTACCCCATTTTGGAAACTAGACCCCCAAAGGAACTTATCTAGATGCATAGTGAGCACTTATAACCCCCAGGTGCTTCACAGAAGTTTATAACGCAGAGCCGTGAAAATAAAAAATAATTTTTCTTTCCTCAAAAATGATTTTTAGCCCAGAATTTTTTATTTTCTCAAGGGTAATAGGAGAAATTGGACCCCAAATGTTGTTGTCCAGTTTGTCCTGAGTACGATGATACCCCATATGTGGGGGTAAACCACTGTTTGGGCGCACGGCAGGGCTCGGAAGGGAAGGCACGCCATTTGGCTTTTTGAATGGAAAATTAGCTCCAATCATTAGCGGACACCATGTCGCGTTTGGAGAGCCCCTGTGTGCCTAAACATTGGAGCTCCCGCACAAGTGACCCCATTTTGGAAACTAGACCTCCCAAGGAACTAATCTAGATGTATGGTGAGCACTTTGAACCCCCAAGTGCTTCACAGAAGTTTATAACGCAGAGCCGTGAAAATAAAAAATAATTTTTCTTTTCTCAAAAATGATTTTTTAGCCCACAATTTTTTATTTTCCCAAAGGTAACAGGAGAAATTGGACCCCAAAAGTTGTTGTCCAGTTTCTCCTCAGTACGCTGATACCCCATATGTGGGGGTAAACCACTGTTTTGGCACACGTCCGGGTTCGGAAGGGAAGTAGTGACGTTTTGAAATGCAGACTTTGATGGAATGCTCTGCGGGCGTCAGGTTGCGTTTGCAGAGCCCCTGATGTGCCTAAACAGTAGGAACTCCCCACAAGTGACTCCATTTTGGAAACTAGACCCCCAAGGGAACTTATCTAGATGTGTGGTGAGCACTTTGAACCCCCAAGTGCTTCACAGAAGTTTATAACGCAGAGCCGTGAAAATAATAAATGTGTTTCCTTTCCTCAAAAATATTTTTTTAGCCCAGAATTTTTTATTTTTGCAAGGGTAACTGGAGAAATTGGACCCCAAAAGTTGTTGTCCAGTTTCTCCTGAGTACGCTGATACCCCATATGTGGGGGTAAACCACTGTTTGGGCACATGCCGGGGCTCGGAAGGGAAGTAGTGACGTTTTGGAATGCAGACTTTGATGGAATGGTCTGCGGGCATCATGTTACGTTTGCAGAGCCCCTGATATGCCTAAACAGTAGAAACCCCCCACAAGTGACCCCATTTTGGAAACTAGACCCCCAAGGAACTTATCTAAATGTGTGGTGAGCACGTTCAACCCCCAAGTGCTTCACAGAAGTTTACAACGCAGAGCCGTGAAAATAAAAAATCATTTTTCTTTCCTCAAAAAAGATGTTTTAGCAAGCAATTTTTTATTTTCTCAAGGGTAACAGGAGAAATTGGACCCCAATATTTGTTGCCCAGTTTGTTGTGAGTACGCTGATACCCCATATGTGGGGGTAAACCACTGTTTGGGCACACGTCAGGGCTCGGAAGGGAAGTAGTGACATTTGAAATGCAGACTTTGATGGAATGGTCTGCGGGCGTCACATTGCATTTGCAGAGCCCCTGATGTGCCTAAACAGTAGAAACACCCCACAAGTGACCCCATTTTGGAAACTAGACCCCCGAAGGAACTTATCTAGATGTGTGGTGAGCACTTTCAACCCCCAAGTGCTTCACAGAAGTTTATAACGCAGAGCCATGAAAATAAAAAATAATTGTTCTTTCCTCAAAAATTATGTCTTAGCAAGTAATTTTTTATTTTTGCAAGGGTAACAGGAGAAATTGGACCCCAACAGTTGTTGCCCAGTTTGTCCTGAGTACGCTGGTACCCCAAATGTGGGGGTAAACCACTGTTTGGGCGCATGTCGGGGCTTGGAAGGGAGGGAGCACCATTTGACTTTTTGAATGCAAGATTGGCTGGAATCAATGGTGGCGCCATGTTGCGTTTGCAGAGCCCCTGATGTGCCTAAACAGTGGAAACCCCTCAATTCTAACTTCAACACTAACCCCAACACACCCCTAATCCTAATCCCAACTGTAGCCATAACCCTAATCCCAACCCTAACCCCAACACACCCGTAACCCTAATTCCAACCCTAATCCTAACCCTAATCCCAACCCTAACCACAACTGTAACCCCAACACACCCCTAACCCTATCCGTAACCCTAACCACAAGCCTATTCTTAACCCTATTTCCAACCCTAGCCCTAATTCCAACCCTAACCCTAAGGGTATGTGCCCACGTTGCGGATTCGTGTAAGATTTTTCCGCACGATTTTTGAAAAATCTGCAGGTAAAAGGCACTGCGTTTTACCTGCGGATTTACAGCAGATTTCCAGTGTTTTTTTGTGCGGATTTCACCTGCGGATTCCTATTGAGGAACAGGTGTAAAACGCTGCAGAATCCGCACAAAGAATTGACATGCTGCGGAAAATACAACGCAGCGTTTCTGCACGGAATTTTCCGCACCATGGGCACAGCGGATTTGGTTTTCCATAGGTGTACATGGTACTGTAAACCTGATGGAAAACTGCTACGAATTCACAGCGGCCAATCCGCTGCGGATCCGCGGCCAATCCGCTGCGGATCCGCGGCCAATCCGCTGCGGATCCGCGGCCAATCCGCTGCGGATCCGCGGCCAATCCGCTGCGGATCCGCGGCCAATCCGCTGCGGATCCGCGGCCAATCTGCTGCTGATCCGCGGCCAATCCGCTGCGGATCCGCAGCCAAATCCGCACATGCCATAACCCTAACCCTAACCCTAACCCTACCTGTAACCCTAACCCTACCCCTAACCCTAACCCTACCCGTAACCCTAACCCTAGTTCTAACCCTAACCCTAGTGGAAAAAGAAAAAAAATATATATATATTTTCTTTATTTTATTATTGTCCCTACCTATGGGGTGATAAAGGGGGGGGGGTTTATTTATTATTTTTTTTATTTTGATCGCTGTGATAGAACCTGTCACAGCGATAAAAATGTACTTTTAACGAATCTGCCGACTGGCAGATTCGGCGGGCGCACTGAGCATGCGCCCGCCATTTTGGAAGATGGCGGCGCCCAGCGTGGAGGCGGACGGACACCGGGAGCCTCGGTGAGTATAAGGGGGGGGAGATCGGGGCACGGGGGGGGCGTCGGAGCACAGGGGGGGGCACAGCAGCACGGGGGGAGCGGGCAGGAGCACGGGGCAGCGGAGCACAGCACCGAGGGGACCGGACCCCATAACAGAGCGGTGGGGGGGGCGATCGGTGGGGTGGGGGGGGTAACATTAGTGTTTCCAGCCATGGCCGATGATATTGCAGCATCGGCCATGGCTGGATTGTAATATTTCACCAGTTTTTCAGGTGAAATATTACAAATCGCTCTGATTGGCAGTTTCACTTTCAACAGCCAATCAGAGCGATCGTAGCCACGGGGGGGTGAAGCCACCCCCCCTGGGCTGAAGCACCACTCCCCCTGTCTCTGCAGATTGGGTGAAATCGGAGTTAACCCTTTCACCCGATCTGCAGGGACGCGATCATTCCATGACGCCACATAGGCGTCATGGGTCGGATTGGCACGGGTTTTCATGACGCCTATGTGGCGTCATGGGTCGGGAAGGGGTTAAGAAATGAAGGTCAGTCAGTCCCAAAAATTGGGAAAACTTTGAAACTGTCCCCAAGTGCAGTAGGCAAAACCATCAAGCGCTACAAAGAAACTGGCTCACATGAGGACCGCCCTAGGAAAGGAAGACAAAGAGTCACCTCTGCTTCTGTGGATAAGTTTATCCGAGTCACCAGCCTCAGAAATTGCAGGTTAACAGCAGCTCAGATTAGAGACCAGGTCAATGCCACACCGAGTTCTAGCAGCAGACACATCTCTACAACAACTGTTAAGAGGAGACTTTGTGCAGCAGGCCTTCATGGTAAAATAGCTGCTAGGAAACCACTGCTAAGAACAGGCAACAAGCAGAAGAGACTTGTTTGGGGTAAAGAACACAAGGAATGGACATTAGACCATTGGAAATCTGTGCTTTGGTCTGATGAGTCCAAATTTGAGATCTTTGGTTCCAACCACCGTGTCTTTGTGCGACGCAAAAAAGGTGAATGGATGGACTCTGCCTGCCTGGTTCCCACCGTGAAGCATGGAGGAGGAGGTATGATGGTGTGGGGGTGCTTTGCTGGTGACACTGTTGGGGATTTATTCAAAATTAAAGGCATACTGAACCAGCATGGCTACCACAACATCTTGCAGCGGCATGCATCCATCTGGTTTGTGCTTAGTATATAATTTCACATGTGTTAATTCATAGTTTTGATGCCTTCAGTGTGAATGTACCTGCACAAAGGACATTATTACTTTCTAGGGGGGCAAAATGTGGGCACTGTTTTCTAGGGCACTTGCACGGGGCATTACTATGTCCTAGATCTAGAGGGTTGTTTTACCATTTAGATGGCACACAGTACCACACTGTAGATGCAGTAATAAGGACACATACGGGAGCAGTGGCTCAGCATTGGCGTATCAGCAGGATAAGGAGTTTGTGCAGGTTGGGAATAGATGTGGACTGTGCCTGAAATATGAGAAGTCAAATGTGTCTTTGTTGTTATTTGTGCAGCAGAGTCCTGGCTGGAGAAGTTGTCATGTCGGTCTGGGCCAGATGGAAAAGACGGGAAAAGTGAACGACTCCAACAGAAAGAACGTCAGCGGTAAGTCACCATCTATAACTGTACTGTAATCTATTACATGTTCTGCAGGACTGGTATCTACTACTATATGTCACCATATGGCAGTAATATCAGTGTTGATCTTTATATAGAAATTTTTTTTTTCAGTAACAGCACGGTCATCTGCTAAGGTTCTCCTGTGCCTACAATTAGGGTGCGCCACCATAGTTGTAATTAGGGTTACCTGGTTAGGGGCACACTCAGAAGTTTTGTCTCCTCTGAACCAAATCCCTAGCTACACCTCTGCTGACAACTGTCAGAAACACTTCACAGGAAATTACAATTTAATTATTATGTAAACGTAAAATAGTTTAGATATGTGGTTTTTTTTGCTCCAACCTCAGAGTGCTTCTTATCTTCCTTTATTCTCTCCATTGTTTTCTCCATCTCCTTAAAGTCTGAGAGCAATTTCTCCTCTTGGCTCCTTTGCCTGTAGATGGATAAGATTGTATATTGGGATTGCACATCCATCTCATGTAATTTGTTGTATCACACAAGGCAGCGTGTCCTTATACACAGCAGGTCTCTGCATTGCCATTCATTTGTTGGCGAGCTATGCCATCTATACACTTACATCTGCAATTCAATGTTCAGTGACTGAATGGTTTTGTTCATAGTGTCAATTTCACCTTCATGATTCTTGGCATGGATTGTCAGCTCCTTTAATATATAAAGCAATAATTAATGATGTTCTCCTACTTTCCAAGAAGCCAAATATATTATTATGCGTCATTTCCTTAGAAAAATGTACATTACTAAATTACAATATTTTGGAGAAAAAAAATCACCCACCTCCCTTAGCAAATCTTCACAATATGCACGTGACAGGTGTAATAATGTAAAGGATAAATCTAGTTAACGTTGTAATTAATACAAAATATATTTACAAAAAAAAAAAAAAAAATCAGTATATTTAGGTTTATTAATTTATCTGCAATACATATGTTTACTCATTTGAATAATTAGCATTAGCTCAGTTGGTATTATATGGATTTTAATATTTTTTCATTCACTATTGAGTACACATTGTTAAATCTACTAAAGAATGTTATGTCACATAAGACATTTAGGCAAAGTTCACACATTGTACATTTGGTGCAGATTGCATGCGGTAAATTTGCAGTATACTACAGTCCAAGGAAGTATATGAGATTTCAGCAAACCTCATCTGCACATTACGGATATTTTCTGCTCATAAATTGACCTGCGATGCAGATTTTTTAGTCCACAGCATGTTCATTTTTTGTGCAGATTTGACCTTTTGCTGTACAAAACGTGAAATCTCTGCCAAATCCACAACTAAGAATTCACATGTAATATATGTGGATTTTTCAGCAATAAAGTTGCAGAAACACTACGGTAAAATCAGCACCAAATATGCAAAGTGTGGACTTAGGGTACCGTCACACAGTGGCATTTTTATCGCTACGACGGCACGATTCGTGACGTTCTAGCGATATAGTTACGATCTCGCAGTGTCTGACACGCAGCAGCGATCAGGGACCCTGCTGAGAATCGTACGTCGTAGCAGATCGTTTGAAACTTTCTTTCGTCGCTGGATCTCCCGCTGTCATCGCTGGATCGTGGTGTGTGACAGCGATCCAGCGATGCGTTCGCTGGTAACCAGGGTAAACATCGGGTTACTAAGCACAGGGCCGCGCTTAGTAACCCGATGTTTACCGTGGTTACCAGCGTAAAAGGAAAAAAAAACAAACCGTACATACTCACCATCTGATGTCCGTCAGGTCCCTTGCCGTCTGCTTCCCGCTCTGACTGACTGCCGGCCGGAAAGTGAGAGCAGATCACAGCAGTGACGTCACCGCTGCGCTCTGCTCTCACTGTACGGCCGGATCTCAGTCAGAGCGGGAAGCAGACGGCAAGGGACCTGAAGGACATCAGATGGTGAGCATGTACGGTTTGTTTGTTTTTACTTTTACGCTGGTAACCACGGTAAACATCGGGTTACTAAGCGCGGCCCTGCGCTTAGTAACCCGATGTTTACCCTGGTTACCAGCGAACCTCGGCATCATTGGTCGCTGGAGAGAGCGGTCTGTGTGACAGCTCTCCAGCGACCACACAACGACTTACCAACGATCACGGCCAGGTCGTATCGCAGGTCGTGATCGTTGGTAAATCGTATAGTGAGACGGTACCCTTAGTGTTTGAAAGATGGAACATAAACTCAATATGTTTTGGATTACAGTTCAAAGTCTACGAACTATGTAATCCAGTTACATAATCTAGTCTCTGTTTCCATTTCTTGTTGTCATACCACTCAACCTCAGCTACACAATAAAGATTACAATAGGAACTGTGTCATATTTAATTTCACCTGTGGAGGTGCTACAGGGAAATTCAACCCTTGCTTTTAGGTTATTACTACTGATTGTTAGCAATTTTTGCAGCAGAACACTACATGATGACATTATACAATTTACAGACAGGTGCTAACTAGTTGCTCTTACTAATTGTCTCAATGTCTAGTGAAACACTACAGCCTCCGCTTCATTGAGAAAAGCATGAAGGGAAGCTAGTTGGCACGTACAAGTATGAAAATCACGTATGAGTGGTCAGGGAACCAGAAAGCAGAGCAGAATCTTGACAGTGAGTATATTAAACACTATTAGGATTTTGCATGCTTCAGTGCTACATTTTATAATTAATGTTTCTAACATACATATAAATGTAGTAACCCTTAACTTGTCAGACGGTACAGTACTTTATTAACGTTCCCATGTATCACATTGTCTGACAAGTTATGGATTTTTACATGTGTACAGGATCAGAACTAATAACAGCACAGGAATATATCACCAGAACCACCACCAATACATGGATACATCACCAGAACCACCAGCAGTACAGAAACTAATCACCAGAACCATCATCAGTACAGTAACGCCATCTGGGAGACACCTTAGACATCACATCAGGCAGCCTGATGATGTCACCCTGTTAGCTACGCCCAGGGCAAAAGTCTTGCCCGCACCCCCTAGATATGCCACTTGGAGCACTTAATAGGAAATGGTTCATCAAGAGCCGATAACTTGTTTATTTACACTTTACATATTTATGCCACTGGTACATGAAATGTTACCATATTTTCTTTTTCTAGCCGCTCTATTTTCTCTGTGGCACTCAGTAAATCATCCTGGAGATTCTGGATCTTCTCAGCATGGGTCCGGTTTTCAACTTCCAGAGAGGATACTTGTCCTTGCAGAACTGCATTCTCCTCTGTCAGCTTCTCCACTATGTTCTACACAAAACAATGTAAACTAATTTTAGGGTTGCATTTCTAGTTAACATCATAAATTATTGATGCAAAATTACCATTTGGATAAAAATGTGGCAAAGTTGAATCTTAATAGAAAGAATCCTATGGCCACATTCACCTCATAGGAAGTGGCGATTGTGATGCTGTGTGCTTGCTCTAGCCTTTACTGTCATACTTTTTAATAAAGAACATAGAAAAGGAACCATAGTTCAAAATTCATACTCATCAGGCATGAATGTCAGGTGACGTTTCAGAGAATTGTTATGACATGACATATGTCGCTATATAGACCTACCCTTATAGGGATTTATTTAAGCCTATCAACAGAGTATCAACAATATCCTTGTAGCAATGTTGTGGCCAAAGTAGTCCTTCAGGCAGATAGACTCCGTAAGGGTCATATGGTGGATGCTGAAACATCCCGCTCATTGTTAAGATAAAATGGTACTGTATGCATGTTATACCTTTTCTCATGCAACTTATTCTAAAGCTTTCAGTGGATATAAAAAGTCTACACACCTCTGTTAAAGTGCCAGATTTTTGTCATGCATTATTATTTTTACATTTCAAATAATATAGCAGCGCACTGTGTACACCAAGATTTAAACAATTCATTTTAAACTGCACTACTGCCATATACTCTATTTAAGGTATTTAGAGAATCAAGTCAGGTGTGCCCACCACCCACAACAAGGAATGCCTTTATTGATGGGAACTTACTCTATCAGACTTACCCCTCCTGAGCCATGGCCAACAAACTTAAAGGGCAGGTGGAATCAAGCACTAATTAAAACCATCCTTAAGGCTAGTTCAGTGTATTAGGGTATGTTTCCACCGTCAGTAAACGCTGCGGGTTTGACACTGCCTATAGCCGCAGTGTCAAACCCGCAGCGTCCAGATGTTACAGCATAGTGGAGGGGATTTCAAGAAATCCCATCTCCACTATGCATTAAAAGATGCCCGCAGCTCCCTGCGTAAACGGACATGCGGTGCGTCTTTCCAGACCGCAGCATGTCTATTTATGTTGCGGAGACACTCAGTCTCCGCAAAATAAATTTCCCATTGACTATCATTACATGCTGTAAAACCGCCTCATCTTTATAGTCACATGTGTAGTAAGTGCGGAAACGCAGCTTACTATGCATGTGTACTAATTTAAATAATGTCTTACCTTGCTTCAGCTGGAAGTTCGCGTACACTGCAGTTCTCGCGATGAGATCAGCTGACCGCGAGAACTGCTGTGCATGTGACCGCTGGGCTTATCTCCAGTCACTAGCAAAGTTCTCACGGTCAGCTGATCAGCTGTTCATGAGAACTGCAGTGCAGAAGACCGCTGGAGACAGAGTTATCTCCGGTGGTCATCTACAAGCTCTGCTGTGTCTGGATGTTAGGCTGGGTGGTGGAATATTGCCACTGTTCAGCCAAAGGCATCCAGATGTAGCAGAGCTGGACTCGTCGTGGGACACTCGGTAATTGGACTACGTTGGACAGGGAGTATTTGTGTTGGTTTATTATTTTAAATTTTTCCAGGAGATCGAGGGCATTAGGGATTAGGCAATGCAGTAAGTATGGTTAATTAAGATTATTAAAGGACTTTATTCTAGCCGTGTCTTTATTTACCATATAACTATAGGATTAGTAATTCTCCATTACTAATCCGTGGGCTTGATGTCACCGGACAATACAAAGGTGACATCAATCCCACAAATATTACCCAACTTGCCACCGCTACAGGGCAAGTGGAAAGAGCCGGATAAAGTGCCACAATTGGCGCATCTTTGGATGTGCCAGTTGTGGAGCGGCTGCAGGCTTCTATTTTTAGGCTGGTGAGGGCCAAAATCCATGGGCCTCGCCAGCCTGAGAATACCAGGCCGCAGCTATCTGCTTTTTTCTTGGCTGATTAACAAAAATAGGGGTACCCCACGCCGTTTTTTTGGGGGAGGGGAGCCCACTATTTTTGCTAACCATCCAAGGTAAGCAGACTGCTGAGGCCTGGTATTATCAGGCTGGTAAGATTCATGGATATTGGATACTCACCAGCCTAAAATACCAGTTACAGTTGTCTGCTTTACTCTGGCTGGTTAACATATATAGGGGAACCCCACGCAATTTTTTAATAAATTATTATTTATTAAAAAGGAGGAGACCTCTCTCTGTGCTTTCCTCCACTTTCTGTGTCATGTACATCCCTCTGTGACACAAGATACACTGTTATGTAAATTAGTACACATGCATAGTAAGCTTAATAAGCATGTGACTAGGAAGATAATGCGGTTTCACCGCATCATATGAAAGTGTATGGGTAATTTACGCAGCAGAGACGGAGTGTCTCCACTACATAAATTGACATGCTGCAGTCTGGAAAGACGCGTCGCATGTCCGTCTCTGTGGGCATCGGTGCACACATAGTGGGCATGGGATTTCTTGAAATTCTATCCACTATGCGGTAACAGCTGGACGCTGCGGGTTGGATGCTGCAGATGTACGCAGCGTCCAACCCCCAGCGTTTACTGACTGTGGAAGCATATCACAATATATCAGGAAATCACTTTTTTTTTCCTTCCCAGAAGCCAACTTTCAATTAGCTTTATTTCAAGTGACAAAAAAAACGCATGCAATTAAAAAACGCATCAAAAACGCATGCGGAAAAAACGCATCAAAAACGCAGGTGTCCTGCCAGTGACCTCAGATGCAGATTTTACCTGCGCCATATCCTAAGCAAATACTGAGCCATTCCAGACTGTGGAAACATACCCTAAGGGTATGTGTCCACGTTCAGGATTGCATCAGGATTTGGTCAGGATTTTCCATCAGTATTTGTAAGCCAAAACCAGGAGTGGAACAATTAGAGGAAAAGTATATTAGAAACACATGCACCAATTCTGCATTTGTCACCCACTCCTGGTTTTGGCTTACAAATACTGACGTAAAATCCTGACCAAATCCTGAACGGGGACACATACCCTTAGGGTATGTTTCCACGTGCTGGATTACATCCGAATTAGCTGCGGATTGAACGCTGCGTACATCCGCAGCATCCAGATGTTACAGCATAGTGGAGGGGATTTTATGAAATCCCATCGCCACTATGCGTGAGAACACGGATCCGGCGGCCCTGCGTTTACGGACATGAGACACGCCTTTAGAACGCAGCATGTCTGTTTATGCTCCATCGCCGCAAGGTAAATCACTGGGCCCCATGTATTGGTTGCGGAGATTCCGGATGTGTGCAAATGAACACATCCGGAATCACCGCGCGTACAGAAGGGGGGCGGCGCTTTGGGCGGAGCGGGTTTTCCGCTCGTTCCAAAGCGCCGTGATTACTGACCGGGACACATACCCTTATATGTACATGTGCAGACTGCCAGCACACTGAACAATGTAATTCAATAGGGCTTTTCAGAGTCTGTGTGAAAATAAATTGCAGCATGTCCTATACTCTTTTGAGTATCAGAAAAGAATTGCCTATACAAATCAATAGGTGCGCAAAAAATAAACTGTATTTGATGTACATTCTAAAATGATGATGTACAAAAATGGATGCCATGTGGATGCCACACGAATCTGAAAAAAACAGACACATAGGTGACAAAATAGGTAAAGATTGCCCGAGTACTGTGAATGAAACTGGGGCAATGTTTCATACAATCGTCTGACCTGACGACTAATGGGAGGAGAGCTCAGTCAAATATGAAGGCAAGCACTATCTCCAAATGCAATTAATCTAACCAGCACTTCCCGAAAAAAAAAAAAAAAGTCAAACGTGATTAGGTGCAAGTTACTTTTTCTGCAAAATATACATACCAATGCATAAAGCAGCACACTGTGTCTGCCAAGATATAATCATTGAATATCTGAATTTTTAACTGCTATATAGTCTATGCTTATAAAATTAAGGTACTTGTACAAATTATCCAGTTCGCCTGAGCTCACCAGCCACAACAAGGCATACATTTATTAATGGCTGAGCACAGGCTGAACACTCTTTCTGTTACTCTGAGTCTGTTTGTAGTTAGTACTAGATCCTACTTGCCCTTTAAATTTGTTGATCTTATCCCTCATAGTGTAGGTTCCCATAAATAAAAGGTATGCCTGATTGTGGCTGGTAGGCACACACAAATTGGCCAATTTCATGATTAAAGGGAATATGTCACCAGGTTTTTACAGCCCCATCTGAGAGTACTAAAATGTAAGGCTGTAACCCTGATTCCAGGGATGTGTCACTGATTGGGCTGTTTGCTGTCATTTTGATAAAATCACAGTTTTATCTGCGCACATCAAGCAGTTATCTAAAATTGAACTCTGTATAAACCAGCCCACATCACTGATTGGCAACTTTCTGCCCATGTACTTTGCACACAGAAATCTGCCAATCATCTTCAATTTGGTGTTTTAAGGAGCCACCTAATTTGCAACCATCAGCAAATTTGCTTTACTTCAATGCACACAATCTCACAATCTGGTAGCCAATCCCGAGTAAAAAAAACAAAAACGTTCAGAGTCAAACTGCTCTTAAAAATAAAATAAAAAGACCAGATATTTTTATGGTGGGTTAGTCTCTGTCACAATAATAAATATCAAAGACTGACAGTCACTTTCAGACATGCTATAGCATTACAGAGTACAACTTTTTGACAATAATAAGCCACCAAGGTCCAACAGAAGACAATTTAGTTTGTAGATGAATTTTGAGCCAATCACAGCGAATAAGGTTTATTGTTGAGGGGTTACCTTTCAACAAATTTATGTAATTGTGTTGAGTAATGCAATGAAAGGGCTCTAATGTCCCTTCCTTTAGCTCATATGGGTCCTGTGGGTTGGACCCCATGGATCACATAGTCTATTCTAAGGATATCATGGAAAATCCCTTTAAAGAACATAAAAGTATCATTTTCTATAAAGTAACATGGTAAATGTAAATACATTTTCTCCAGATTTCATGTATTTTAACTACTTCTAATATAGTACTTGAGAAAGGACAATATCAGACCTCAGGTGTCACCATCAGGATATCTTCATCTTCACCTTCAGGATTGTAACTGAACTGGAAAGGAATACTGGCTCCTCGCACTTCTCCATAGTGATTCACATAGCAGAACTGGTAGTAGTCATCATCACTGGGTAGATAGTAAGCTGAAAAACAAAAAGCCATGTTGGGGTTCAATAAGAGGAAAGACAGGCTGATATGGTCCCTAAGCCAAAACGTTCTTTTTCCTAAAATCAAACTTATTTTTAATGTTTTGAGTTAAAGTGACACTAAAATATTAAGGGGACAATGGATTGTATTTTAGAGATAGTGATCGCCTAAGGTCCAACACTAAGGATGGGTGGCCCCGTGGATGTTCAGGTCCGTTGGATTCAGACAAACATAAAAATAAAGTTTGATTTTGGTACCAGAACGGTATCCGAACTTAATCCCAATCCCAAACCCTATTCAAGTGAATGGGGGGCTCAAACATCCAGCGGTTCCCACGCTGTCATCTGTGTGACAGAGTGGGAAACACCGGCTCTGACCTGCAGTAACCTTACTGAAGTCAACGCCAGTCACAGCCGCTTAGTATCGCGAGAGCAAGCGACGATAATGACACTACTGAGAGTATTCACCAGCCGGCGCCTGTGCATGGTAGCATTACTGCTATCCAAAGGCGCCAGAGACAAAGAAGAAGATGGACATGGAATTGGGATTACTTTGTGGGATCATTTCATTAATAAATGAGTGTAGGAGGTGTAGGGGAGTCTTTATTCAAATAAAAAAAATAATGTGTGTTTATTCGTTTTTACTACTGGGTTGGTAATGGAGACGCCTGACTGACACCTCTCTATTACTAACCCCAAAAACATTTATTATTTATTATGCTTTGCTTATATAGCTTTATCTTATTCCGTAGTGCTTTACATACATCAACAGCGCGGTCCCCAATGGGGCTCACAATCTGAATTCCCTATCGGTATGTCTGGAGTGTGGGAGGAAACCGGAGAACATGGAGGAAACCCACACAAATGCGGGGAGAACATACAAACTCCTTGCAGTTCAATCTCCTTGAACCAAGGACCCCAGCTCTGCAAGTCTACAGTGCTAACTGCTGAGCCACCGTGCTGCCCATACCACAGTGCTGCCAATAACTGTATATATGTATACATATTTAAGGGCACTTACCCCAAATGCCACCGCACCAGGGCAATTGGGAATGTTCCTTTTCTGGGGCGGTTACGGGTTGCTATTTTTAGGCTGGGGAGGGCTACATAGCTATGGATAATGTTATCAAAAATAAATGGATCCCACCTCTTGTATTTATTTATATTTTTACATATTGCGCTGACCAATCACAGCCATAGCAATACTTGTCATGGATGTGATGGAGCCTGAAGTACCCAAACGGAAAAGCTTGTTGGTGGGCTGCACTGCAGCCTTTCAACAAGCTATGTTCAGGCTGACAAACCCAAACAGTAACACAGACGTCCAAGAGATGCCCTTATTGGGGTCAGTGCACGGACACAAGGTACCCAGTATGGACTCTGAACTTTACTGTTTGGATTCTCCAATCACCATACATCACTCCTGCTGCTATATTCACCTATGCACAGAGCTTTGACTGACTTTGACTTTCAATATGAGTGAAAGAGCGAGGCTTCCAGGAGGGATAAAGTTCATTTCCTTCCTGCGGCAGGGCTCTAATTGCTGGGGCACCGAACTGTGTCAGAACACTATTAACCTACAGATTTACCCCATATCTGCAGGTTAATGGCATTATTTTACATGAGAGGTTCCCTTTGATAACCTTATAGACAACTCTGACCTTTGAACAGAACCGTGTTGTCCACGTTGGTCTTGGCTGAAATCCAGGTGTAATATTCTCTAGTAGTTTTCCAACCAACCTTCAGAATAGAAGAAACACAAATCAGACTGTGCACTGGATTAGCAGGAAGTTCAGAGGTGATTTACAACCTGTTTATTGTGTATTCACTTACATACTATATGGAATTTCATTATTTCATTTAAAGGGAATCTGTCACTAGTAGAGATGGGCAAACCCAAACCTAAAAGTTCGGGGTTCGTACCAGTTAGTGTGCGGTGCCAAACGCCTCTCCGATACACAGAAGCACTCGTTCAGCCAAGCGCTCCTGTGTTCTCTATGAGAAAGCCATCACAAGACATGTAGGGTGGTGTCAGTGTCTCCGGATGACAATGTCAGACATGCCTGTTCGACATCTCCCTGAGAAGATCAGATGGCCGGCGCTTACAAACAATGGACTTTCGGCCAAACTCATTGATATTTGTGGGAGCGGCTGACATAAGTTTAAGGTGTATTGCGGCTGCAGAGTGACTGCAGACTGAACAATCCCTTTATGTGACTGCAGATATGTGAATCTTCACATCGCGCACACTGCACATTGTGAGGATTCTCCGGCACCGGGAGCAGGTGGTCATGTATGTGATATGCATACTCCCAGCCACATTCCAATTGGATGGATTCATGGTAACTCAATGCAAGTGTATTGAGCGAGACGGAAACAGTCTAGTTGGAATGTGGCTGGGAGTTTCATATCGTAAACTTGCGATCACATGACCTCCCATTCCCAGTGACGGAGAATCCTCACAGTGAGCAGTGCGCGCGCTAGAAGGATTCACAAGGAGTGAATGCAGAATTGTCGCTTGAGACTGGGCAACCCCTTTAAGGCACCATGCTCATCACATAAGGAAGATCTGTTCTCCTGTACAACTGCTTTATAAAAAGGATTGCAATGCAGCTCATGGAACTAAATGGAAACAAAGGATTTAATCTAGCACACCCATTCTGGTAAAATATGTGAATAGTTTATTTAATTCAAGCTAAAACATATTAAAAGAAACTGACACGTTTCTGGTGCAAAAGTCGCACACTTAGTCATAGGATGTCAAAGAAAGTCTTAGTTACTCACCGGTTAATGGTGTTTTTCGGAGTCCATGACAGCACCACGGAGAGGGGATCCGCCCTTCAGGAACAGGGAACCTACAGATACATAAGGGTGGCACCTCTCCCCACGCATCAGTTGGTTTACAGAGCACAAGAGGACCACCAAGGTTAACAGCATAATTTATATACAACGATACTACTGCTAACTATTCACCACGAGTGGACTATACAAAAAAACTTAAGAAGATGGGAGGGTATGTACGGGTGCTGTCACAGACTCTGAAAAACACCGTTAACCGGTGAGTAACTAAGACTTTATCGGTCGTCCATGACAGCACCATGGAGAGAATTACAGAGAGTAAACTGACTAGGGAGGGACTACAGCTTGCAGCACCCTTACACCAAAAGAGGTCCGAGGAAGCACCCAGGTTTAATCTATAATGGTTATAGAATGTGTTTGGAGAAGACCAAGTAGCAGCCTTACATATTTGGTCGATCGACACCTCTAACCTCTCCGCCCACGAGGCAGCCATAGCTCTAGTGGAATGCGCTCCTGGACCTTCAGGCGCTGGCTTGCCCTTTGAGATGAATGCCAGCGAAATAGCCTCCCTGATCCACCTAGCTAGCGTAGATTTTGATGCTCTATGACCTTTCCTGCTACCCTGATAGGACACGAATAGGGCGTTATCTATTTTCCAAGGATCAGTCACTGCTAGATATTCTAGGATACATCTTCTTACATCTAAAGTGTGTAGTTTCCTTTCCTTATCATTAGTAGGATTAGGTAGGAAAGATGGAAGAACTATCTCCTGTGTTCTATGGAATCTGGACACTATTTTAGGAAGATATGCTGGATCAGGGGAAAGTATCACTCTATCATCCCTAAGTTGCATGTAAGAGGGAAGCCTGGATAAAGCCTGGATGTCGCCTATCCTACGAGCTGACATTAGGGCTACCAGGAAGGCTACTTTAAGAGACAGATTTTTAATAGAGGCTGAAGAAATTGGCTCAAATGGGGCTTCTGTCGAAAGGACTAAGTTTAAGTCCCACGGCATGACTTTATTCTTCACCATTGGCCTAGACCGTTTTGTCGCCTTGATGAATCTGCTGACCCAGTAATTTTCAGAAATGTTGCATCCAAAGAGGGCCCCTAAGGCTGACACCTGTAGTTTAAGAGTATTTGGGGATAACCCCATATCCAACCCCTTTTGCAAGAACTCCAAAATCTGGTCTATTGGTGTTGATTGACCAGCTATTACCCCTGAGTTTTGAAGAAATCTTTTCCAGATCCTGACAAATTTTTGTGGTGATTATTTTCCTGCTCTTCAGCAGAGTGTTAATCAGGCCCGGAAAGAAACCTCTATCTCTTAACAGCGACCGCTCAAAATCCACGCCGTCAGACGAAGGCCAACCGCCCGAGGATGGTAGACTGGGCCCTGGGATAGGAGATCTGGGATGTCTGGTAAGACCCATGGGTCGGATATTGACATGGTCCTGAGGCATGAAAACCACATCCTTCTGGGCCAGAAGGGGGCAATTACTATCACTGTGGCCTTGTCCTTCCTGATTTTCCTCACCACCAGAGGATGTAGAGACAGGGGAGGAATAGAGTAAGCTAGCCTGAAGTTCCAGTCTATGAGGAGGGAGTCTACTGACAGAGGATTTTCTCTGGGGTTTAGAGAGCAGAATTGTCTCACTTTTCTGTTTTCCTTTGTGGCGAAAAGATCTACCTCCGGTTGACCCCACCTTTCCACAATGAGGTTGAAGATGGAGTCGCTTAGGGACCATTCTCCCTGCCTCAAGGTGTTGCAGCTTAAGTAATCCGCAGTAGTATTTTCTGTTCCTCTTATATGAAGAGCCGTCAATGAGAGAAGGTGTTGCTCTGCTAGCTGGAACAGACGATCTGCCACATTCATTATGGATTTGGAACGGGTTCCGCCTTGATGATTGATATATGCCACGGTGACCCGATTGTCGGAGAATATCCGCACGTGGTGGCCCTGTAGATAGATAAGGAGCCTTTTAACTGCCTGCTCCACCGCCGTTAACTCCTTCCGGTTAGAGGACATTTCCGTCTGAAGCTGATCCCAAAGTCCCTGGATTATAATTTCACCCATGTGAGCCCCCCACCCAGAAGGGCTAGCGTCTGAGGTGATTACACGAGTTACGTTATGTTCCCAGGGGACCCCCATAGATAGGTTATTTTGGTCTAGCCACCATTCGAGGGATACAATAGTGTTTTGGGACAAGGTCAGCTGACTCTCTAGGTGACCCCCCCCCAATTTTTTGTTGTGATAATATCTCGCCCTGAAGTATCCTTGTATGATACTGGGCCCATCGTACCGCTGGAATGCAGGACGAGAGAGAGACTAACAGAGACATCGCTTTTCTAAGGGACATGGTGGGGTTTTTAGAGGCGTTAAGCACTTGAAGGTGTAGGCGATCTATTTTTTCATGAGGTAAATGGCATTCCTGATCCGGGAATCCAAGGTCAGGCCTAAAAATCGCTGCACCTTCTTGGGCTGTAACCGGGATTTTTTTACATTTAGTAACCATCCCAGGCGTTCCAGGGCAGACATTACTTTATGCAATTGTTCTAAACAGTGATCCGCTGTTTTACCCACGATAAGGAGATCGTCAAGGTAGGGGATTACCAGAATGTCAGACTCATTCAAGTGGGCCATGACCTCCGCCATGACCTTAGTAAATACCTGGGGGGCGACCGATATACCAAAAGGGAGGGCCCTATACTGGAAATGTCTGACCACCCCATCTAACCGGACCGCTACCCTCAGGAATCGTTGGTGTCCTGCATAAATGGGGATATGGTAATAGGCGTCCTTTAAATCCGACACCACCATAAAGCAGCTTTTAAACAGTAGTTTTATTGCGGTATTAATAGTCTCCATTTTAAACAGTTGTTTGGTCAGGAAATTATTAAGAGCCCTAAGGTTGATAATAGTTCTGAAGGAGCCGTCTGGTTTACGTATTAGGAATAGAGGAGAGTAGAATCCTCTACCCCATTCTCCTTCTGGAACCTCTGATAGGACCTTCTTACTGAGCAGGTCGTGAATTTCCGTTTCCAGGGCCATCTGTTCTGCTGGAGAGGACCTGAGCGGGGTAGCTCTGAAGAAATTATGGGGGATAGAGGAGAACTCTAGCCATAGACCCGTAGCTATTATCCCCAAAATCCAATTGCTACTGGAAATTTCTGACCAGGCCGGGTAGAAGGCAGATAGTCTACCTCCCACCGGGGCGACTAGTCATTGGGGTGGCTTTTTGATCTCACGGGATGGCTCCTGACATCCCCCACCTCCAAACATGAATCCAGTACCTTTTTTCTTTTTATCGTCCCATCTGCCCTGGTCCCTGGCCGGCCTTCTGCGAAAGAACCTTTTCCCTGTGAAGGGACGCCTATAAGAAGTGGTCGGTAGACTGGGAAATTTCTTTTTCTCGTCTCCGGCCTTCTCCAGCAGTTCGTCTAAAACTGAACAGGTATTCTCCTTCGCACAGGATAGGGCAAACACGGGATCTGGACTGAAGGTCGCCGGGCCAACATTTCAGCCATAGGGCCCTGCGTGCCGCATTTGATAATCCTGCAGCCCTAGCTGCCATCCTTGCAGAATCTGCGGATGCGTCCGGGAGAAAAGCCGCGGCATTCTGGATTGTCGGCAGGGATTTTAATATGGATTCCCTAGAGGCTCCATCTTCTAGTTTAGACCCTAGTTGGTCCAGCCAGACCATCATCGATCTGGCTGCGCATGTCGCAGCTACTGCAGGTCTTAGAGCACCAGCCAACATCTCCCAAGTCCCTTTAAGAAACGAATCTGCCTTCTTATCCAGAGGATCTTTTAAAGAAGCCATGTCATCGATTGGAATAGAGGATTTTTTAGACGCTTTAGCCACCGCTGCGTCTAATTTTGGTGCCTTATCCCACGTGTTCACCAAGGGGTCGTCAAAGGGAAATCTCCATTTAAAGGCCGGTGGTAGGGAGCCCTTTTTTCTGGCTTTTTCCACTCCCTTTTGATAAGGTTTTGAACTTTGTCATTAAGTGGAAATGATTTGCGCTTTCTTGGGTCTAGACCGCCAAAACTTAGGCCTTGCGCCGAAAGTTCTTGTTTTTCGTCAGCCACCCCCATGGTGGATCTGACTGATTTAATCAGCCTGTCCATCCGGTCTAGCGGGAAGCAGAATCGATTAGAATCCTCTTCCGAAGAGGATGTAGAGGCTTCCGAATCACACTCTTTCCTAGGGGCAGTAGACGAATCTGAGTCTGAGACGCTTGGTTCCCTTCTTCTCTTGGAAGGCTCCCTTTGGGACAAGGATTTTAGGGAATCTTTTACTTCTCTCCTGATAATTTCTCTAAGGTTTGAAGTAAAATCTGGAGACTCTTCCTTCACCGTCTGTCGTACACACGACTGACATAGTCTTATAGGGTAGGCGTCTGGCAAACGGCAACCACATAGTGCACACTCTTTATTCTTTACTTTACCAGCACATTTTTTCCCCGGATTACTGGGGGAGCGACCCGGATCCTTCAGTCTAGATGAAGTCCTGCGACTGGGCTGATCACTGTGTCCGCGGGTCTTCTGCTGGGGGTTTACATGTGACCTCTCTGAGGCTCTGTCCTGCTACTCCAGCAGACCGATGGGAGCTTCTGGCTCATCCATTGCTGCAGATGGGCTCACAAGCAGCCCTGCAGCATTCTGTGTGGCTTTATATAGGCCTTGACCCAGATCCGGATTGTCAGCAGGTGTGTGGCCAGGGGATCCGCCCCCTCCCAGTGCAGGTCACCGCTAGTCCCCCTACAGCCTCCGACCGCCCCCCTGCCATCGCTGCACGTGGCCGCAGCACAGCGGGGTCTGCAGCAGAAGCCGGCCGGAGGCCGACTTCCGTTTTAGGCCCCTGCCGCGTCACTTCCGGTATCAGAAAGAGCGCACAGGGACGTGCAGGGAGGCCGAGGCACGGCGCCGCCGGCCGACCCTGCCTCCCTTATGTATCTGTAGGTTTCCTGTTCCTGAAGGGCGGATCCCCTCTCCGTGGTGCTGTCATGGAAGACCGATAAAAAGGAATGTGAACAAGTATTTGTCGAAAGGATAACCAGGGGTATTCATAGAGAAAATGCATACAGGAGGACACAGACTGCTGACGACAAAATTTTACCCTTTTAGACATATAGCATTTCTTTGATATCCTATGACTAAGGGCTGCGACTTTTGAGCCAGAAACACGTCAGGTTTCTTTTAATATGTTTTAGCTTGAATTAAAGTACAGCATAATTTACCAGAATGGGCGTGCCGCATTAAATCCTTTGTTTCCTCTACTGTGGCTGTCTTCACCAGCTGGATTGTCAACGGTCTGCAGCTCCCTGTCCTCCCTCTATCCCATGGAACGAAATGCTAAACGTAGTTTATTTTTGACTACTGCTGGGTTGTCAAACCTGGAGCTTTCCACCTGCTGCAAAACCAAAACTCACAGCACGTCGGACGAGCCGCAGGGCATGCACGAGCTGCAGTACCGCAGCAGCTGGAACGCCCCCGGCTACTGTCCACACTTCTTAATAATAAATCAATGACAAGGATATTTCCAGCAAAGTCCTTTAGTGTTTCAGGTGCTTTGCTTCAGTTCTAATACAAGGTTCTGATGCGCTGTAATGGACATGTCAGATAATGCCTTACTGTAAATAATCGATCATGCGAACATAAAAATGATCGATCGTGATGAGAGTGCGGTGTGTAAGCATGAACTGGTTGGTCCATAGCCGACATGTGACTTTTTTTTTTAAGTAGGCGACCAAACTGACAATGGGGAAAAGAAGCTTAGCATGCAAATACTATCTGTAAGCATCTTTCGATCAGGTGACAATGGCCCCATAAACCGTTAAATACATACAAAGCACAAACATATTGCACAATATAAAGGCAGGAACTAAAGGCTGTCTGTGAAGTATCTAGCAGCAGGGCATGCTGGGCTATGTAGTTCAGAGATCACATGACAGAGTAATAAAATAAATGTATGATGGTCATTTAGATCTTTCATTTCAAATGTCAGTGATGTGTCCAGGTTACATATGTCCATCTAGGGGAACCATTTTACAGCTTATATGTTATATACCATAAAATAAGTACATTTGTACATAGACTGCATTACTCGTTCGACTGATGCAGGGCTGGACCCCGCATTCACCTTCTATACACTTCTTTGGAAAGTCAGAAAATTTGCCATCAGATGCATCCTCAATGGATCATCAAGAATAGAAAATGTACAGAAAGGTAAAAAAATATATATATATATATATTGCAGCACTACCTCCTACAGTATATTGTCTCATTGAATTTGCTTCTATTTTGTCTCCTGTTACAATTAACAGTAAGAAACATATAAAGAAATGTTTTGTGTATCATCCAGGAGCTCAGCCATGTCCCCTCCTTCTCCTCACTGCCCTATGTGTGGTTCTAAGGCAGCTGGTATCCCTGAAGTATATCCCCCGTAATGGAGCGAACAAGCTCGAGGGACAGAAAATATAGGATGGAAGGTGGTACTTTAGCATGCAGGGACAAGGGGACAGGTTCTAGTGTTCACAGGTTCTAGAGAGGTGCAAGAAACTCCACAGAAAGAGTTAGCATCAGCAATACATTATGTTACACCTGGAGGAAAGACAATTATGGCAGCTAAATAGGAAAGGGTTCTTTACAGTAAGAGCAATCAGACTGGAATGCCGACCACAAGAGCTAGTAATGGCAGTTACTATAATAACATTTAAAAAAGGTCTGGATGCTTTTTAGCAAAACATGACATTGTGAGTTATAAATAATCTAGCAATAAAAATAAAATAACTTTCAAGATAGGTTGAACTTGATGGTCCTAGGCCTTTTTTCAACCTATGTAATTATGTGAACTGTACATTAGGAAAATGCTTGAAATGTAATTCCCCATAATATTATTTTACAAGTAATTTCCCCTTATTTTTTTCTGTGTAAAGTGCTAGCTATAAATCCAATCTCTGGATTTAAAAATCGCAAAACGCTCCTGAAACACTTGCACGTTTAATCTGTATTATGGTGCCTAAGGGAAGCCATAATGATAGGCGCCTGCTTGGTAACAAGGGCAGTTATTTGCCTCTATAATGAAGTGAATTACCAATGATGAAAGGGTTAATACTTGGGTCCTGCATCAGTAATAGCCCCTGCAGTAACCATGACGACTGTTATGAGGTCATAAACAAGTGTGATAAAGAAGATTCCATAATAGAAGGCCGCACTGCCACGATCATCGCCATTACTGATGCGCCTGAGGACGTTGAGCTTGACCACCCCACGTAATGTGCCGACCTTGGTGAAATTTGGAGGTTCTAGCAAGGAAAGGGTTTGTCTGCTTTAGACACCCCCAGGGCATGGGAGGGGGGTCCCCAGCACAGGATCCCCTTCTGTTACCCTCTACAAAGAGCTGCTCTCCTTTGGGAGTTCATGGAAGCACCTATGACTTTAATGGGTGATAAATTGGGATGGGAGAAGGGGGGAGGGGGTATTTCTCCTATTAGGGGTTATCCATTATGAACAATCCCTGTAACCAGAAGTCTAAATTTATGAGAGGTGGACCTGGATCTGTAAGGAAGAAATGGTTCATCCATCTGGGCAATCAGATCAGCTAAATTGGGTCTAACAACCAATGTGGTGACCGATATCGCAGCCAGATCTCTCCCACATCCGGTTTATCACATTTATAGTCTATATTTGTAATGTCGTTCTCTGTAAATCTGGTAAAATGTACAAATGTTAAAACTTGTTACATCTGTTATATAGTGGCACTAACTCTCTAAGCCCAAGGGAAGGGCGATCCTCCAGCCATGGTTTCCTAGAGGTTTCCACCATGGGGTTTTTCCTCTCCTGAGTGCTGGAGGGTGACTCTTTGTGAGTCGGGGGTTGTGCCATTTTTGGTGTCATATGAATGTAAATAAAATTGAGAACGTTTGACACCTAATTACAATGCTTCGTGTATTTATTTTGTGTGCGTCTGTGTGATTCAATTTGTTTGGGAGTCGGGGTCCATCACATGTCACTGTGTCATAGGGCCGGACATCTTCCAGCCACAGTTTTGCCCCAGGTGTTGCTCCTGCACTGTTGAATATCTTGGAGCAGAGAAGACAAGCAAGTGTGCACTCATCATTGGAATAAGGACTTATATTACAGCAGGATTACATGCAGCATCCTCGCCTCATTCACAAAGTGAGTATTTTGGCCAGTATTTTACATCAGTATTTGTCAGCTAAAAACAAACAGGAGAAAACACTGAGAAAAATAATAACTGAATGACTTTCACCTCTTCTGTGTTTTGGATCCACATCTCGAGTTTGCTAACAAATACTGATGCAAAATATCAAAGCTCACAGCACACAGGAAGTTTACAAAACAAAGTAATTTTAATAAAAAAAATATTTTCAAAAAGAAGCAAGAGCGAAACTGAAAAAAAATGCAATAAAAACATGTAAAAAAAACACTCAAAAGGCAACAAAGAAACACAAATAACCTAATCTGGCAAGTCGAAGAATGAAATTCTGCAGGAAATCTACAGCGTCAAAATCTCACCAAATACTCATCGTAGAAACATAGCCTTGGAGGGTAATTTCACTGATTGTGAGACAGGAGATGAGAGACAAGTCTGCTGCCAATGGGAGAGAATTTGTGGTCTAAATTATGAGATTGTCCAGCTAAGAAATTTTGATATGGTATCTTGAAGAATACTAAGGAATATAGGTGTGTCCTTTGTCCATGATCCTCGTGGTCAGTGTCGTTACAGAGAACATGTCTTGCTCTTGCCTCCGGACAGCTGTTATACCCTGCAGTAACTGACAATCCACGGATATGAATAAGCGCTGTATTGTGAGCGGCAGCCAGGGCCGTAGTCATGGCCCACATAGGTGTCTGCTTCAGTGTACCCTGACCACCCGCATCACATATATACAGTCCCACTGTCTCACTTGCCTGGTTCTCAGAGGCCTCCATTAGACGCAGGGACACTTCTTCACAGAAAGAGACAGAGTCCAATTCCAACTAAAAAGTAGAACTTTGCTTGTTTCCAATCGCAGCACGTCTACATCAGTTACAGCATCAATACAGAGTTCTGTACAGTTACATCCTTTGCTTTCCCTGTGTTCTTCCCTATGTCCTTTAGGTTGTACCCGGTTTGTCACGTCTCGACTGGTACTGCAGCGTCCTCCCTGTTCAGCTTCACAACATTCAGGAATTCCCTTGTCTGTTTCGTGCCAGACATAAGTGCATCTGCCCAAGTAGAAAGCTGCCACATTTTGGAGCGACCTGCGTTTCTGTTCTGCGGTGACTTCTGCTATCACGTCAGCTCTCACTTCTGCTGTCATAGATGACTGGGCTTCACACTTATCATTACGTGTCCCACTGCTTAGCTGGGGGTCCCTAGGCCCAGCTGACTAGCATGGGCTCGCTAACCTGACTGACCCAAAACCAGGAAATCCTCCTGTCTTACCCACAGTTGGCCCCTCCTAAGTTAACTGTTACTGTTCCTGAGTTCCTATCTCTAATCTCAGTGTGCTATAATGCCCCCTCTAGTGGCTAACCCAGACTCTTAGAGCTGCTTAAAATGTACATAAACTGGCCAATACCCCATCACCATTTTTTTTTCGACCAAAATTTTGAAAATTTAAGGGAAGTGACAGTTTAATAAAGAGACACAAGTCTCCTTTAGGAGCCTCTAAAAGCCAGCAATGGTCTTTGTCCAGCGCTGGACAATGTAAAGTGCTAACAAAAATATATGCTCTATCTAACAATTTGTGAACAGACATATATGCTGACCAGGGACAACTGGACGCTGGACTGTACGTGGTTGCTGACTGCTGGGTCTGTGCAACTGGTTGTGGGCAAGAGGCATCAGCGCCTCCTTCCTGGACAGCAAATTGGGAAGGATGTAACGCAGGGGAATTGAATTACTCCATGCATTTAAATCAGGTACATAAAGCACTCATCCGGAGTTACTTCATTGATGCAAGAAAATGCAATTTGTAAAACAGTAACAGACCTACATAGTGTCCTGATGGCACCAAAAATGCTATGTTGACAGCATGGAATCTCATTTATTCAGGAGAACTTTTTTGAAAGTTTTTTTCCTCTTAATACAGTATATTGCAATCATCACATTGTATATCACTGTGTACTTACAATTGCTCATTTTGCTTTTCTACCCAGCTAATTATTCTCTTTTCCATTAGATCTATATCATGTGATTTAGAATTGTAGTTCTACTAATGACTCATGCATGAAGAGAGGCTTCCTGTTTCTACATAGAGCTTAGAAGGATTCAGCTAGTCTGTTTTTACTCAGGTGATGTCACAGACCTAATAGAAAAGAAAATAATTAACTGGGAAGAAGGGGAAAAATGAGCAATTATAAGTACACAGTGCCATATAATATGATGATTGCAATATATTAAGAGGAGTGCGTTTTAAAACTTAGTTTCCTTCAGTTGACACATTTTGTGATGCCGTCAGATGTTACAGCTTTTCTTCAAGAGTTTATTTAGGTGTCTGGTTCATGTAGGAAACTGGGCTCATAAGATGTGTTTCTCTTCAAGAACTGCAATGAGAAATCATATCTATCCCCTTATATGGATACATTTTGGTCAATGATTTTTAAACGATTTTTGTCATTTTTTTGGTCACAATGTACATTTTTACCATAAGTGTGGTTTTTGTTTGAAAGGATTGAAAAAGATCAAATTTTCCAACTTCTACCTATTTGACAGTGAAAAGTGGACAGCATTATGATGCCACACGGATAGCGTCAATTGACACTGTATGGCACCCTCACTGAGAGCCCCGCTGCCGGGAGGAAATTAAGTTTATTCCCCCAAGCAGTGTTCGGGGTCCTGTCATGGGGACAGCACTGGTGCAGCTTCAGTCACCACTCAGTGCATATTGAGCGGCGGCTTTCACCACAGCTTAGCATTTCTTCATTTCTTCCCGGCAGCAGTGCTCTCAATGCGGGTGCCATATAGTGTCTGAACGCTATTATCCTGCAGATTAACTCCATATTTGCAGATTAATAGCGTTATTTTGCATGACAGGTTTCCTTTAAATGTCTGGAATGGGAATCCTAGATTGTAAACCAAGCTCTTTAAATATTTGGGAGGGTGCCATAAAATAACTATGATATTTTTTCATTTTCCCCATGAATTTTAATAATGATTATTAAAGGTAAAGTTTTATAACGCAGCTTTTTCTCTTTTTTTATCTCCATCTTTCAAATGAGTTATATTGTGACAACCCAGGAATCCAGTTGTCACAGTGGTATTGCCTGCTTCCCGGGGAGAGTGATGCCATGCATGGGTGCGAGAAGGAATCCCCCTTAGCAGGTAACACTAGCATACAACACTTTCCTGACTCCAAGCCAAAAGAGGGAGCTCTAGAACCGGTTTCAGGGTAGCTTCCCTACAAGTTCTGGTCTGGAGGAGGAGTTAGAGTTCAGTCTGTGTTAGAAAGTGAAGGGAGAGGAAGCATGTGAGGAGAGGGAAACTGGGAGTGGAGCTGCGATTGAGCTCACTCCCAGGATGAAGCCTGAGCGCAAGAAGCCTGACACCAGGGTCCGAGGTTGTGTGGGAACTGTATGCCCCACAGCAGAAACCGGAGGGCAGGAGATTGCAGGTCTTCTAGCCACAACTGAAACCCGAAGGCACAGCAGCAGATTAGAGCCCGGAGTCACCACGAGAGAGTGACTCCTGTAAAAAGGTTCGAGCTGCCTGCCTGTCACGGGGAGACTAGGTGAGCGAGAGCAAATAACCCGGGCCCCTGCAATTTCCCTCAGACTAGGGAAATCCTGACTGACCCTCTACCTGGAGTTTACACTGATGGTGTGCATGTCCAGGCCTCGAACCTCACCCTGTCTCCTGTTTCAACCCTAGGCTGAAACCTCCGCACACCACCCAGTGAAGAGGTAATACACCAATACCCACAGTTAGCACAGACAAGGATAAAGGAAAATATACACCACGCCGCAGTCACTCAGGAATACACTATAAATGTGCAGGGCAAAATAAATACAAATATAGGAAGGAGTAAATAAGACAAAGGAAAATACACCACCAGCAACGAATCTCCAACAACCAGCTCTCCACTCCAGACCGAGATAACAACGCACAAGACAGAAGCTATAATTGGCGACGCCCAATGATCAGGAGAACTATTTAAAGGCAATGGGCATGGCCCAGCTTCCAATCCGAGGATCAGGTAAATTAACCCCGGAACAGCTAGATAAAATCTAGCCGACGCCAATGAGCAAATAGTGGTCAAAAGCAGAATTACCGCTGTCTGTCGAACGACCTGGTCTGAACAGCGTCCGACATGACAGTACCCCGCCTTCTACGAGGGACCCCAGGGCCCTCACGGCTTATAGGACCCGGCTTGTCTGGATGGCGACGATGAAAAAACCTGACCAGCCGATCCGCATGAATGTCCGAGGCTGGTACCCAGGACCTCTCCTCAGGCCCATAACCACGCCAGTGTACCAAGTACTGTAAAGTGCACTACACGAGAGTCAACCACCTTGGAGACTTCAAACTCCAAATTACCATCCACCAAGACTGGAGGTGGCATAGGCGCTGCGTCCACAGAACCCACCACCTTCTTTAGAAGAGACCTGTGGAACACGTTGTGTATCTTATACACCGTAGGGAGCTCCAATCGGTACGCTACTGGGTTAATGACGGCGGTGACCCTAAATGGACCAATAAACCGTGGACCCAATTTAAGGGACGGTATTTTGAGTCTTATGTTTTTTGTGGATAACCACACCCAGTCATCCACACTCAGGTCCGGACCTGGCACACGCCTACTGTCAGTCACACGTTTGTACCTAGCACCCACATTCAACAGGCGCTGTTTAACTCTCCTCCAGACTGATGACAATTGTGCTCCTAACTGATCCTCCTCCGGAACGCCGGAAGAGCCCCTCTGACTCAAGGTACAAAATTGAGGATGTAGCCCGTAAATACAAAAAAACGGAGACTCCCCAGACGACTCCTGGTGGTGATTATTGATGGCAAACTCAGCCAAAGGAAGGAAGGTAGACCACTCCTCCTGGTTATCAGAGACAAAGCAGCGTAGGTACTGTTCCAAATTTTGGTTCATACGCTCAGTCTGACCATTTGACTGAGGATGGAACGCCAAAGAATGAGACAACTTGATCCACAGCCGTGAGCAAAATGCTTCCCAAAATTTTGCCACAAACTGAGAACCCCTATCAGACAAGATGTCAGATGGAACCCCATGAAGTCTGACCACCTCCTGCACAAATACCTGAGACAGAGTCTTAGCGTTAGGCAACGAAGGCAAAGACACAAAGTGCGACATTTTAGAAAACCAATCAACAATCACCAAGATGACCGTGTTCCCAGCTGATGAGGGCAAATCACTGATGAAATCCATGGAGATTTCCGTCGATGGCTTACTAGGTACTTCAAGAGGAAGTAGTGTGCCAACAGGACGGGAGCGGGGCGTCTTAGCCCTAGCGCACGTGGTACAAGCTGACACGTATGAGACCACGTCCTGTCGGATCTTGGGCCACCAAAACCGACGTGACACCAACTCCAAGGTACCTCTAACCCCTGGGTGGCCAGCCAGGACAGCATCATGATGCTCCGCCAAAACCTTTAAGCGGAGATGAAGCAGTACAAAAGATTTGTTGATGGGAAGCTCAGATGGTACCTCCTCCTGAGCCTCGGCAATCTCAGCCTCAACCTCGGTAGTGAGAGCCGAAACCACAACACCCTTTTGGAGGATGGGTACTGGATCTTCCCGAGGTTCACCCCCGGAAAACACCTGAACAGAGCATCCGCCTTAGTGTTTTTAGACCCCGGTCTGTAAGTGACAACAAAATTGAACCGCGTGAAAAACAATGCCCAGCGAGCCTGCCTGGGGGACAGACGCTTGGCTGACTCCAAATACAGCAGATTATTATGATCGGTAATAACAGTAACCTGATGTACCGACCCCTCCAAGAAGTGTCGCCATTCCTCAAAGGCCAACTTGATTGCCAACAACTCCCTGTTGCCGATATCGTAGTTACGTTCGGCGGACGACAGTTTCTTGGAGAAATAGGCGCACGGACGCAAACCACTCAAAGATGAGCCTTGAGATAGTACCGCCCCCACACCAACCTCAGACGCATCGACTTCCACAACAAAGGGTTTTGATACGTCTGGCTGCACAAGAATGGGGGCTGAAACAAAACTGTTGTTAAGAAACTCAAATGCGCGCACAGCAGCCTCAGGCCAAACGGAGAAATTTAGTCATGTCAGTTAGCGGTTTAGCAATGATGGAAAAATCCTTGATAAATTTCCTATAGTAGTTAGAAAACCCAAGGAACCGCTGAAGTGCTATCAGGTTATCAGGACGTTCCCAATGCAGCACCGCTTGCACCTTAGCGGCGTCCATTTTAAAACCAGAAGCAGACACAATATAACCCAAGAAAGGCAACTCTTGAACAGAAAATACACATTTCTCAAGTTTAGCATACAGCTTATTCTCTCTGAGAAGCTGTAACACCTGCCTGACATGATTTAAATGAGCATCACGGTCGCAAGAATATATGAGGATGTCATCTAGGTACACGATAACGAATTTCCCCAAAACATGCGAGAACACATCATTGATGAAATGTTGGAACACTGCAGGTGCGTTAGTCAACCCAAAAGGCATCACCAAATTTTCAAAATGACCCTCAGGGGTATTAAAAGCCGTCTTCCACTCATCACCTTGACGGACTCTTATGAGGTTGTACGCCCCCCTGAAGTCAAGCTTGGTAAACCACTTAGCACCCGCCACCTGGTTGAACAAATCTGGTATCAGTGGCATCGGGTATGGATCACGAACCGTAATCTGGTTCAACTCCCTGAAATCCAAATACGGGCGTAATCCGCCATCTTTCTTCTTCACGAAGAAGAACCCTGCTGCCACCGGCGAGGATGACGGCCTGATGTGCCCTTTGCTCAAGCTTTCAGCAATATAATCTTTTAACGCTTGTCTCTCCGGACCGGAGATGTTAAACATCCTTGCTTTAGGCAACTTGGCCCCTGGTTTAAACCTGATAGAACAGTCATAGGGACGATGTGGCGGCAACTCTGAACAACCCTTTTCAGAGAACACATCCACAAAATCCAGAAGTGACTCCGGAACGCTTGAAGTCACCGCAGCCACACATGTGGCCAGGCAATTCTCCTGGCAGAACTCGCTCCACTGAATTATGTCCTGAGTTTTCCAGTCAATTACCGGGTTGTGCATGGACAACCAAGGAAAACCCAAAACCAACTGAGCAGGAAGATTCCTGAGCACCTTACATGTAACCCGCTCGGAATGTAGAACCCCAATGTGGAGTTTCACCTCAGCCACAAATTCAGTAATCTCCCCCTGAGAGAGAGGAGCAGCATTGATGGTGACCACGCGGATCGGATGAGACAGTTTTTCAATCCTAAAACCTGCAGTGCGCGCAAACTCCTCATCAATGAGATTTGTGGCTGAACCACTATCCACAAAAACAGTAATTGGCAGCTCACTGCCAGCGATAAAAACCTTAGCAGGGAACATGCATTGAGAAACCACCATGGAGGATATACATAAGCTCAGATTGGTCTCCTCCACACCCTCTGAGCTTAGAAGTTTTCCGCCGTTGCGTTTTTCTTAGACAGCAGAGGACAGATGTTAATAAAATGACCAGATTTACCACAGTAAAAACAGGCTCCCTGCTTCCTGAGCTCAGGGGCTTGACGCTTCACATGTGACACCCCTGCGATTTGCATAGGCTCCGTGGGCTCACCTGCAGCAACCTCACGTGAACCTAAACCCTCTCCCATAGGCGGTGTCTCATGCTCCCCCTGACGCAAATGGCAATCAATGCGGACAACCAGACTCATAGCGGAATCTAGAGAAGCAGGAGTCTCGTACATCAGAAGGGCTTTTTAACCCTTCCAGAAACCCCATGAATAAACTGACTCCGCAATGCTGGATCATTCCATTGTGTATCGATCGCCCAGCAACGAAATTCAGAACAGTAATCCTCTGCAACTCGCTCTCCCTGGCGAATAGTGCGTATCTTAGATTCTGCTAGAGCCATTCTGTCAGGTTCATCATAGATTTTCCCAAGAGAAACAAAAAAAACTCTCCACAGAGTCAAATGCAGCAGAATCAGATGGCAAAGAAAACGCCCATGCTTGGGAATCCCCGCTTAACAATGACAACACCAGGCCCACATGCTGAGCCTCATTACCCGAGGAGATCGGGCGCATACGGAAATATAGTTTGCAAGCTTCACGAAAAGAAACAAATTTCCCCAGCAAATTTTTCAGGCAAAGGGAATTTAGGCTCAGCAACTCTTCCTGTCGCTCCAGCTTGCACATTAGATACTGCTAGTCCCTGTTGCTAAACTGCCCCCCTCAACTCAGTGACCTGTAGGGACAGCGCCTCCAACTGGCGGGTTATGGAAGTCATGGGATCCATGACAAAAGAAAAAAAAAGAAACCCCTTTTTTTTTTTTCTTTTTTGTTGTTGGGCCGATTATACTGTCACGGGGAGACTAGGTGAGCGAGAGCAAATAACCCGGGCCCCTGCAATTTCCCTCAGACTAGGGAAATCCTGACTGACCCTCTACCTGGAGTTTACACTGATGGTGTGCATGTCCAGGCCTCGAACCTCACCCTGTCTCCTGTTTCAACCCTAGGCTGAAACCTCCGCACACCACCCAGTGAAGAGGTAATACACCAATACCCACAGTTAGCACAGACAAGGATAAAGGAAAATATACACCACGCCGCAGTCACTCAGGAATACACTATAAATGTGCAGGGCAAAATAAATACAAATATAGGAAGGAGTAAATAAGACAAAGGAAAATACACCACCAGCAACGAATCTCCAACAACCAGCTCTCCACTCCAGACCGAGATAACAACGCACAAGACAGAAGCTATAAACGGCGATGCCCAATGATCAGGAGAACAATTTAAAGGCAATGGGCATGGCCCAGCTTCCAATCCGAGGATCAGGTAAATTAACCCCGGAACAGCTAGATAAAATCTAGCCGACGCCAATGAACAAATAGTGGTCAAAAGCGGAATTACCGCTGTCTGTCGAACGACCTGGTCTGAACAGCGTCCGACATGACACTGCCATGAGGGTAGAGTTTCACCTAAGGGACAGATTGAGAGAGAGGGACTTGAGGAAAGCTAATGCATCAAGAATCCAGAATTCAGCGCAGAAAGGAAGGCTTCCAACCCCACCTGGCTACAGGGATTCCGAACCACTTCCAGGCTGCTTGGATTCCAAAGATCACCTGTAACCTGTGCCCTGGACTGCAATTTCACCAGTAGAAGGTAAAGAGACTGCAAATCCTGTGTCCTCCAATTATTTCCGGCACTCCACCATCTATCATCCCTTACCAACTGCACCAGGAGCTCTGGGAAGTAAGATCTACCTGTGGGGAGCTATACCAACTAAGGTGCATCACCATCAGCTCCAGTAGACCCCTTTAAGCAGCGTCGGCCATCCCTGGCCAAGTACCGCAGGTGGCGTCACGAACACTTATCCCATAAACTCTATTCCCCATTTTCATATTTTACTGAACGCCCAGGACCACGGACCGGGTCACTGCTGCCGTGACTTCCCCTTTAAGAACTGTGCCGACCCCGTACCGAGTACCCTACGGTCCTAGCGGGCGCTCCAATATACAGTATATATATCAGGTGACATAAAGCACATAGGTTAGCAATGGAGAGGCGTAATTATATATATATATATATATATATATATATATATATATATATATATATATATACAGTACAGACCAAAAGTTTGGACACGCCTTCTCATTTAAAGATTTTTCTGCATTTTCAGGACTATGAAAATTGTACATTCAGACTGAAGGCATCAAAACTATGAATTAACACATGTGGAATTATATTGAATAAATCCCCAACAGTGTCACCAGCAAAGCACCCCCACACCATTACACCTCCTCCTCCATGCTTCTCGGTGGGAACCAGGCATGTAGAATCTATCCGTTCACCTTTTCTGCATCGCACAAAGACACGGTGGTTGGAACCAAAGATCTCAAATTTGGACTCATCAGACTAAAGCACAGATTTCCACTGGTCTAATGTCAATTCCTAGTGTTCTTTAGCCCAAACAAGTCTCTTCTGCTTGTTTCCTGTCCTTAGCAGTGGTTTCCTAGCAGCTATTTTACCATGAAGGTCTGCTGCTAGAACTCTGTGTGGCATTGACCTGGTCTCTAATCTGAGCTGCTGTTAACCTGCAATTTCTGAGGCTGGTGACTCGGATAAACTTATCCTCAGAAGCAGAGGTGACTCTTGGTCTTCCTTTTCTGGGGCGGTCCTCATGTGAGACAGTTTATTTGTAGCGCTTGATGGTTTTTGCCACTGCACTTAGGGACACTTTCAAAGTTTGCCCAATTTTTGGGACTGACTGACCTTCATTTCTTAAAGTAATGATGGCCACTCGTTTTTTCAGCTGCTTTTTTCTTGCCATAATACTAATTCTAACAGTCTATTCAGTAGGACTATCAGCTGTGTATCCACCAGACTTCTGCACAACACAACTGATGGTCCCAATCCCATTTATAAGGCAAGAAATCCCACTTATTAAACCTGACAGGGCACACCTGTGAAGTGAAAACCATTCCCGGTGACTACCTCTTGAAGCTCATCAAGAGAATGCCAAGAGTGTGCAAAGCAGTCATCAAAGCAAAAGGTGGCTACTTTGAAGAACCTAAAATATAAGACATATTTTCAGTTGTTTCACACTTTATTGTTAAGTATATAATTCCACATGTGTTAATTCATAGTTTTGATGCCTTCAGTGTGAATGTACAATTTTCATAGTCACGACAATACAGACAAATCTTTAAATGAGAAGGTGTGTCCAAACTCTTGGTCTGTAATATATATATATATATTTATATTCTCAAAGCTGAGATCTCGTCTCCTAAGGTCTTGGTGCCGAGATATCCATCTGCGCATGCGCCGCCCCCGGCAGCCATTTTCCCGGAGTCCACCACATAGTAAGCCATGTAAGTGCGGGGGCTCTGGGCTATTTACAGTGTGATCATTCATTTATTCATGTTATGATAACCTGCAAGCACACTAGTGCACGCATACAAATCTATTTAAATCCATTTTTTAACATCGTTTGGTGCACCTATTATCTTTACAGTTGTGTCATACGTTTATTGATGTCAGTTCTTCATGGTTTTCTTTTTGGTCATTCTGTATACCGGCATGGTCTGCCATTCACTCCATAGCAAGCACTACAATACTTATATTTTGATTACTACCGGATATCCATCAATATCCAATATCCAACAATACTCTCGTATATTTTGATTACTACCGGATATTTATTTTCTACTTTGCTCAGTGTGTAATCTTTTCAATACACTCAAATATGTAGAAAATGTAGATATTAGTCCAGCACTTGGGATAAAAAAAGAAGTTTCTTTTTTATTAATCTTTTATTAATCCAAAATACACATGGCTGAAAGGTTAAAAACAAAGTGAAACTAACAGGATTCAAGTGGAGAAGCCACTCTTCCTCCTGGCATATGACAGAAGTCACCGTGGTTTCTACCCTACAAATGCGTTGGTTTCACTTTGTTTTTAACTTTTCTATCATGTTTGTTTATATTGTATTTATAAAGAAGGAAACAACTTTTATCCCGAGCACTGGTCTATAACAACTTTGCCTACAAATTCAGGCATACGTGGCTTATTATCTGACATTTTAGGCGCTTATGCATGTCCCTGATTGTATGCGACCAGGTAAACCAGAAACAGTAGACTGATCTGTTTTCATAGAATGCCATATTCTGCCATTTTAGGTATATTACTATACACATTTTTATTCATGAGTTTTTGCAATTAAAGTATTTTGTATGTACTATTTTACTGATGTAACACCAAAGAACCAACTTCACATACGGCAACAGTAAAACAATTAGCTTTATTAAATACAATGTTAAAATTAATCAGTATCCAAGTGGCCTCCTAAAACACAAGAACATGGAGGACAACCAACAGACACTCATAAAAATACAATAATCATAATACAATTGATGCTACAATAATGATAGCTCGAACCATAAGTGGTCATGTGCAAGTGAACAAACAATACATAGCATAACAATAATAATTGTATATCACAAAAGTAAAGGTATAGTTACCAAAGAAAACAGAGCGCTGCTGGATGCCCACCAACACCCGACGCGCGTTTCGCATTTCAGTGCGAAACGCGCGTCGGGTGTTGGTGGGCATCCAGCAGCGCTCTGTTTTCTTTGGTAACTATACCTTTACTTTTGTGATATACAATTATTATTGTTATGCTATGTATTGTTTGTTCACTTGCACATGACCACTTATGGTTCGAGCTATCATTATTGTAGCATCAATTGTATTATGATTATTGTATTTTTATGAGTGTCTGTTGGTTGTCCTCCATGTTCTTGTGTTTTAGGAGGCCACTTGGATACTGATTAATTTTAACATTGTATTTAATAAAGCTAATTGTTTTACTGTTGCCGTATGTGAAGTTGGTTCTTTGGTGATATACCAGTTGCTTCATGGCTACATATAGTGGATATTTATAGGTGTTGTGTATTTTACTGATGGAAAAACTAAAACTAAATAACAATTTTTTATTTCTCCTTAAATATTTCAATGGACGTTTTTATGGAAATGGTTTTCTAAATCATCTATTCAGTGACTATTTATAGCAGAGGAGTAAAGCCAGCCAGCGCCTCCAGGCAGAGGATATAAAATACTGTTAGAGACAGATATGTCTGGCATCTGGGTTTCCCCGTCATCGCAGCTGACTACTTTTTAAGCCAGAGGGGGATCAGCCCATGTGAGACCATAGAAGGTACATTCTGTTCTCATCAGCTGTTTTTTGTGTCTATATTTTAACCCTGTAGGCCATGTTCACACATTCAGTATTTGGTCAGTATTTTACCACAGTATGTCTGACCGGGATCCAAGAAGTATCGTTTCTCCTTGCGGAGAGTGGCATGTTAAGCGTGTCGAGATGAGGAGACTTAAAGCCGCAATGCTCCTCTGGGAAATATGCAAGTACAGTATGTGTAAGCCAAAACCAGGAGAGGAACAATCAGAGGAAAAGTATAATAGAAACATATGCACCACTTCTGCATTTATCACCCACTCCTGGTTTTGGCTTACAAATACTGAGGTAAAAAATTGACCAAATACTGATAGTGTGACCATAGCCTTAGGGTTAAAAATTGGAATTGAACCTGCCAAATTCCCAGTGGAATACTACACTTGCGAATTTTTCGCTCTGGCAATGGAATGTGAAGCATCACAAATATTGCTTTTAGAAGTTTGTAGTCTGCTATGTATAGGCTTCTTATATTCCAGTTTTGTGAATGTCAGTGAATAAATACAGGAAATATACAATAACATTAAATAAGGTTTTTTTATACTGACACACTGGTATGGTAATTTATACCATACGTATTAGATACTCTGTTAGTAAACCTGATAATAGCAAAAAGCGCCACCTTTAGGTCTATGACATCACGTGATTAAAAACTGACTAGCTGAATCCTTCCACGCTCTATGTAGCAACAGGAGGTCAATTTTGCTTGTATGAGTCATAATTACAGCAAAAGTCAATGGCAGGGGGAGGGGGGAGCAGCTGGGTCAGGAGTTGTAGGGGAATGATTTCTGCAGGAACAAGAGACTTCCTGTTTCTACATAGAGCAGAGAAATTAGTAGAATTAACTGGGTAAAAAGGCAAAATGAGCAACTGTAAGCGCACAGTGCTATATAATATGATGACTGCAATATATTAAGAGGATAAAAACTTTGATGGGAGGGCTTATTTTAATTTTGAAAGAAAGGTAAGACATACACTTGAACAAATTAGAGCACCTATTGGCATTGTCCTGTATTTTAGTTGTCAATTTACAATATAAAATCTGCATATACTGAACCGTAAATACACAGTGACTTCTGTTGTTACGGTCTATTACTACCAAAAAGGTTTTTCACAGTCATTTTACAATTGTTTCCAGAACAAGAACTTTTCACCATATTTCACTACATTGTCTTCACATTGACTAGACAATACATTTGGGAAAGTGAAGCATAAAGCTAAAGAGGAATTACACACAAGGAAATACAGGACTGTGAAATATGAATCCATTTGTTGAGACTTTGGACTGCTTATGTATCCATTTGTTTTCCTGAAGAACTGATAAGGGTTTTATTTAGCTTTGCTGCATATCTGATTATATACACTAATCCAAGAAATTAAAGGAATGCTTAACCCCTTAGTGATAAAGCCAATTTTGCCCTTAAAGGGAACATGTCAGCAGGATTGTGCACAGAAAGGGTATGTGTCCACGTTCAGGAAACGCTGCGTTTTTGACGCAGCGTTGAGCCGCAGCGTCAAAAACGCAGCGTCCAGATGTTACAGCATAGTGGAGGGGATTTAATGAAATCCCATCTCCACTGTGCATTAAAAGACGCATGCAGAATTCCTGCAAAAACGCACATGCATAAAATCCTGACCAAAGCCTGAAGCAAACCTGAACGTGGACACGTACCCAAAGGGTAGGTGTCCACGGTCAGGATGGCCGGCGGTATCGCCGGAGCGGCGAAGCCGCTCGGCGCTAAGCCCCGCCCCCTTTCTGGGACGCGATGATGCCGGATGTGTTAACTGTACACATCCGGGATCATCGCACCCTCGCATAGGGCCCTGTGATATTACTTGCGGCGCCGCAGCGTCGCCGCAGGTAGCACGGACATGCTGCGATCTGAAAAGACGCGCAGCATGTCCGGAGTCGCAGGGAAGTCGGATGCGTGTTTCCACGCATAGTGGATACGGGATTTCATAAAATCCCCTCCACTATGCTGGAACATCTGGACGCTGCGTGTTTGACGCTGCAGCTCTGCGCAGCGTCAAACAAGCAGCGTTTACTGACCGTGGACACACACCCTTAGGCTACTTTCACACATCAGGTTTTTGCCATCAGGCACAATCCATCGAATGTTGAAAAAAACGGATCCGTCGCAGATTGTGAAGAACTGATGCGACAGATCCGATTTTTCGACGGATCCAACTAGCATATCCAGATAATTGGATTAAAAAAAAATTGGCGCATGCTCAGTTTAAAAAAAAAGGAATTCAGCACCGGAATCCGTCATTTTCTGGATCCGGCACCTTCCGGCTCCCATAGGCTTCCATTCTAGCAAAAAACGCCGCTGACTGTGTACGTTTTTTATTGCCACACAAAATGTGCGATTATGCTGTAGCGCAGGTTCCACAGCCAACACCTGCCTGCAGAAGCGTTTTTTGTCTCTTTCTTCAGTATGTTAGGTATTCATTATGCAAACTAGGCGGCAGGTCAGTGAGGGATCAGTGACCTGTCAGCAGTCTGCGTTATGAATATATAATCATAGCACCACATACCCCAGCCCCGCCTTAGGGCACCAGAATCTCATTAACTATAAATTTAAAACATTGAAGATTGAAGAACAACCACAAGACGGATTTCATCAACCAAGGTATCATTTTAATCAGTATAACCTGACACTGTGTGTAGGTTACTGTGCACAATCCTGCTGACAGGTTCCCTTTAATGACGAAGCCAATTTTTACAATTCTGACCACTGTCAGAATTATGAGGTTACAGCTCTGAAAAGCTTCAACCTATCCCACTAATTCTGAGAATGTTTTGTGTGACATATTGTACTTCATGTTATTGGTAAAATTTCTTCAATATGACTTGCATTTATTTATGAAAAAAATGCAAATCTGGCAAAAAAAATTGAAAATGTTTCAATTTTCAAACTTTTAATTTGTGCCCTTGAATCAGAGAGTTATGTCACACAAAATAGTTAAGAAATAACATTTCCCACATGTCTACTTTACATCAGCACAATTTTGAAAACATAATTTTTTTTTGTTAGGAAGTTATAAAGAGTTAAAAGTTGACCAGCGATTTCTAATTTTTCCAACAAAATTTACAAAACCTTTTTTTTTTAATAACCGTGAGTTTGGGGGTTAATATGACAAAAAATACCCAAAAGTCACATAATTCTAAAAACTGCACACCACAAGATGCTCAAAACCACAATCAAGATGTATATTAACCCTTCAGGTGCTTCACGAGAACTAAAGCAATGTGGAAGGAAAAAAAATTAACATTTTACTTTTTTCACAAAAAATTTACTTTAGATCCCAACCCCAACCCTAACCCTAGCTCTAACCCCAACCCTAGCCCCCACCCTAATTCTAGCCCCAACCCTAACTCTAACCCCAACCCTAACTGCAAAGAATGGAAAAAAATATTTTTTTTTTATTTTATTACTTTTACTTAACTAAGGGGGTGACAAAGGGAGGTTTGATCTACTATTTTTTTTATTTTGATCATTGTGATAAAAATGAACCAATAGGAAAAATCTATTGTTGCCGGGGACCTGCCAGCAGATCTTGGCGGGCACACTGCGCATGCACCCGCCTTTTTCAGCCAGGAAGATGCCGAGGGCCAGGAGACAGAGTCAGAGGGTCCAGGGATGGCAAAGGTACCGGGGGGGCTCGGGGAACCCCATTTCTCTATCCTCTAGTATGCTAGACCATATCAGAGGAGAAAAATGAATGGGAAATCAGACTTTTTTTTGCAATCACCTTTATTCGTGAATAACGGCGATCATAAGACTGGGAACTGTAAAAACTGACCCGATTCATGTTCTCCGGGGTCTTGGGCTCTCACGACTACCACGGTAGCCGAGACCCCGGAGCTTTCTGACGCTGAGGGGTGCTATAACCTTGCTTCTCAGCGCCGTTAAAAGGCAGCACTGAAAAATAAGTACCCTTAACTGCCGCCGTTAAAGGATTAAATCACAAAATATTCAAAGTTGTCAATCTTTATGGATTTAAATTGTGTAATTTGTTGAGAAAAAAAATGACATAACAACAGTAAGTGGTAACAAAAATTATCAACCAATCGAGGGGTGGATTACAAATCAATGAAAAAGAACATCAAATAATATAAAATAAAAAAAAATCATAGAAAAAAAAGCAGCTACACTTACCAATATTGTGTCACAACAGGATGCAGAAAGCCACAATGATAAAAAAAGATGGCAGAGGCGTATGTGAAAAATAAAGAACCACTCAAACACATACCAATCATGGGGGTGGGGTTGTCTAGTATTCTAAATGCCCAGGGATAAAGCATGTAGAGGGCACCAGTCACACATATATACACCTAGTGCACTATGCCGGCTCACGTCCATACTATTACAACAGGCTGCCTCCTGCTGTTGCCTCTCCAGTACTCCAGTTCTCTCTCACATGCACCAAAGCGGGAGAAATTATTATTATTATTATTATTGATTCACAATTGCTTCTGTTTCCTAACTGGATAGACTGATGTCCCTGAAGGACCTCCTAGTTCCCTCAGTCTCCTCTTCGTGGGGGTCAGCATCAGGCGCGGAAGAGGGTATCAGTCACTGTGGGAGTTTTATCCTAGCTAGATTTAGGAAGAGCCTGGTGCTGACTAATGGATAGAGTTTTGTGAGTCCGATGTGCTACTTAAGAAAAGGCTAAAAACAGCGCATAAATTGGGGAGGTTTGGCACCATTTAGTGAAGTTTGCAAAATAAGTTGCTAGACCAGGGTGCAGTTAACTATTTTGATTTGTATCAACCTGGAAGGGACCGTTCTCTTTACTGTATCTTCTGAATGCAAACTAGCAAAAGTGCAACTAAAATGAGAGGACATGGATCATGTCAAAAGTGTTTACCAGAAAATGACTGCCCCACTACAGCCGGAAAATTCAGTTAAGTTACACATTGTTAAAATTGTTGAAATTCTGCTCTTCAAAAGTCATCAACTGAACACATTTTTATTATATGCAGTTAAGACCTATGGGCAGGACATACCGTAGATCTCCCTCAGGATCTGCCTCCAGAGCTTATTATAAATTAAAGGGGATGTTACTAGTCCAAGATATGTAGATCAGGAGAGCAGACTGTCAGCCATATATGTCTCAGACTAGTAACACCCCCTTTAATTTAACCCCTTCATGACCTTGGGATTTTTCGTTTTTCCGTGTTCGTTTTTCGCTCCCCTCCTTCCCAGAGCCATAACTTTTTTATTTTTCCGTCAATTTGGCCATGTGAGGGCTTATTTTTTGCGGGACGAGTTGTACTTTTGAATGACATCATTGGTTTTACCATGTCGTGTACTAGAAAACGGGAAAAAAATTCCAAGTGCGGTGAAATTGCAAAAAAAGTGCAATCCCACACTTGTTTTTTGATTGGCTTTTTTGCTAGGTTCACTAAATGCTAAAACTGACCTGCCATTATGATTCTCCGGGTCACTACGAGTTCATAGACACCTAAGATGACTAGGTTATTTTTTATTTAAGTGGTGAAAAAAAATTCCAAACTTTGCTAAAAAAAAAAAAAAATTGCGCCATTTTCCGATACTCGTAGCGTCTTAATTTTTCATGATCTGGGGTCGGTTGAGGGCTTATTTTTTACATGCCGAGCTGGCGTTTTTAATGATTCCAATTCGGTGCAGATACGTTCTTTTGATCGCCCGTTATTGCATTTTAATGCAATGTCGCGGCGACCAAAAAAAGGTAATTCTGGCGTTTCGATTTTTTTTCTCGTTACGCCGTTCAGCGATCAGGTTAATGCTTTTTTTTATTGATAGATCGGGCGATTCTGAACGCGGCGATACCAAATATGTGTAGGTTTGATTTTTTTTTTTATTGATTTATTTTGATTGGGGCGAAAGGGGGTGATTTAAACTTTTATATTTTTTTTATTTTTTTCACATTTTTTAACTTTTTTTTTTTTTTACTTTTGCCATGCTTCAATAGCCTCCATGGGAGGCTAGAAGCAGGCACAGCACAATCGCCTCTTCTACATAGCAGCGATCTGCTGTTCGCTGCTATGTAGCAGAAAATCAGGTGTGCTGTGAGCGCCGACCACAGGGTTGCGCTCACAGCTACCGGCGATCAGTAACCATAGAGGTCTCAAGGACCTCTATGGTTACAATACTGAAGCATCGCCAACCCCCGATCATGTGACGGGGTCGGCGATGCGCTCATATCCGGCCGCCCGGCCGGATGCGGTAGTTAAATGCCGCTGTCTGCGTTTGACAGCGGCATTTAACTAGTTAATAGCGGCGGGTGAATCGCGATTTCACCCGCCGCTATTGCGGGCACATGTCAGCTGTTCAAAACAGCTGACATGTCCCGGCTTTGATCCGGGCTCACCGCGGAGCCCTGCATCAAAGCAGGGGACCTGACGTCGGACGTACTATCCGTCCGAGGTCAGTAAGGGGTTAAAATAAGCTCTGGAGGCCAATTCTCATAGATCTTAAAAGGATGATCTGAAGCTAACATTTATTTTAATCCTAATGTAGTGAGGGAACAATAGAGACTTTTAATTAAAGTATATTAGAAATTAGAATAGATTATGACATTAAAATAGACATTTAGTATTAAAATAAAAAATTATTTCGGACTACCCCTGAACAGGTAATTTACATATTAAGAGAAATATGGATTACATTGGATCTTAGATATCAACTTTCTATGACCTGCATGGCCATATGGATGGCTTAGGAGGGTTGATCTTCCTGAAAACTACCCTTTAAACATTGCCTAATGTTTCTTGCAGCTACTTATCTTCTTTCCCATACAGTAATTAAAGAAATACTCCCACAAAAAGTTTTTTTTTATTAAATGTTTGTATATGTGCATGTAGGATAGTGTGTATGTGGTAATCTACTCACCCATCTCCGCCTTCTCAGAGATCCAGCACCGTTCTTCTCCTCTTTTCAGTGACATCAATGCTCTGCAGACTCTCCAGCTCACTCCATGCTCTGTGTGTGAGCCGTAATATCATTTACGATGTAATATGGAGCCTCGTTCTGACAATCCATAGACTTACATTGTAAAAGTCACTTCCATGTCAGAGCGCAGTGTGACCAGAAATTTTGCAGAGCGGTAACGTTACTAAGAAAAGTATTAGAACGGCGCTGGACACCGGAGATGGTGGTGGTAGGTGAGTATATTAACACACTGACACTACATACACTGATTTATTAAAAAATTCTGTTTCCTTTACATACATCCTAACTATGAAACGACAAATTGTTTTTTTCTAGGGTTCACGCCATGATTTGTACAATTATCATCAGAATATGATATTTTCAGACTTACTTTAAAGATCCCAATCCAATCTTTAGGATTCAAGTTAAAGTTTCCTTCCATATGGAATGTGCATTGTAAGTCGGTTTTCGGAGGGTAGAATTTCTGCACACTTGTGAAGATAACCTGTGAAAAGCTGTTATCTATCGGGGCATTTATAGAAGTGGGTGGTTTATCGGTTTCACAATCCATGATCAGCTGAACCACGAGGCCTGGAGTCTGTCACTAGGCCCTGTCAGAGGAAAAAAGAGAAATGGTGGATACAGACAAGTTGTAGAGGTTTATGTACAGATAGTTCTCATACACATCTACAGACAGAGCTTACCAGCAGAGTTAACTCAATAATTGTTCATACCAAAGAGTCCAGAAATCAGGAGTGAAGCAGGGCGAGGTTCAGCACTGCGGAGTCTGAAATGAAAGTGAAAGATGCCGTGTTACAGCTTCAGTATAAATCCCCCACACTTGTTTATTCTGCTTGTACTAACCCTGTACACTCCTCTCAGAGTCAGAGCATTGGTTGCTGGCCTATTAAAGCTACGTACGTGCATTTACACTGTCTGATTTCAGGCTTTTAAATTATTGAAAATTGATAATGTGCTCAGCGCTTACTTACAGTTTTGTTTACACCAATCAACGAACAATGATGGGGACAGAACAATTGCTTACACCATTGTTTTGTCTCATTACAGCATCATGCTATTGGCAGCACATCACCCCTCTAAACATGGCATAACAATGATTTTTTTATCGGTCTAAACTGTTCGATCACACGACGAACAAATATTTTGGTTGTTCATTGGGTGATCACCGGCAAGCTTAGGGTAAGTTCACACAGGGCGTTTTTGCTGCTTTTTTTTCCTGCAGCAAAACCTGATCTTCTTGGCAGGAAAGAAGCTGCGCCAAAAACACAGGTTTAGGTGCGTTTTTTGTTGCGTATTTGGTGCGTTTTTTGGTGTGTGTTTTTTTCTCTTTGTCCATGCTAATGTCCTTGGATTTTCAGCAGCAAAAACGCAGCAAACAATTCAACTCAAACCCATTCAAGTCAATGGGTGAAAAAACATAGCAAAAATGCTGAAAGAAGTGACATGCTCTATGTCCAAAAAACACAGCAAAGCACAAAATACTGATCAAACAAAAACCCAATGTGTGTGCATGAGATTTCTTAAATCTCATAGGCTTTGCTGGTATTGTAAAAAGCAGCTGAATATTAGCATAAAACGCAGCAAAAACGCCCTGTGTGAACTTACCCTTACACAGACAGATAATCAAGAACAGGCATCCCTACAAATGCTCATTCACAAATTATCTACTCAGCTAGATATATGATCTCTGATTGATTTTTGCCTGGAGTACTGCAAATCTTTGCTAATCAATCTAATTAGTAGGATTGTATACCCCAGGGCCGGAGTCAGCACCCGGGCAAGTGCCGGGGCCCTGGCGAGACGGGGGGGGGGCATTCACAGAACGCTACACTGAGGCTCCAGGGGGCCCCTGCAGGCAGGGCTGGCAGCTGCCTAGGGCCCCTCTCCCCAGGGGCCCTCAGCTAGCTGCACATCATGTAGCCGCTATGGGGCCCCTGTGAGGCAGGGGGGCCCACCTGCCGCCAGCGCCGACTCCCCCGCCGCATTGAACTATACCGGCGTCTGCCGGTACAGTTCAAAGCAATGATGGAGGAGTGAGCGTGCCAAGCAGTGCAGCCTCTGAAACAGGAGCAGGCAGCAGTGCGGCGGAGGAGAGGTGAGGAGCGTGTTTGCTTTTCTTTTTTACTATAACAGTGAGTACTGGACTGTGGGGCCATTCCCATGGGGGGGAGATGTGGGCTGTGCTATATACTACATGGGCTGTGTTATATACTACGTGGCTGTGTTATATACTATATGGCTGTGCTATATGCTCCGTGGGCTGTGCTATATGCTACGTGGGCTGTGCTAGCTACTACATGGCTGTGCTATATGCTACGTGGGCTGTTATATACTACGTGGGCTTTGTTATATGGTACGTGGCAGTGCTATATACTATGGGGGCTGTGTTATATGCTACATGGGCTGTGTTATATACTACGTGGGCTGTGTTATATACTACATGGCTGTGCTATATACTACGTAGATGTGCTATATACCGTGTGGCTGTGCTATATACCACATTGCTGTGCTATATACCATGTGGGCTGTGTTATATACTACATGGCTGTGCTATATACTACATGGCTGTGTTATATGCTACGTGGGCTGTGTTATATACTACGTGGGCTGTGTTATATACTACGTGGGCTGTGTTATATACTACGTGGGCTGTGTTATATACTACGTGGGCTGTGTTATATACTACGTGGGCTGTGTTATATAATACGTGGCTGTGCTATATACTAATAATATCCAGCACCAAGGATCAGAGTGATCTGTTCCAGAATAATCTGGTCAATCAAATTAGACTATAATTCACAGCATAGCCAGCCGAAATTATCTTTTAATAATATATTAAAAAATCACAGAATTTAAGACAGACATACAAACATAAGTGCTCCTGAGTACCAGTGCTCAAGTAAAAAGATATGGTCCAATCTCACCAAAATAGGTTCTCTTTCTTGTTCTCCAGACCTATTTAATGGAACTAAACAACCTGAGCGGGAGGGAAGAAAAGGGGGATTTAGGGGTATATTTCTCCTTGCCCCGGTGAAGCTCCCGCCCTGACCTAAGTCTGAACCTGCTTATAAGGTGCCCATAAACAGTATAGCCTCCCCGAAAAATGTATCCTCCCAATGCGTTTCCTCCCCAATAAGGGGATTCATCAGGGGAATTAAAGTAAGCTCAATAGGTTACTTGCAGTGGCAAGTTCGACCTGGCTACACCAACTGGTGTTGTTAGTGCCTCTATATGGGAATAAATGGTCTCTCAATTGTTACCATCCACCTCTCCTGTCTCCATTTTTCCTATAGATTGTAAGCTTGCGAGCAGGGCCCTCACTCCTATTGGTATCTATTTTGAACTGTGATTTTTGTTATGCTGTAATGTCTATTGTCTGTACAAATCCCCTCTATAATTTGTAAAGCGCTGCGGAATATGTTGGCGTTATATAAATAAAAATTATTATTATTATTATTATTATTATTATTATTTACAAAAAAATATGAGAAATGGGTTGCCAGGAAAATATGAATTATTTTCCATTTTTAGGGTTAAGGTACCGTCACATTAAGCGACGCTGCAGCGATAGCGACAGCGATACTGATCGCTGCAGCGTCGCTGTTTGATCGCTGGGGAGCTGTCACACAGACAGCTCTCCAGCGACCAACGATGCCGAGGTCCCCGGGTAACCAGGGTAAGCATCGGGTTGCTAAGCGCAGGGCCGCGCTTAGTAACCCGATGTTTACCCTGGTTACCAGCGTAAAAGTTAAAAAAACAAACAGCACATACTCACCAGCGCGTCCCCCAGCCTCTGCTTCCTGACACTGACTGAGCTCCGGCCCTAACAGCACAGCGGTGACGTCACCGCTGTGCTTTCACTTTCAGTTTAGGGCCGGCGCTCAGTCAGTGTCAGGAAGCAGAGGCTGGGGGACGCGCTGGTGAGTATGTGCTGTTTGTTTTTTTAACTTTTACGCTGGTAACCAGGGTAAACATCGGGTTACTAAGCGCGGCCCTGCGCTTAGTAACCCGATGTTTACCCTGGTTACCAGTGTAAAATATCGCTGGTATCCTTGCTTTTGCTGTCAAACACGGCGATACACGGCGACCTAGCGACCAAATAAAGTGCAGACCTTCTAGCAGCGACCAGCAATTTCACAGCGGGATCCAGATCGCTGCTGCGTGTCAAATACAGCGATATCGCTATCCAGGTCGCTGCAACGTCACGGATCGCTGGCGATATCGCCTAGTGTGACGGTACCTTTACACAGCCAGGGCTGACTGCTACTCCTTCCACCCAGGGTTTCTCTAAAGCCAAAGTCCTTCTTGCAGCCCCTTCCCCCCTCTCTGTGAATTTCCACTTCCCCCTCCCTTCAGGCAGATGGTCAGCTCTGGAATGTGAGTTATATTGCCTTCTAGTACTGGCAGAGCTAAATGTGTTCTTTCTCTCCAAAAACCTCTTTCTTTGTCTTATAAGCTAAACACTCTAAGTCCAATTCAATAATACACATTAATCCCAGCAACATGAAAATTGGATTTCCAGGATCTAGGCAATTGGAGCTACACATGGCAGCGTTTTACGGCATTTAGGGCTATTGGAAACCTTGGAAATGAATTTCTGCCCATCAGTAATTCACAGACATACCGTGCTTGGACTCTAAAGAACGGTAAAATCACAAGGGTAAAAATAATGCCAATATCGTTGGCCTGTGAGCTTCCGGGCCAAAGATATGGAAAAAATTAGTTTTTGATAACTTTCCAAAATAGGTGCATTTACCAGGAAACAGCCCACATGTGAGGTCAGCCAAAGTGGGAGTCCCTAAGTTTATGGCCGAACCATAAAACTGGTACCTCCACTTTGGGAGGTATTCAGAGCCTTGAGACACAGCTAACACCATGCTGGGGTTCTGAATTATTTATTTGAGAACTCTCCTCCCCTTTATCGACAAGTCATACCTGTGACTGAGATCTAGTAATTTTCGTATCTTTATCCCTTTTATTTTATAACTGTTTGTACATATTTGTATTTTGTCTCTTTTGTAATATCTTTGTAATTTTTGCAAACACTGCAGATTCTTTCTGGAGTAAACTTATAAATTTGCTAGTTTAATTCTCTTTGCTCTATGATCGAACCGACACGAACACCGCGCAAATTCACGCTACCTAGGGTTGGCTTCTGACCAGATATAGGCTTGGTAATGGACCGGGCTTATATATAATGAGGTGGCAGCATACCGTTCTGGTGTTATTGGGGATTCCTGGCAGTGATGGAAGGAGGTTTATATGTGTATCCTTGGCCTGGAACTGGTGATATATATACCGCCCTCACTGCAGAGTGCCCCGATAACCAATACAGACAGGGCAGTCGCTCCAGCGACTACTTATCCTAGGTGAAGTTCCCTGACTGACCTGAGGGTAAGGGGGGCGCCAGAGAGCCACAAGTTAATAACTAAAAAGAAAAGTTTGGGTTTCTCTGACATGGGTCTTCCAAATGGACAATGACCCGAAGCATACTGCCAAAATGGTAACAAAGTGGTTTAAGAATAAAATAGTCAATGTTTTGGAGTGGCCATCACAAAGCCTTGATCTCAATCCTATGGAAAATTTATGGGCAAAGCTGAAAAGGCAGGTGTGAGGAAGGCGACCTGCAAACCTGGATCACTTACCAGTTTTGTCGGGAGGAATAGGCCCAAATTCCGACCAACTGTTGTGAGAAGCTTGTGGAAGGAGATCTCAAACGTTTGACCCAAGTCATTCAGTTTAAGGGCAATGGTACCAGTATAGTACATAAATGTGCCCCTTATTCCTTTTCCTTACCGTTGTTCAGTGTCATTTCTACGGACTGACCAGGGCATGGATATATTTATTACTATATTTATTATCATATTTGTCCTGACATTTATGCTTCTGGTCTTTTCTCCTTTTTACAGTACCAGCCTCCCCCCTTTTTTTGTTTTGTTTTGTGTTTAGTTTTGTTTAGTGTCTCATTACAATAAAATATTTGATTTTATATATTTGCGTTTAGTAAATTTCTTTCAAGTAGTTTTCTTTGGTTATAAGCTACATACAAAGACCTGCCTGGTGCCCGGGAAGAAAGTGCCCGGCTGTGTGCAGAGCCTGTCATGAGAGCGCTGTGTGCAGAGCCCGTCAGCAGAGCGCTGTGTGCAGAGCTCGGCGTGTGTCAGCTGGCTGCGGCAGAGCTGTGTGCAGAGCCCGGTGTGTGTCAGATGGCTGCAGCAGAGCGCTGTGTGCAGAGCCCAGCGTGTATCAGCTGGCTGCAGTAGAGCGCTGTGTGCAGAGCCCGTCAGCAGAGCGCTGTGTGCAGAGCCCGTCAGCAGAGCGCTGTGTGCAGAGCCCGTCAGCAGAGCGCTGTGTGCAGAGCCCGTCAGCAGAGCGCTGTGTGCAGCAGAGCTGTGTGCAGAGCCCGGAGTGTGTCAGCAAGCTGCAGCAGAGCGCTGTGTGCAGAGCCTGGTGTGTGTCAGCTGGCAGCTGCAGAGCCCTGTGTGCAGAACCTGGCGTGTGTCAACTGGCTACAGCAGAGCGCTGTGTGCAGAGCCTGTCAGCAGAGCGCTGTGTGCAAAGCCCATCAGCAGAGCACTGTGTGCAAAGCCCGGCGTGTGTCAGCATGCTACAGCCGAGCTTTCATATACAGTATAACATGTAGCCGATCTATACACACACACACACACACACACACACACACACACACACACACACACACACACACACACACACAGTATATGTGCATCATTTATTTGTCCAGCTTTGCAGTCTCTATTTTACTTGCCGCTATATACGAGGCTGAAGTTGGTTTCTTATTCATTCAGTTTCTTATTCAGCAATTTTTTCTTTTCTGTTTTTTATAGGTTTAATAACAAATAATAAGCATTACAATAATAACACAATGCAGCGAGGTGCCCTGATGTGAATACACTTAACAGCTACAAAAATTATAAAACTGGCACAAAAATGGGCACCGAAGGGTATTAATGAAAGGGTTAAACGACTTTGGGCTACTGATATCACACTGCAAACATATAGAACAGGGAGCCCCACATCAAAACCAGGTCTCTCCAGTCTGGCCCAAATGGGCTTCAGAACTGCCATCAAAGTGGGCAGTCGATTTTGGCCATTTGAATAAGTAACTGATGTTTTTATGGAGTTAAATGACTTTGGGCCACTGATCACACACTAAGAATACACAGATAGTGATGCCCTGCATCAAACCCACATCCCTTTAGCCGGGCCCAAATGGGTTCTGGGCATCAGAATTGGCATCAAAGTGGGCAGAGAGTCGATTTTCACAGATTTCAATAAGTAACTGATGTTTAAGGGGTTAAATGACTTTGGGCCACTGATCTCACAGTGCATGCAAATAGAACAGGGAGCTCCACATCAAAACCATGTCTCTTCTGCACCCCTCTCTCTCTTGCACCCTGCACCCCTCTCTCTCTCTTGCAACCTGCACCCCCTCTCTCCTTCACCCTGCACCCCTCTCTCTCTTGTGTAAGAGGGTGGTGCTGTTATGGACAGTAAGGAACACGCTGTCACTTTAAGAGGCTGCACCCCCTTGTCTGGCGTGATGGAATGTTCTGCCCTGCAATAGTCGGTGTGATGAACTTGTCTGGCAGAGTGCAGGTGTGGAGCTGGAGCAGCGTGTGTGAGCTGAGGCTGCAGCAGAGAGGACTTTTTGTGCTGATAGCTGAAAGAGAGAAGAACTGTGTCCTGATATAGCTGCAAGAGAGCCACGAAGATACAGAGAAAGGGATTTACAGTTACCAGGAGCATCTCTAGGATCCAGAAGCAAGGAGAAGACCATGCTTCACAGAGCTGACAGCAAGCCATGCGCACCACCATAATCGACTGCTGGGTGCCCCCCCTGGGACTGGATATGAATCTCCAACATCACCGTGAGTCTGTTCCTGTTTGGTGCACCTGTTAGGGCCTAGTGTAAGCTTCAATAGTCAGTACACGGGAGCCGTGTGGCCTACTTAGTAAAGGCCAGGGAGGTTATACGAAAAGTAGCATCATCACTTGTTTATTGTTTACATTTGCTGGTTAGACATATTTTGAGTCTGTAATAGTAGGAGCACCGTGCTATTTTATGGGAAAGATAACGTTTATAACTCTTGTAAATTGTCTTTTACCATTGTTTACCCCTGTTTGCATCTTCCTCATTCACTTCATTCCTTGCCTCCCAATAAATCTACCCTTTGTTGTTTGCACCTCATCTTGTGTACAGTAGTCTTCCTGCACCGTGGTGGTCCCCCGGCCATTGCTTCACTTGCACCCCGCTATTTCATGCACCATGCATCTACTTGCTCCCCTCTCTCACACACCTTGCATTTCTCTGTCACAGTCTGGACCTCTCTATTTCCCACAGCCTGTAACGCCACACATCCCTGTCAGCAGTGGCGTAACTACAAAGCTATGGGCCCCGGTGCGAACTTCCAAATGGGGCCCCCCCCCCACATTCCCCTAGATACGCCTCGGACTGTTGCAGGAATCTCCTGCACTGCAACATGGTGTTGGGTGCCAGCACAGCCCGCACAGTGGTATATCCAGCACAGCCCGCACAGTGGTATATCCAGCACAGCCCGCACAGTGGTATATCCAGCACAGCCCGCACAGTGGTATATAGAGCACAGCCCGCACAGGGGTATATAGAGCACAGCCCGCACAGGGGTATATAGAGCACAGCCCGCACAGGGGTATATAGAGCACAGCCCGCACAGGGATATATCCAGCACAGCCCGCACAGTGGTATATCCAGCACAGCCCGCACAGTGGTATATCCAGCACAGCCCGCACAGTGGTATATCCAGCACAGCCCGCACAGTGGTATATAGAGCACAGCCCGCACAGTGGTATATCCAGCACAGCCCGCACAGTGGTATATCCAGCACAGCCCGCACAGTGGTATATAGAGCACAGCCCGCACAGTGGTATATACAGCACAGCCCGCACAGTGGTATATCCAGCACAGCCCTCACAGTGGTATATCCAGCACAGCCCGCACAGTGGTATATCCAGCACAGCCCGCACAGTGGTATATCCAGCACAGCCCGCACAGTGGTATATCCAGCACAGCCCGCACAGTGGTATATCCAGCACAGCCCGCACAGTGGTATATCCAGCACAGCCCTCACAGTGGTATATCCAGCACAGCCCGCACAGTGGTATATCCTGCACAGCCCGCACAGTGGTATATCCAGCACAGCCCGCACAGTGGTATATACAGCACAGCCCGCACAGGGATATATACAGCACAGCCCGCACAGGGATATATACAGCACAGCTCGCACAGGGATATATACAGCACAGCCCGCACAGGGATATATACAGCACAGCCCGCACAGGGATATATACAGCACAGCCCACACAGGGGTATATAGAGCACAGCCCGCACAGTGGTATATACAGCACAGCCCGCACAGGGGTATATAGAGCACAGCCCACACAGGGGTATATAGAGCACAGCCCACATCTCATCCCACCACCCCCGATAATGGCCCCACAGTCCGGTTAAAAAGAAAAAAAAAAACCACACTCTCCTCACCTTTCCTTTTGCCCGCGCTGCTCGTCCCTGCTCCTGTCTCGGTGGCTGCAGTCTGCGCAGGACACAGCAGGTGCGCGATGATATGACGTCATCGCGCACCCGCAGTGTACTGTCAGAGGCAGAGCGGGGAATGATGGGAGAGGGAGCGTCAGGAGACGCTCTCTCCGACATCATTGCATTGAACTATACCGGTGTCATAGACGCCGGTATAGTTAAATGCGGCGGCGGCACTGGCGGGGGGGAACAGTACAGCGGGCGGCCCACTACTGGCACCGGCTCTTCTGGCATTTGCCAGAAGTGCCCGATGGCCAGTCCGGCCCCGCAGGTCAGGGGCCGGCCCTGGGCCCCTGACCTGCGGGGCCCGGTCGCAATGGCGACCGCTGCGACCGCGGTAGTTACGCCCCTGCCTGTCAGTCTGCACCCCCACATCCCACAGAGCCTGCACCCCTCTCTCACATACACCCTGCACTCCACATGTAACCGTTCCCTCATTACCTCTCACAAGTTTCCCCATCTCCTTCAGCAGCTTCTCCTGCAGCTTCCAGCCGGCAAAACTCTGTGGCTCCTCCCCCTTGAGTCACATGATAGTGATGCCATCCCAGGTCCTGTACCATATTTCAGATGTAATTTCTTCCATTTAGGCAGGGAGCCGATTAGTGCTCCCCTTCCCCCGCCGTGCGCTCGCATATTGAAATACTCCCCTTAAAGGGAATCTGTCACCTGAATTTGGCGGGCTATGTAAATGCCGTTTTCAGTCCAATGGGCGGTGTTTCTTCTTTTTTACTTCACTCCATCCTTCCCCGCTGTCTGCAATATTTTCCGGAATTGGAGTTGGTTTCCTCCATAGTTCGCGCATGCGCAATTCATTCTTGTTTCGCGCACGCGCAGTATGCTTTGCCCATCTGCGGGCAAAAACAAAAAGCATTGCTGCGCATGCGCCGGCGCACTATGTCCCGGAACACAGTGAAATACTTCCAGAACATAGTGAGCTGGCGCATGCGCAGTAATGCTTTTTGGCTTTGCCCGCAGATGGGCAAAGCATACTGCGCATGCGCGAGACAAGATTGCATTGCGCACGCGCGAACTATGGAGGACATCTACTGGGGTGGAGGAAAAAAGAAGAAACACCGCCCATCGGACCGAAAACAGGGCATTTACATAGCCCGCCAAATTCAGGTGACAGATTCCCTTTAAAAAAAAACTTGGCCTGCCCCTGCAACCTGCTGGGCTTAAAAAAAAGCAAACAAACAAAACCTTGCTCAGGTGCCGCCTCCCTCCCACATCCTAGCACCCTAGGCACGTACCCTCAAGTGCCTAGTGGCAAATACAGCCCAGGGAATACACATCTGTGTATTCCTAGTGTGAGATCAATGATCCAAAGTCAATTAACCCCTTATAAACATCAGTTACTTATTCAAATATGTGAAAATGGGCAATGATGCCAATTCTGATGCCCAGAACCCATTTGGGCCAGGCAGAAGGGACCTGGTTTTGATGTGAGGCTCTCTGTTCTATATGTCTGCACTGTGAGATCAGTGGCCCAAAGTCATTTAACCCTTTCTTCAATGCTTTTTAGTGCCCACTTTTGTGCCAGTTTTAGGCTGCCATCACACTAGCAGTATTTGGTCAGTATTTTGCATCCGTATTTGTAAGCCAAAACCAGGAGTGGGTGATAAATGCAGAAGTGGGGCATATGTTTCTATTATACTTTTCCTCTGATTGTTCCACTCCTGGTTTTGGCTTACAAATACTGATGTAAAATGCTGACCAAATACTGCTAGTGAGATGGCAGCCTTATAGTTTTTGTAGCTGTTTTTAAGTGTATTCACATGAGGGCACATCGCTGCATTGTATGTTATTATTGTGATGCTTATTTTTTTTTGTTAAACCTATAAAAAACAGAAAAAAAATTGCCGAATAAGAAACCAACTTCAGCTCCGAATAAGAAACTGAACGAATAAGAAACCAACTTCAGCATTGTCAGCTAATTATATGTATGTGTGTAGCTGTCCCTGTGTAATGTGCATGCATACACATATGTATATAATATACACTGCTCAAAAAAAATAAAGGGAACACAAAAATGCCACATCCTAGATATCACTGAATGAAATATTTCAGTTGCAAATCTTTATTCAGACGATCAGACTGATACCTAGCCCCGACCTATTCAAGCGCGCTTTGAAAACCCATCTCTTCAAACAAGCCTACCACATCAACTACTCAGTAAACTAACTTTACCCTGTTCCCGCCTTCCAAATATTACTCTGAATTTACACCCTCCATACACATGATAACTGCACTTGCTACTTGACTATTGCACTTAAACACACAGGCTGATGACCGGATCATGCAGCTTTGTATGAAAATCCCTATTTATTATAATTGGCAGACCTGAAATAACAATCACTTTTCACCTATTGTGTCCCCCCCATTTCCTTGTAGATTGTAAGCTTGCAAGCAGGGACCTCACCCCTAATGTCACTGTTTAAATAGTCTTAACTTGTACCGAATTTATTGTTTGTACATGTCCCCGCTTAATTGTAAAGTGCTGCAGAATACATTGGCGCTATATAAATAATAATAATAATAGTAATTCTTCAGTACATAATGGAATGTATTGAGAACAATAAGACATAAAAATGATCAATGAAATCAAAATGAATGTCCCATGGAGGTCTGAATTTGGAATGATGCTCAAAATCAAAGTGGAAAATCAAATTACAGGCTGATCCAACTTAAGTGGAAATGCCTCAAGACAAGGAAATGATTCTCAGTAGTGTGTGTGGCCTCCACGTGCCTGTATGACCTCCCTACAATGCCTGGGCATGCTCCTGATGAGGCGGTGGATGGTCTCCTGAGGGATCTCCTCCCAGACCTGGACTAAATCATCCATCAACTCCTGGACAGTCTGTGGTGCAACGTGACGTTGGTGGATGGTGCGAGACATGATGTACCAGATGTGTTCAATCGGACTCAGGTCTGGGGAACGGGCGGGCCAGTCCATAGCTTCAATGCCTTCATCTTGCAGGAACAGCTGACACACTCCAGCCACATGAGGTCTGGCATTGTCCTGCATTAGGAGGAACCCAGGGCCAACCGCATCAGCATATGGTTTCACAAGGGGTCTGAGGATCTCATCTCGGTACCTAATGGCAGTCAGGCTACCTCTGGCGAGCACATGGAGGGCTGTGTGGCCCTCCAAAGAAATGCCACCCCACACCATTACTGACCCACTGCCAAACCGGTCATGCTGAAGGATGTTGCAGGCAGCAGATTGCTCTACACGGAGTCACCAGACTCTGTCACATGTGCTCAGTGTGAACCTGCTTTCATCTGTGAAGAGCACAGGGCGCCAGTGGTGAATTTGTCAATTATGGTGTTCTGTGGCAAATGCCAAGAGTCCTGCACGGTGTTAGGCTGTGAGCACAACCCCCATCTGTGAACGTTGGGCACTCATACCACTCTCATGGAGTCGGTTTCTAACAGTTTGTGCAGACACATGCACATTTGTGGCCTTCTGGAGGACATTTTGCAGGGCTCTGGCAGTGCTCCTCCTGTTCCTCCTTGCACAAAGGCTGAGGTAGAAGTCCTGCTGCTGGGTACTTGCCCTCCTCCACGTCTCCTGGTTTACTGGCCTGTCTCCTGCTAGTGCCTCCAGCTGACAGACACAGCAAACCTTGCCACAGCTCACATTGATGTGCCATCCTGGATGAGCTGCACTAACTGAGCCACTTGTATGGGTTGTAGAGTCCGTCTCATGCTACCACGAGTGTGAAAGCACAAACAACATTCAAAAGTGACCAAAACATCAGCCAGAAAGCATTGGTACTGAGATGTGGTCTGTGGTCCCCACCTGCAGAACAACTCCTTTATTGAAGGTGTCTTGATAATTGCCAATAATTTCCAACTGTTGTCTATTCCATTTGCACAACAGCATGTGAAATTGATTGGCAAACAGTGTTGCTTCCTAAGTGGACAGTTTGATTTCACAGAAGTTTGATTTACTTGGAGCTATACTCTATTGTTTAAGTGTTCCCTTTATTTTTTTGAGCAGTGTATATATTATATATATATATATATATATATATATATATATATATATATATATATATATATATATATATCACACACACATATTTATATGCATATAATGTGCATGCAGCCCTTTTACACATATATGTATATAAATATACTGGATAATAGACAAAAATTTGAGTCCGGCTCAACAGGACTGGATTTTCCTTTTCTTTTTCAAAAGAAATTATAGTGCATACAAAAGAAAAATGGACATAGTTGACGCGTTTCGACTGCACTAAGCTGTCTTACTCATGAATCATCAGTAAGACTGCTTAGTGCAGTCGAAACATGTTGACTGGGTCTTGTCGACCATGTACATTTTTCTTTTGTGACAAGTATCTTTAGTAGTTAAACTCATTATCACATGTGCCGTACATGTACGGCGCATGTTGTGTCTCTCCCTTTGATGTGTGCTCCCGCTGTGAGTCTACATCTTTCCCGGGACATGTTAGCTGTTTTGAACAGCTGTGGAATCCTTGTGAGGAGCACTAGCTCACCCCTAGAAGTCTTCCTTCAACCTTAATAACTATGTTACTATGTTTCAAAGCGTTCCATACTCCTACCAAAGATTTATCCAGCTGATAAATCCGTAGCTCAAAGGCAGGTAATGGTAAGGGCAGCACGGGCAAATGTATCCACTGATATGAGTCAGTGGCTAAATCTCCCCATTTAAAAGGACTTTTACCCATTAAGGCTAGGTTTACATTTGCAGTTGAGTCCGCAGCGTTTCGTACGCAACCGCAAACGCATGGCAAAGTGCATGATAACGCTGCGTTTATTATTATCCGCATCAACTTACGCATGACGGATAAAAAAAAAAAAAGCAACGTTTACAGGTGTTTGCATGAATTTTTGCATGCGTTTGCATTGTTTATGCGCATGCGTTTGTTCTGAAAAAAAAATTTTCAAGGAGAATTTCATTGACACAAGCATGGGATTTCTGTATGTAGACCCTTGTGCAAACGCAAGCGAGTGCATGTCCTTGCATTCCTATGCGCTCCCATAGACTGTAAGGGCTTGTGCACATGCTGCGGATTCCATTGCGGAATTTTCCGCAGCTATTTGATAAATCCGCAGTGCAATACCGCTGCGGTTTTTACTGCGGATTTATCGCGGTTTCTATTGCGGTTTCCTCTGCAGGTTTTCACCTGCAGATTTCTATTGGAGCAGGTGTAAACCCGCAGCGGAATCCGCACAAACAATAGACATGCTGCGGAAAATAAACCGCTGCGTTTCCGCACATTTTTTCCGCAGCATGTGCACTGCGGATTTCATTTCCCATAGCTTTACATGGTACTGTAAATGCATGGGAAACCGCTGCAAATCCGCAGCTGCAGAAACGCTGCGGATCCGCAGCGTGTGCACATACCCTAATGCGTTGTTTTGACACAATCCGTCCGCATGCGTATGGCGGCGGAAATTTGTCGCAAAAAAAAATTCTAACATGGTGCATCAGCCGCGCCCAGCCGCACACTGCCACAAAACGCATGCGTAAGCAAACTCAGGCGAACGCATGAAAAGGAATGCACCTGCGTCTACAATTTTAAAGATAGGAAATCAAGACGCATGCGGATGTATGTGTCAGAAACGCTGTGGACACAACTGCAAATGTGAAACCAGCCTAAGGGTATGTGCACACGTTGTGGATTGCCTGTGGAATTTTCAGTGCGGATTCTGCATCTCTTGGCAGAAAACGCAAGTCAAAAACTGCGTGTTTTTTTTAATGCGGATTTTGTGCTTTTGTTGCAGATTCTGTGCGGATTTAATACGTTTTTACCCCTACGGATTTTTATTATGCACTGGGTGCAGAAATGCTGCAGATTCGCAGAAAGAAGTGACATGTTCCGTCTTTTAATCCGCTGCGTTTTCCGTGCGGAATTTTCCGCACCATTAGCACAGCATTTTTTTTTTTGCCATTGATTTACATTGTGCTGTAAGTCACTTGCGGATCTGCAGCGTTTCTGCGTGGAAAAAAATGCTGCGGTTCCGCAGGAAATCTGCAACGTGTGCACATAGCCTCATAGGATCTCTTTCCTCAGATGTCTAATGAAAAAGGATTTCTGCTGCTTCTGCTGGACAATATGGGTACATCAGACTTGTCTGTTCTAAGGCCGGCATCACACTTGGCGTATGACAATACGGTCCGTTTTTTACGGCCGGAATACACAAAAATGTTCCCAAAATAGTGATCCGTATGTCATCCGTAGGCAGGGTGTGGCACCGTATTTTGCGCATGTAAACCTCCGTATGTAATCTGTATGGCATCCATACGGCGAGATTTTCTCGCCGGCTTGCAAAACGGACATACAATGGATCCATGGGCTGAAATATTCATGCAAACGTGTGTGATATAGATATATATATATATAGATATATATATTTTAGTGATGCAGCGGTATGACCATACACAGTGAAACGGCAGTGACCCAAACAAGTTCAAGCAAAACGTTCTTTTATTGTGTTACTTCACACAGTCAATATAGTATACGGCTTCTTCATACAGTCCATTAATAATGCATGGCTATATGACGCAGTCAATACACTGGCCGAACTTCCCTCTGTCCAGTTTCCCTGCGTGACCGCACGCCGGTAACAAGTCTCTGTACTCGAAGAAAGCTATATGTAATATTTGCGCTAAGGACACCTATATGAAGCCATAAATAGTTAAAATGCTAGGACATGTCATAAGCAAGGTTCTTCGTTAAAGACTAGGATTAACAAGATGTGTTTACCTTAATATCAAGGAAAAGGAAAACTATCCAGTGCTGGCATGCGGAAAGGTCCTTCACTCATGCACTTAAAGGTTGGTATCTGAAGCCTTCTCTGAATCACGATGCTGAAGTTGGTTTCTTATTCGTTCAGTTTCTTATTCGGGCTGAAGTTGGTTTCTTATTCAGCAGTTTCTTATTCGGCTATTTTTTATTTTCTGTTTTTTTCAGGTTTTTCAATAAAAATAAACCATTCTAAGTATATAATATTATGCGGTCATGTGCCCTCTTGTGAATACACTTAAAAACAGATAAAAATATTAGAAGGCTGGCACAAAAATGGGCATCAAAGTGGGCACTGAGGTATGGTATTAAAGGTGTTAAATGGCTTTGTGCCACTGATCTGACACCTGACTTGCATACCTTGTGATGCCACACATCAAGTTCCTGTCAATCCAGCCTGGCACAAATGGGTTCTGGGCATCAGAACTGGCATCAAAGTGGGCAGAGAACCAATTTTCACACATGCGAATAAGTAACAGCTATTTTTAAGGGGTTAAATGCCTTTGTGCCACTTATTAAACACCTGATTTACATACCTACTGATGCCCCACATGAAATCCATGTCACTCCAGCCTGGCACAAATGGGTTCTGGGCATCAAAACTGGCATCAAAGTGGACAAATCACCCATTTTCACAGATTTCAATAAGTAACAGCTATTTTTAAGAGGTTAAATGCCTTTGTGCCACTGATTTAACACCTGATTAACATACCTAATGATGCCCCACATGAAATGCATGTCAATACAGCCTGGTACAAATGGGTTCTGGGCATCAAAACTGGCATCAAAGTGGGCAAATCGCCCATTTTCACAGATTTGAATAAGTATTATTTGTGACACACAGGCGGGGGCAGCCGCCGGAGGTGTACCGGGGACGCTTCCAGGAGCCTGGGGAAGATTTTCTGGAAGAGTCCTTGACACTTAGAAAAATTTTGAGAAATTTCCGATTTTGTGAAAAATGACACATTTCCCCTACTTCCACCCCAGGGGGGCGTCAATATGTTGTAAAGCACCCCAAGGCAGTGACCTAAATGTGGGTGAAGTTTGCGGTGCAAGGGCGGAAAGTCGAATTTTGGATGAAAATCCATTATAATAATAATAATAATAATTTTATTTATATAGCGCCAACATATTCCGCAGCGCTTTACAACTTATAGAGGGGACTTATACAGACAATAGACATTACAGCATAACAGAAATCACAGTTCAAAACAGATACCAGGAGGAATGAGGGCCCTGCTCGCAAGCTTACAAACTATGAGGAAAAGGGGAGACACGAGAGGTGGATGGTAACAATTGCTTTAGTTATTTGGACCAGCCATAGTGTAAGGCTCGGGTGTTCATGTAAAGCTGCATGAACCAGTTAACTGCCTAAGTATGTAACAGTACAGACACAGAGGCTATTAACTGCATAAAGTGTATGAGAACATGATGGAGGAACGTGATTATGTTTTTTTTTTGTTTGTTTTTTTGTTTTTTTTTTATTAATAGGCCACACAGGGATAATTAGGTTAATGCGTTGAGGCGGTAGGCCAATCTGAACAAATTAGTTTTTAGGGCACGCTTAAAACTGTGGGGATTGGGGATTAATTGTATTAACCTAGGTAGTGCATTCCAAAGAATCGGCGCCGCACGTGTAAAGTCTTGGAGACGGGAGTGGGAGGTTCTGATTATTGAGGATGCTAACCTGAGGTCATTAGCAGAGCGGAGGGCACGGGTAGGTTGGTAGACTGAGACCAGAGAGGAGATGTAGGGTGGTGCTGAGCCATGGAGTGCTTTGTGGATGAGGGTAGTAGTTTTGTACTGGATTCTGGAGTGGATGGGTAGCCAGTGTAATGACTGGCACAAGGTAGAGGCATCGGTGTAACGGTTGGCGAGGAATATGATCCTGGCAGCAGCATTCAGGACAGATTGTTTTCATACTTTAAAAATTTCAGGTGTGTGTCAGACTTCCAGGCGGGGGAAGCCGCCGGAGGTGTACCGGGGACGCGTCCAGGAGCCTGGGGACTCACAAACTGACTTGTCACAAACAAGTCACAAACGCGTGACTTATTCAAATCTGTGAAAATGGGTGATTTGCCCACTTTGATGCCAGTTTTGATGCCCAGAACCCATTTGTGCCAGGCTGGAGTGACATGGATTTCATGTGGGGCATCAGTAGGTATGTAAATCAGGTGTCAGATCAGTGGCACAAAGGCATTTAACCCCTCAAAAATAGCTGTTACTTATTCAAATCTATGAAAATTGGTGATTTGAGTACTTTGATGCCAGTTTTGATGCCCAGAACCCATTTGTGCCAGGCTGGAGTGACATGGATTTCATGTGGGGCATCAGTAGGTATGTAAATCAGGTGTCAGATCAGTGGCACAAAGGCATTTAACCCCTCAAAAATAGCTGTTACTTATTCAAATCTGTGAAAATGGGCGATTTTCCCCCTTTGATGCCAGTTTTGATGCCCAGAACCCATTTGTGCCAGGCTGAAGTGATTTGACTTTGATGTGGGGCATCACTAGGTATGTAAATCAGGTGTTAGATTAGTGGCACAAAGGCATTTAACCCCTTAAAAATTGCTGTTACTTATTCAAATCTGTGAAAATGTGCTATTTGCCCCCTTTGATGCCAGTTCTGATGCCCAGAACCCATTTGTGCCAGGCTGGATTGACTTGGATTTCATGTGGGGCATCAGTAGGTATGTAAATCAGGTGTTAGATCAGTGGCACAAAGGCATTTAACCCCTTAAAAATAGCTGTTACTTATTCAAATCAGTGAAAATGGGCGATTTGCCCAATTTGATGCCAGTTTTGATGCCCAGAACACATTTGTGCCAGGCTGGAGTGACTTGGATTTCATGTGGGGCATCAGTAGGTATGTAAATCAGGTGTTAGATCAGTGGCACAAAGGCATTTAACCCCTTAAAAATAGCTGTTACTTATTCAAATCAGTGAAAATGGGCGATTTGCCCCATTTGATGCCAGTTTTGATGCCCAGAACACATTTGTGCCAGGCTGGAGTGACATGGATTTCATGTGGGGCATCAGTAGGTATGTAAATCAGGTGTTATATCAGTGGCACAAAGGCATTTAACCCCTTAAAAATTGCTGTTACTTATTCAAATCTGTGAAAATGGGCGATTTGCCCCCTTTGATGCCAGTTTTGATGCCCAGAACACATTTGTGCCAGGCTGGAGTGACATGGATTTCATGTGGGGCATCAGTAGGTATGTAAATCAGGTGTTATATCAGTGGCACAAAGGCATTTAACCCCTTAAAAATTGCTGTTACTTATTCAAATCTGTGAAAATGGGCGATTTGCCCCCTTTGATGCCAGTTTTGATGCCCAGAACCCATTTGTGCCAGGCTGAAGTGATTTGACTTTGATGTGGGGCATCACTAGGTATGTAAATCAGGTGTTAGATTAGTGGCACAAAGGCATTTAACCCCTTAAAAATTGCTGTTACTTATTCAAATCTGTGAAAATGTACGATTTGCCCACTTTGATGCCAGTTCTGATGCCCAGAACCCATTTGTGCCAGGCTGGAGTGACATGTATTTCATGTGGGGCATCAGTAGGTATGTAAATCAGGTGTTAGATCAGTGGCACAAAGCTATTTAACCCCTTAAAAATAGCTGTTACTTATTCAAATCTGTGAAAATGGGTGATTTGCCCACTTTGATGCCAGTTTTGATGCCCCGAACCGATTTGTGCCAGGCTGCAGTGACTTGGATTTCATGTGGGGCATCAGTAGGTATGTAAATCAGGTGTTAGATCAGTGGCACAAAGCTATATAACCCCTTAAAAATAGCTGTTACTTATTCAAATCTGTGAAAATGGGCGATTTGCCCCCTTTGATGCCAGTTTTGATGCCCAGAACCCATTTGTGCCAGGCTGAAGTGATTTTACTTTGATGTGGGGCATCACTAGGTATGTAAATCAGGTGTTAGATTAGTGGCACAAAGGCATTTAACCCCTTAAAAATTGCTGTTACTTATTCAAATCTGTGAAAATGTGCTATTTGCCCCCTTTGATGCCAGTTCTGATGCCCAGAACCCATTTGTGCCAGGCTGGATTGACTTGGATTTCATGTGGGGAATCAGTAGGTATGTAAATCAGGTGTTAGATCAGTGGCACAAAGGCATTTAACCCCTTAAAAATTGCTGTTACTTATTCAAATCTGTGAAAATGTGCTATTTGCCCCCTTTGATGCCAGTTCTGATGCCCAGAACCCATTTGTGCCAGGCTGGATTGACTTGGATTTCATGTGGGGAATCAGTAGGTATGTAAATCAGGTGCTAGATCAGTGGCACAAAGGCATTTAACCCCTTAAAAATAGCTGTTACTTATTCAAATCAGTGAAAATGGGCGATTTGCCCCTTTGATGCCAGTTCTGATGCCCAGAACCCATTTGTGCCAGGCTGGATTGACTTGGATTTCATGTGGGGAATCAGTAGGTATGTAAATCAGGTGTTAGATCAGTGGCACAAAGGCATTTAACCCCTTAAAAATAGCTGTTACTTATTCAAATCAGTGAAAATGGGCGATTTGCCCCATTTGATGCCAGTTTTGATGCCCAGAACACATTTGTGCCAGGCTGGAGTGACATGGATTTCATGTGGGGCATCAGTAGGTATGTAAATCAGGTGTTAGATCAGTGGCACAAAGGCAATTAACCCCTTAAAAATTGCTGTTACTTATTCAAATCTGTGAAAATGGGCGATTTGCCCCCTTTGATGCCAGTTTTGATGCCCAGAACCTATTTGTGCCAGGCTGAAGTGATTTGACTTTGATGTGGGGCATCACTAGGTATGTAAATCAGGTGTTAGATTAGTGGCACAAAGGCATTTAACCCCTTAAAAATTGCTGTTACTTATTCAAATCTGTGAAAATGTACGATTTGCCCACTTTGGTGCCAGTTCTGATGCCCAGAACCCATTTGTGCCAGGCTGCAGTGACATGGATTTCATGTGGGGCATCAGTAGGTATGTAAATCAGGTGTTTAATAAGTGGCACAAAGGCATTTAACCCCTTAAAAATAGCTGTTACTTATTCGCATGTGTGAAAATTGGTTCTCTGCCCACTTTGATGCCAGTTCTGATGCCCAGAACCCATTTGTGCCAGGCTGGATTGACAGGAACTTGATGTGTGGCATCACAAGGTATGCAAGTCAGGTGTCAGATCAGTGGCACAAAGCCATTTAACACCTTTAATACCATACCTCAGTGCCCACTTTCATGCCCATTTTTGTGCCAGCCTTCTAATATTTTTATCTGTTTTTAAGTGTATTCACAAGAGGGCACATGACCGCATAATATTATATACTTAGAATGGTTTACTTTTATTGAAAAACCTGAAAAAAACAGAAAATAAAAAATAGCCGAATAAGAAACTGCTGAATATGAAACCAACTTCAGCATCGTCTCTGAATCTCTGTTCCAAAAATATCCAATATGTTGCAGAGCAAATGGTAGTATAGGAGACGCTGTCCCGGCCGGTGACTAGCGTACTCCCCCAGAGCTTGGTGACTGCCGTGAACAGGCAGTGGCGGCCGCGTGTGTATAGCTAAAGCCGACAAGGTGCAGGACCTTGTGTGACGTCACAGTCACGTGATGTGTACACGTGACCAGCTACAGAGCTACGGAGCTACGAGTAGCACACAGGACCAACTAATCCTACGCGTTTCAGAGTCACTGACTCCTTCATCAGGGAGTCTCTGTACTCACTCAGCGCACTGCACTCTTTATCCTCTGGAGTGCAGCCGGGTACACGTAAAACAGCCCAAGACGCAGGGTGTTAGTCTCTCAGGTTCCTTTAGCCCCTGTGTTACTCCACACAGAGAGAGCTCTGCAGACAACTGCCCTGTCTGCTTCCAAGAACACACTGACACACCTCCCCCACTACTACAGGGCTTTTTAATCAGTCACTGCTTCACTATTCTAATTACAGCCACACTCCTCATGGCCTCACTATGCTTCCATGTACATTCTGCAGAGCACATCCAGCGCCCCCTAGCTGTACCAGGGGTCACTGCCTCACAATATATATATACATATATATAAATATCAGTGAGACACATATATATATATATATATATATATATTTATTTTTAATACAGTGCTAGATAGCAGAAAAGCCGGTAATTCAATTGCCGGCTTTTGCTATCTCCTTCCCAAACCCGACAAGATATGAGACATGGTTTACATACAGTAAACCATTTCATATCCCTTTTTTTTGCATATTCCTCACTACTAATGTTAGTAGTGTGTGTGTGCAAAATTTTGGGGCTCTAGCTGTTTAAATAAAGGGTTAAATCGCGGAAAAAACTGGAGTGGACTCCCACGCAATTTTCTCCGCCAGAGTGGGAAAGCCAGTGACTGAGGGCAGATATTAATAGCCTAGAGAGGGTCCATGGTTATTGGCCCCCCCGTGGCTAAAAACATCTGCCCCCAGCCACCCCAGAAAAGGCACATCTGGAAGATGCGCTTATTCTGGCACTTAGCCTCTCTCTTCCCACTCCCGTGTAGTGGTGGGATATGGGGTAATAAAGGGTTAATGCCACCTTGCTATTGTAAGGTGACATTAAGCCAGGTTAATAATGGATTCAGCACTTTTCTGAATATTTTCCCACGCTCGAGTTCATATGAGGTTATGCCAGCAGGGGGCGCATCACCGCGAGTCTAGGTAACTACGTTCCCCTGCTTCCATTCATTCCCCAGATTTTACAGTCAGGAGCACAGCTGCATTAGCAGAGCTCCTGCTTGTAAATTAATTTAACCCCTTTAGATGGATTTACAGCGTGGGACATGACTGTAACGACGCAAGGTATGGGATATTGTTGATTTTTTATTTTAACTTTGTTACAGGTGACAAGGGTCTTTAGTTGGATTGAGAGTATAATAAAATATTACAACACCATATGTCTTTATTTCATTAAAATACTTTTTCCTAATGTGTGTGTGATTTATTAACCATATACTACTATTGGATTAATAATGGATAGGTGTCTTAATTGACACCTCTCAATTATTAACCTGGCTTAATGTCACCTTACAATAGCAAGGTGACATTAACCCTTAATTACCCCATATCCCAGTGCTACAGGGGAGTGGGAAGAGAGAGGCTAAGTGCCAGAATAGGCGCATCTTCCAGATGTGCCTTTTCTGGGGTGGCTGGGGGCAGATTTTTTTAGCCAGGGGGGCCAATAACCATGGTCCCTCTCTAGGCTATTAATATCTGCCCTCAGTCACTAGCTTTCCCACTCTGGCAGGGAAAATTGCGCGGGAGCCTACGCCAATTTATTCCGCGATTTAACCCTTTATTTAAACAGCTAGAGCCCCCAAATTTAACACACATACACTTCTAACATTAGTAAAGAGGAATATGTAAAAAAAAGAAGGGATATGAGATGGTTTACTGTATGTAATCCATGTCTCATATCATGTCGGGTTTGTGAAGGAGATAGCAAAAGCCGGCAATTGAATTACTGGCTTTTAAGCTATCTTGCGCTGTATTAAACATATATATATATATATGTGTCTCAATGACATATATATATACCTATACTATGTGTAGACATTTAGGCTATGTTCACACGATCCTTTTTTTGATCCTTTTTTTGATCCTTTTTTTTTCAGGTCCTGATTTGGAAAACCCGCAGTGCAAAACTGCACTGCTGATTTTCCTGCAGTTTCTTCTGCAGATTCCTCTGCGGGTTTTCAACAGCACTTTCCTATTGGTGCCTGTTGAAAACAGGAGCTGAATCCGCAGAAAGAAGTGACATGGTACTTCTTTTTTTCTGCAGGCAAATCCGCGCAGATTTGCCTGAGAAAAAAAGGATAGTGGGCACAGCAGCTTTTGTTTTCCATAGGGTAACATTGTACTGTACCCTGCACAGCGGGTTTTCCAAATCAGGACCTGAAAAAAAAAAGGATCAAAAAAAGGATCGTGTGAACATGGCCTTATTCTATCTATTCTATTCTAACATGTCAGTGTGATTTTACTGTACACCGCACTGAATTACCGGCTTTTCTATAGAGCACCGCTGCGTATTTCTCGCAAGTCACACTGTTGGTCCATGTGTAATCCATATTTTTCTCGCCACCAATAGACTTTTATTGGCTTATTTTTTGTGCAATACGCTGACAAACGCAGCATGCTGCGATTTTCTGCAGCCGTTCAAGACCGTAAAATACGCCAGATAGGAGCTGCCCCATAGAAAATCATTGGTCCGTGTGCAATGCGTATTTTCTGCGCCTCTCATATGTCCGTAAAACTCGCTAGTGTGACGCCGGCCTCACATGTGTATGGCCTCTTTCACACTTCCGTCTTTTCAGATCCGTTGCAATGCATCATTTTGGGGAAAAAACGGATCCTGCAAATGTGCCTGCAGGATCCGTTCTTTTTCCCATAGACTTGCATTAGCGACGGATCACGACGGATGGCCACACGTCGCATCCGTCGTGCGATGGATCCGTCGTGTTTTGGCGGACCGTTGTCTGGAAAAAACGTTCAATGTAACGTTTTTTGTCTGCGTCGGGAAAACGTGTCACGACGGATCCTGTGGCATACGTCGTTGGCTAGAATGGAAGCCTATGGACGCAGGATCCGTCTTGACACGTCGTATGACGGAATCCAGTGCTGGAATCCGTTTTTTTACACTGAGCATGCTCAGAATCCGGAATATTGTAGCCAATTAGCCAGACAGGCCCCAAATCTATATAAACCTGGCCTGGGGCGTCACCCCCAAATGTGCCAACAAGACTCCTGCCAGCCTGAAGACAGCCAGCCAGTCAATATATTGGTTTCCCTATTTTCCAGTAGCCAATCACATTTGGGAGACCCCCATTCTTAGGCATGGAAAACGGTTCCGTCAATAAAACAGATGGAATGGATGGTAAAAACGGACAAAACGGATGCAACGGATCCAGTTTTTCGACGGAACCGTCTTTCGGATCCGTCTAAATACTGGATGCGTTGCATCCGTTTTTCACTATTTTTGACGCATCTGTCGATACGTCGCGCCGACGCATTGTGACGGATTAAAAAAAACGAAGTGTGAAAGTAGCCTATCTCTGCATTACATGCAGTGTCGGAATGGGTGGTCAAGGGCCCACCAGTAACCCACTCCAGGGCCCCACTTTTCAGCTACATGCAAATGTGACATTATCCTCAATGACAAATTTATATAACAATGAATTGGGTAGATTGTAAATGAATAAGATGCCGCCTTTGTCTGTACACAGTGATTCATGTATATAGTGCCAAGTACTGCTCATATAAGGCTGGTTTCAGACTTGTGCTCCATGAAGCTCCGCCCAGGCTCCGCCTACTGCCGGCTGCGTCCAGCGATTCCCTACGTACGTACGTTGTATGCGGATGTGTCCGCATACGGCAATTTGTGTTGTGCTGTGCCTGCACGGAAACGCAAAATTTTGCGCATTTTGTGCGTTTTTGTTGCGGTTTTACTGTGGATTATGTGCGGATTTCATTTCGTTTTTACCCCTGCGGATTTCTATTATGGAATGGGTGCAGAAACATTGCAGATCCGCACAAAGAATTGACATGGTCCTTCTTTTAATCTGCTGCGTTTTCCGTGCGGAATTTTCCGCACCATTAGCACCGCATTTTTTTTTCCATTGGTTTACATTGTGCTGTAAATCACTTGCGGATCTACAGCGTTTCTGCACAGAAAAAAATGCTGCGGTTCCGCACGAAATCTGCAACGTGTGCATATAGCCTAAAAAAGGCAGACACTTTATTTTACTGAGTGTCACTGGAACCTTCTAACACAACTATGGATTGTCTAAAATGGGGAGGCTGTTTAAAGAGAATCTGTCACCCCAAAAATCGTATATGACCTAAGGCCACCGGCATCAGGGGCTTATCTACAGCATTCTGGGCAGACAAAGTACGCCTGCGGCAGGAAGGCAAGAAGAGGACGTCATTAGTGATGAGCGAATATACTCGGGGGTCCTCCGAGTATTTTTTAGTGCTTGGAGATTTAGTTTTTCTTGCCGCAGCTGAATGATTTACATCTCTTAGCCAGCATAAGTACATGTGGGGATTCCCTAGCAACCAGGCAACCCCCACATGTACTTATGCTGGCTAACAGATGTAAATCATTCAGCTGCGGCAAGAAAAACTAAATCTCCAAGCACTAAAAAATACTCGGAAGACCCCCGAGCATGCTCGAGAAATCTCGAGTAAGGAGTATATTCGCTCATCACTACATGTCATCATATGAAGATAGGAGGGGCCAGACTCGGACTCTGACGCCCATCGGACCCGGACCGCAGCCGGACCAGCCCCTAGGTGAGTATAAGATAACCTGTTTTTCTTACCTTTCAGGTTACATCAGGGGCTTATCTACAGCATTACAGAATGCTGTAGATAAGCCCCTGATGCCGGTGGCCTTAGCTCATATACGATTTTTGGGGAGACAGATTCCCTTTAACCCCTTCCTGACATGCGCCGTACTAGTACTGCGCTGCGGGAACTGCGTTCCCGCAAACCGCAGTACTAGTACGGCTCTGCTATTTCCGGTCACTGCGCTGCATCGCGCGGTGACCCAGTGACGATGGCTGCTGTTTCTAACAGCAGGTCATCCTGGCACGTCACCACGAGGTGCTGATCCACCCCCCCCCCACGTCGGCGATCGCTGACAATAAAGTTGTTAAAAAAAAAAAAGCATGTGACAGGCTGTGATTGGTGGTGCGACGTGACACAGCAATCACAGCCGTCACAGTAGGTGGGGTGATCGCCACGTCACCTCACTTGATTTAGGGTACCGTCTAACAGTGGCACTTTGGTCGCTACGACGGTACGATCCGTGACGTTCCAGCGATATCCATACGATATCGCTGTGTCTGACACGCAGCAGCGATCAGGGACCCCGCTGAGAATCGTACGTCGTAGCAGATCGTTTGGAACTTTATTTCGTCGCTGGACCTCCCGCTGTCATCGCTGGATCGGTGTGTGTGACACCGATCCAACGATGCATTCGCTTGTAACCAGGGTAAACATCGGGTTACTAAGCGCAGGGCCGCGCTTAGTAACCCGATGTTTACCCTGGTTACCATCGTAAATGTAAAAAAAAAAAAACAGTACATACTCACATTCCGGTGTCCGTCAGGTCCCTCGCCGTCTGCTTCCCGCACTGACTGTGAGTGCCGGCCGGAAAGCAGGGCACAGCGGTGACTTTACCGCTGTGCTCTGCTTTTACTTTACGGCCGGCCGGCGCTCACAGTCAGTGCGGGAAGCAGACGGCGAGGGACCTGACGGACACCGGAATGTGAGTATGTACTGTTTGTTTTTTTTTACATTTACGATGGTAACCAGGGTAAACATCGGGTTACTAAGCGCAGCCCTGCGCTTAGTAACCCGATGTTTACCCTGGTTACCTAGGGACTTCGGCATCGTTGGTCGCTGGAGAGCTGTCTGTGTGACAGCTCCCCAGCGACCACACAACGACTTACCAACGATCACGGCCAGGTCGTATCGCTGGTCGTGATCGTTGGTAAATCGTTTAGTGTAACGGTACCCTAACCCCTATGGCGCTGATTGGCTGAACAATAGCTTCTATCCAATCAGCGCCAAAGGGGTTAATTTAAAACATCGATCACCGCCCTGCACGCCATCTTGCTCTCAGATTTGGCGTGCAGAGCGGTTGTCCAAGCCCCTCTGCGTACCTGAGTGAAGAAATCCATTGGTGGCCAGTGTGATCAACCCAGTGATCTCCTGCCTTCCTGTGCTGTGCTGATCTCCTGCTCCAGCTTCGTGCTCTGTGCTCTCTGCTGCCATCTGCCTGCTGTGTGAGGCCTGTGATCACAGCAGCAGCACCTCCCCCACCCCTTTCCCATCCCCCAATCCCTGTTCCAGTACCCCCCTCCCCTCCCTCCAATTGATTTTTTTTGCGCACTTTTTTTGCGCTTTTTTTTCTGTGCGCGGCGTCCCACGCAGAGCATTCATGCTCTTCCTGTGTCCGCAGCGCTTTGATCAGTATCGCTGCTGATCAGAGACTGCACCACGGGAATTTTTCTTGTTTAGCTAGTTAGTGTAGCGGACTTCGCAGTCTGAGCGAAGTCCGATTTTTATTTTTTTTTAGAAAAAATAATCGTAGTTAGTACATTGTAGTTTCAGGCTCAGCAAAGTACCGTAGCCAGCGTCAGTGTTTGATGTCCCCTTTCCCATCCCCCCTCCCTGTTCCAGTACCCCCCCCTCCCTCTCCTCTCCTCCCTCCAATTGATTTTTTTGCGCATTTTTTTGCGCTTTTTTTCCTGTGCGCGGCGTCCCGCGCAGAGCATTCGTGCTCTTCCTGTGTCGGCAGCGCTTTGATTAGTAACGCTGCTAATCAGAGACTGCGCCACGGGAATTTTTCTTTTTTAGCTAGCTAGTGTAGCGGACTTCGCAGTCTAAGCAACGTCCAAGCTTTTTTAGAAAAAAATAATCGTAGTTAGTACAGCATAGTTTTAGATATAGCAAGGTAGCGTAGCTGGAGTCACATCGTTAGTGACCACCGATCTTCTTATAGAGAAAAAAAAATTGTACAGCGTAGTTTAAGTGGTAGCGTGTTAGTACAGCCGGCGTCACAGCATTAGTAGTGACGACCGATCTTGTTTTAGAAAAAAAAAAGTACAGAGTAGTTTTATAGGTAGGGAGGTAGCTTTTTTTCTTGCATAAAAAGTGCATTAGGGGAGCGTGCGTCACATTGTTGGTGACGTCCGTTTTTCTTTTGTAAAACAGAATTTTCGTCAGATAAATTTATAGGGAGGGCATTAGTGAAGTGAACGTCTGTTTTTTTTATACAAACTTTTTTTTTTTAATCTGATTTTTCTTTACATTTTTCCTTCTACATTTTACCTCTCTACTTCTTTTTTCTCTGTTTTGTTATAATAAAGAGTACCCTATACACAAACCCCACACATTACACGTGTAAAAGCACCACTTACATACACATCCCCAGGGTTTGGGGAAAAAAAATAAAAATGGCCCATTCATCAACAAGGCGCTATTCACCAGAGGAGGCTTACGCCATCCTTGCGTCCGACACGGATACAGCCAGTGAGGAAGATCCCACATTCCTCTATTCCTCCTCCTCCTCCTCCTCATCCTCCTCGTCTGGAGAGGAAGGACCCCCAACAAGGCGCCCTAGGACCCAGGCAACTCCTGCAGCAATCGATCCCGTATGGATTGCACCCCCCGAAAATTTTCAGCCCGTCATTCCGGATTTCAGCAGCAGCTCAGGAATCCAGTTTGACACCACTGTCCTCACTGAAATTGACTTCTTCAAATTATTTTTCAGTGAGGAAATAATAAATCTTATGGTGGCCCAGACGAACCTGTATGCCCAGCAATTTTTCACCCAAAATGCCACATGATCATACGCCAGATGGACCCACATAAATGCAGCAGAGATGATGACATTTTGGGGAATTGTGCTGCATATGGGCATAATAAAAAAACCCAGAGTTTCGTCAGTACTGGAGTACTGATATTCTCTACAGTACACCGGTATTCCGCATGGCCATGACAAGGACACGATTTGTAGGGATCCAAAGATTTTTGCATTATAGTGATAATGCGCAGTGTCCTCCCCGAGACGATCCTAACTTTGATCATCTATATAAAATTCGGCCAGTGGTTGAGCACTTCAGCAGAAAATTTGCTGAGGCGTACAGTACAGACCAAAAGTTTGGACACACCTTCTCATTTAAAGATTTTTCTGTATTTTCATGACTATGAAAATTGTACATTCACACTGAAGGCATCAAAACTATGAATTAACATGTGGAATTATATACTTAACAAAAAAGTGTGAAACAACTGAAATTATGTCTTATATTCTCGGTTCTTCAAAGTAGCCACCTTTTACTTTGATGACTGCTTTGCACACTCTTTGCATTCTCTTGATGAGCTTCAAAAGGTAGTCACCGGGAATGGTCTTCCAACAATCTTGAAGGAGTTCCCAGAGATGCTTAGCACTTGTTGGTCCTTTGCCTTCACTCTGCAGTCCAGCTCACCCCAAACCATTGCAATTGGGTTCAGGTCTGGTGACTGCGGAGGCCAGGTCATCTGACGTAGCACCCCATCACTCTCCTTCTTGGTCAAATAGCCCTTACACAGCCTGGAGGTGTGTTTGGGGTCATTGTCCTGTTGAAAAATAAATGATGGTCCAACTAAACGCAAACCGGATGGAATAGCATGCCGCTGCAAGATGCTGTTGTAGCCATGCTGGTTCAGTATGCCTTCAATTTTGAATAAATCCCCAACAGTGTCACCAGCAAAGCGCCCCCACACCATCACACCTCCTCCTCCATGCTTCACGGTGGGAACCAGGCATGTAGAGTCCATTCGTTCACCTTTTCTGCGTCGCACAAAGACACGGTGGTTGGAACCAAAGATCTCAAATTTGGACTCATCAGGCCAAAGCACAGATTTCCACTAGTCTAATGTCCATTTCTTGTGTTCTTTAGCCCAAACAAGTCTTTCTGCTTGCTGCCTGTCCTTAGCAGTGGTTTCCTAGCAGTTATTTTACCATGAAGGCCTGCTGCTCTCCTCTTAACAATTGTTGTAGAGATGTGTCTGCTGCTAAAACTCTGTGTGGCATTGACCTGGTCCTTTATCTGAGCTGCTGTTAACCTGCAATTTCTGAAGCTGGTGACTCAGAAGCAGAGGTGACTTTTGGTCTTCCTTTCCTGGGGTGATCCTCATGTGAGCCAGTTTCTTTGTAGCGCTTGATGGTTTTTGCCACTGCACTTGGGGACACTTTCAAAGTTTCTTAAAGTAATGATGGCCACTCGCTTTTCTTTACTTAGCTGCTTTTTTCTTGCGATAATACAAATTCTAACAGTCTATTCAGTAGGACTATCAGTTGTGTATCCACCAGACTTCTGCACACACAACTGATGGTCCCAACCCCATTTATAAGGTAAGAAATCCCACTTATTAAACCTGACAGGGCACACCTGTGAAGTGAAAACCATTCCCGGTGACTACCTCTTGAAGCTCATCAAGAGAATGCTAAGAGTGTGCAAAGTAGTCATCAAAGCAAAAGGTGGCTACTTTGAAGAACCTAGAATATAAGACATAATTTCAGTTGTTTCACACTTTTTTGTTAAGTATATAATTCCACATGTGTTAATTCTTAGTCTTGATGCCTTCAGTGTGAATGTACAATTTTCATAGTCATGAAAATACAGAAAAATCTTTAAATGAGAAGGTGTGTCCAAACTTTTGGTCTGTACTGTACATACCCCAGAGGGACATCGCTATTGATGAATCTCTCGTTCATTTCAAAGGGAGGCTAAAATTCCGACAATACCTGCCCAGTAAGAGGTCCAGGTACGGAATAAAGCTGTACAAACTGTGCGAGAGTACCTCAGGGTACACCCACAGATTTAGGGTCTACAAGGGGAAGGACACCCAAATTAACCCCCCTGAATGCCGCCCCATCCTGGGGGTGAGTGGGAAAATTGTGTGGGAATTGCTGCACCCACTGCTGGATAAGGGTTATCACCTGTAAATTGACAACTTTTACACCAGCATCCCACTTTTCAAGGCCCTCTCTGCCAGAGGTACAGCTGCATGTGGCACCGTGTGAAAAAATCAGCGAGGCCTCCCTAAGCCGCTAATTGGGCAAATGCTGAGAAAAGGGGAAAGCAGAGCCCAATGCAGCGACAACATGCTGGTGATCAAGTATAAGGACAAAAGGGATGTCCTTATCCTGACCATCATACACCGTGACAACAGCACCCTTGTCACTGTTCGTGGGACCACAGCACAAGTCCGAAAGCCAGATTGTATCTTCGATTACAATCGGTACATGGGGGGTGTGGATCTTTCAGATTAGGTCCTCCAACCATACAGTGCCATGCGAATAGCCAAAGTGTGGTGCAAAAAATTGGCCGTGCACATTGTACAGATGGCACTGTACAATGCTTTTGTGCTGTCCCGAACTGCAGGCAATACGGGGACCTTCCTTCAGTTTCAGGAGGAAGTCATCAAGGGTGTTGTGAATTCCGTTCTCGGACTCCCTCCTGTGGTCATGAATGGTACTTTGGTTAGTTCTGCTCTTGGACTCCCTCTGGTGGCTTTGAGCGGAACTGCTGGTCACTGAGGTTGGTTTTGTCAGCTGCTCTCGTTTATTGCTATGCTGGCTTCCCTATTTAACTCCACTCAGATCGTTACTTCATGCCAGCTGTCAATGTTCAGTATTGATTCAGATCTCTCTTGGACTTCTCTGAGGACCTGTCTACTCCAGCAGAAGCTAAGTCTTTGCTAGTTCATTTGTTGTTACTGCTTCCTGAATATATTTCTTAGTACTGCTAATTTCTAGTCCAGCTTGCTATCATGATATTCCCTTGCTAGCTGGAAGCTCTGGGGTGCAGAGTGGCACCTCCACACCGTGAGTCGGTGTGGGGAGTCTTTTTGCTTACTCTGCGTGTTTTTTTGTAGTCTTTTGTGCTGACCGCATAGTTCCCTTTTCTATCCTCTGACTATTTAGTGAAGTCTGGCCTCCTTTGCTGAAACCTGTTTCATTCCTGTGTTTGTGACTTTCCTCTTAACTCACAGTCAATATATGTGGGGGGCTGCCTTTACCTTTGGGGAATTTCTCTGAGGCAAGGTTAGGCTTCTATTTCTATCTTTAGGGGTAGTTAGCTCTTAGGCTGTGAAGAGGCGTCTAGGGAGAGTTACGTACGCTCCACGGCTATTTCTAGTGTGTGTGATAGGAGTAGAGTTTGCGGTCAGCAGAGTTCCCACCTTCCCAGAGCTTGTTCGGATTACTAGTTTACTCATCAGGTCATTCCGGGTGCTCCTAACCACCAGGTCCATAACACAAGGGGTCACTTGTGAGGGGTTTCCACTGTTTAGGCACATCAGGGGCTCTGCAAATGCAACATGACGCCTGCAGACCATTCCATCAAAATCTGCAATCCAAAACGTCACTCCTTCCATTCTGAGCCCTGCCGTGCACATTAACAGTGGTTTTCCCCCACATATGGGGTATCGGCGTATTCAGGAGAAAATGTGCAACAACTTTAGTGGTTTATTTTTACCCATTACCTTTGTGAAAATAAAAAAATTGGGGCTAAAAGTTCATTTTTATGTAAAAAATATGATTTTTTTTTTCCACAGCTCTACGTTATAAACTTCTGTGGAGCACCTGGGGGTTCAAAGTGCTCACCACACAGCTACATAAGTTCATTAAAGGGTCTAGTTTCTAAAATGGTGTCATTTGTGGGGGTTTTCCAATGTTTAGGCACATCAGGGACTCTTCAAACGCAACATGGCGTCCACTCTCAATTTCAGCCAATTTTGCGTTCAAAAAGTCAAAAGGCGATCCTTCCCTTCCGAGCCCTGCTGTGCACCCAAACAGTGGGTTTCCCCCACATATGGGGTATCGGCGTATTCAGGAGAAATTTCTCAACAATGATAGTGGACCATTTTCTCCTTTTACACTTGTGAAAATAAAAAAATTGTTGCCAAAAGATCATTTTCATGGCAAAAACGTGATTTTTTTTCCACGGCTCTACGTTATAAACTTCTGTGAAGCACCTGGGGGTTCAAAGTGCTCACCACACAGCTACATAAGTTCGTTAATGGGTATAGTTTCTAAAATGGCATCACTTGTGGGGGTTTTCCAATGTTTAGGCACATCAGGGGCTCTTCAAATGCAACATGGCATCCACTCTCAATTCCAGCCAATTTTGCATTCAAAAAGTCAATAGGCTCTACTTCCCTTCCGAGTCCTGCTGTGCGCCCAAACAGTGGTTTTTCCCCACATGTGGGGTATCGTCGTATTCAGGAGAAATTGCTCAACAATGTTAGTGGACCATTTTCTCCTTTTACACTTGTGAAAATAAAAAAATCGTTGGTAAAAGATCATTTACGTGGAAAAAATTTGAATTTTTTTTCACGGCTCTACGTTATAACCCTCTGTTAAGCACCTGGGGGTTTAAAGTGCTCACCACACAGCTTCAAAAGTTTGTTAAAGGGTCTAGTTTCCAAAATGGGGTCTCTTGTGGGGGTTTTCCAATGTTTTGGCACATCAGGGGCTCTTCAAACGCAACATGGCGTCCACTCTCAATTCCAGGCAATATTGCGTTCAAAAAGTCAAAAGGCGCTCCTTCCCTTCCAAGCCCTGATGTGCGCCCAAACAGTGGTTTTCCCCCACATATGGGGTATCGGCGTATTCAGGAGAAATTGCTCAACAATGTTAGTGGACTACTTTCTCCTTTTACCCTTGTGAAAATAAACAAATTGATGCCGAATGATCATTTTTGTGACTAAAAAGTTAAAAGTTCATTTTTTCCTTCCACATTGCTTCAGCTCCTGTGAAGCACCTGAAGGGTTAATAAACTTCTTGAATGTGGTTCTGAGTACCTTGAGGGGTGCAGTTTTTGGAATGGTGTCACTTTTGGGTACTTTCTGTTATGTAGACCCCTCAAAGTAACTTCAAGTGAGAGGTGGTCCCTAAAAAAATGGTTTCCTAAATTTTATTGAAAAAATGAAAAATCGCAGGTCATATTTTAACCCTTATAACTTCCTGACCAAAAAATATTTTGGTTCCAAAATTGTGCTGATGTATAGTACACATGTGGGAAATGTTATTTATGAACTAATTTTTGTGACATATCTCTCTGATTTAAGGGCATAAAAACTCAAAGTTAAAAAAAATTGCAAAACTTTCAACATTTTCGCCAAATTTCCGTTTTTTTCACAAATAAACGCAAGTCAAATCGAATAAATTTTACCTCTATCATAAAGTACAATATGCCATGAGAAAACAACCTCAGAATGACCAGGATCCGTTGAAGTGTTTCAGAGTTATGATCTCATAAAGTGACAGTGGTCAGAATTTAAAAAAATGGCCTAGTCAGAAAGTTGAAAACAGGCTTTGGGGTGAAGGGGTTAAAAGTGGACGTTAGAGTCTAAAGGTACCGTTACACTAAACGACTTACCAACGATCACGACCAGCGATACGACCTGGCCGTGATCGTTGGTAAGTCGTTGTGTGGTCGCTGGGGAGCTGTCACACAGACAGCTCTCTCCAGCGACCAACGATCAGGGGAACGACTTCGGCATCGTTGAAACTGTCTTCAACGATGCCGAAGTCCCCGGGTAACCAGGGTAAACATCGGGTTACTAAGTGCAGGGCCGCGCTTAGTAACCCGATATTTACCCTGGTGACCATTGTAAAAGTAAAAAAAAACAAAAAACTACATACTCACATTCCGATGTCTGCCACGTCCCCCGCCGTCAGCTTCCCACACTGACTGTGTCAGTGCCAGCCGTAAAGCAGAGCACAGCGGTGACGTCACCGCTGTGCTCTGCTTTACGGCCGGCGCTGACAGTCAGTGCAGGGAAGCTGACGGCGGGGGACGTGACAGACATCGGAATGTGAGTATGTAGTGTTTTTTTTTTACTTTTACAATGGTAACCGGGGTAAATATCGGGTTACTAAGCGCGGCCCTGCGCTTAGTAACCCGATATTTACCCTGGTTACAAGTGAACACATTGCTGGATCGGCATCACACACGCCGATCCAGCGATGACAGCGGGTGATCAGCGACCAAAAAAAGGTCCTGATCATTCCCTACGACCAACGATCTCCCAGCAGGGGCCTGATCGTTGGTCGCTGTCACACATAACGAGATCGTTAAGCGGGATCGTTGCTACGTCACCAAAAGCGTGACGTTGCAATGATATCGTTAACGAAATCGTTATGTGTGAAGGTACCTTAAGACTTGGGATGATGTACAATATGCACTTATAATATGCGCAGAACTGGTTTTTATTGGTGTATTCATTTGTGTCTTTTGTATAGTTTTTCTATTGTCCAAGTTCTACCTGGCAAGAGGGTTTGTTGAACTATTTTCATTAAGGTCCAGCTCTTGATTTCTGAAACAGAAATCATACAGTGAGTAGTATTCTTAAAATCTTTTATTTCTACTACTTATACAGAACTTTAACAAGTGTAAAAATCGATGTTTTACATATATTCTTATTTTTCAGATCATAAGATGCACTTTTTTCCCAAAAATTTTGGGGGTAAATGGGGGTGCGTCTTATAATGCGGATTTACCTTACTGGTACCATTGCTGCAAGCTTGGATGAGGGGGTCTCTGGTGCTGCTTCAGGGATCTCCTGTGATGTGGGGGGCTCTGGCCTTTCACAAAATGTTGGCAGAGCCCCCACAGCAGCAGCAGAGACCTGCACAGCAGCGCCAGACACCTGAAGCAGTACCGGACACCCGCAGTGGCGCGCCGCACATCGGAACACCCCCTCATCCCACCCTGCGGCCTACAGCATCACCCCACTCCTGCCTTCTCCAGCGGTGACCTTGGGACCCCCGCTTCACCGCAGCCACCACCCCCGGTAAGCAATAAGACGCATGGATTAAAAGACGCACCACCATTTTATTAAAATCATGCTAAAATCGCATTGCATACAGATTGCATACAGATGTCATACGAATACATAGATGCGAGGAAATCTCATCATCGCATTGCAAACAGATTACACAAGGATAACCATATGGAGAACACTCGAGCGACTCTCGGCAGAGAGAATCGGACTGATTTTTAATACATTAAGTGTGACGCTAGCCTAAGGCAGAGGTCAGACAAGTTTATGAAAAAAGGTTCCATTTTCATAACGAAAAATAAAACATTTTGATCTGTATTATTGTCATGACTGTGCCGCACTCTGCTGGGACCTGTGGTACATCTGAGATTAGAAGATAGCAGTGATTAGCTGAGCACAGGTCCTCTTTCAATCTACCAGGCCATTCATGAGTTAACAGGTTTGCTGTGACATGGAAAGGGTTTAGAGTTCTTCATTATCTATTGGCTGTGTTGCTTATTGAAACCACATCTTTCCATTATATAAACCTGTCCCTGGCTTCCCTCCATGCCAGCAATAGAATCTCTAGTGAAGCCAGGAACAGAATTAAGAAAGTGGTCTGAAGAGTCACTCTGTTTTTGAGATTGCTGCATACAGTTTGTTGTGAAAACCTCTATTCTCACTTTTGGCGTTTTTTTTATATTGCTTTTCTGCCTCTTTACTGTGCACCCATTTCCCCTATGTATTTTAACCCCTTCATGACTGTGGGATTTTTCGTTTTTCCGTGTTCGTTTTTCACTCCCCTCCTTCCCAGAGCCATAACTTTTTTATTTTTCCGTCAATTTGGCCATATGAGGGCTATTTTTTTGCGGGACGAGTTGTACTTTTGAATGACATCATTGGTTTTACCATGTCGTGTACTAGAAAACGGGAAAAAATTCCAAGTGCGGTGAAATTGCAAAAAAAGTGCAATCCCACACTTGTTTTTTGCTTGGCTTTTTTGCTAGGTTCACTAAATGCTAAACCTGCCATTATGATTCTCCAGGTCATTACGAGTTCATAGACACCTAACATGACTAGGTTATTTTTTACCTAAGTGGTGAAAAAAAATTCCAAACTTTGCTAACAAAAAAAAAAAATGGCGCCATTTTCCGATACTCGTAGCGTCTCCATTTTTCATGATCTGGGGTCGGTTGAGGGCTTATTTTTTGCGTGCCGAGCTGGCATTTTTAATGATTCCAATTCGGTGCAGATACGTTCTTTTGATTGCCCGTTATTGCATTTTAATGCAATGTCGCGGCAACCAAAAAAATGTAATTCTGGCGTTTCGATTTTTTTCTCATTACGCCGTTTAGCGATCAGGTTAATGCTTTTTTTTTATTGATAGATCGGGCGATTCTGAACGCGGCGATACCAAATATGTGTAGATTTGATTTTTTTATTGATTTATTTTGATTGGGGCGAAAGGGGGGTGATTTAAACTTTTATATTTTTTTATTTTTTTCACATTTTTTTTAACTTTTTTTTTTAACTTTTGCCATGCTTCAATAGCCTCCATGGGAGGCTAGAAGCAGGCACAGCACGATCGCCTCTGCTACATAGCAGTGATCTGCTGTTCGCTGCTATGTAGTAGAAAATCAGGTGTGCTGTGAGCGCCGACCACAGGGTGGCGCTCACAGCTACCGGCGATCAGTAACCATAGAGGTCTCAAGGACCTCTATGGTTACAATGGAGAAGCATCGCCGACCTCCGATCATGTGACGGGGGTCGGCGATGCCGTCATTTCCGGCCGGATGCGGTAGTTAAATGCCGCTGTCTGCGTTTGACAGCGGCATTTAACTAGTTAATAGCGGCGGGTGAATCGCGATTTCACCCGCCGCTATTGCGGGCACATGTCAGCTGTTCAAAACAGCTGACATGTCCCGCGTTTGATGCGGGCTCACCGCGGAGCCCTGCATCAAAGCAGGGGAGCTGACATTGGACATACTATCCCATCCGATGTCAGTAAGGGGTTAACCTGTGTGTCTGCCATTTGATTGTGCCCTTGGTTTACCCTTGTCTTTCCAGCCTGTGTTTACCCTTTAACTCCTGCCCCTTTCCTCCCTGGGGGGAGAGTGGGAGCAGTTTAGGATTTTGATGAAGCACAGAGGTGCGAGACCCTCAGGGGTAACCCTGGGGTTAGGCATAGACTAGGACTCCCCTAGTTTAAGGGACAGTATAGAGTCCCACTGCCCCTGCTTTTCTACAGTAAGAGCATGACAATCAACAGTGTGGCATCAACATTTTAAAATGTACAATTTCCTAGCTTATTAACAGTAATACACTGGGTACGGAAAGTTTTCATACCCCTGTAAATTGCTCACTCTTTATTTCTTTCCAGCCGTTTGGTAAATTCAAAAAAGTTCATTTTTTTTCTTATTAATGTACACTCTGCACCCCTTCTTCACTGAAAAAAACAGAAATGTAGAATTTTTTTACAAATTTAATAAAAAAGAAAAAGTGAAATATCACATGGTCATAAGTATTCAGACCCTTTGCTCAGTATTGAGTAGAAGCACTCTTTTGAGCTAGTACAGCCATGAGTCGTCTTGGGAATGATGCAACAAGCTTTTCACACATGGATTTAGGGATACACCTGTCTATATAAGACCTCACAGCTCACAGTGCATGTCAGACCAAATGAGAATCATGAGGTCAAAGGAACTGGCCAAGGAGCTCAGACAGAATTGTGGCAAGGCACAGATCTGGCCAAGGTAACAACAGAATTTCTGCAGAACTCAAGGTTCCTAAGAGCACAGTTGGCTCCATAATCCTTAAATGGAAGTTTGGGACCACCAGAAGTCTTCCCAGTCCTGGCCATCCAGCCAAACTGAGCAATCGTGGGAGAAGAGCCTTGGTGAGAGAGGTAAAGAAGAACCCCAAGAGCACTGTGGCTGAGCTCCAGAGATACAGTAGGGAGATGGGAGAAAGTTCCACCAAGTCAACTATCACTGTAGCCCTCCACCAGTCGGGCTTTTATGGCAGAGTGGCCCAACTGACGCCTCTCCTCAGTGCAAGACATATGAAAACCTGCATATAGTTTGCTAAAAAACACATGAAGGTCTCCCAGACTATGAGAAATAAGATTCTCTGGTCTGATAAGACGAAGATAGACCTTTTTGGTGATAATTCTAAGTGGTATGTGCGCAGAAAACCAGGCACTGCCCATCACCTGCCCAATACAATCTTAACAGTGAAACATGGTGATGGCAGCATTATGCTATGGGGGTGTTTTTCAGCTGCAGGGACAGGACGACTGGTTGCCATTGAGGGAAACATGAATGCGGCCAAGTATAGAGATATCCTGGATGAAAACCTCTTCCAGAGTGCTCTGGACCTCAGACTTGGCTGAAGGTTCACTTTCCAACATGACAATGACCCTAAGCACACAGCTAAAATAACAAATGAGTAGCTTCAGAACAACTCTGTGACCATTCTTGACTGGCCCAGCCAGAGCCCTTACCTAAACCCAATTGAGCATCTCTGGAGAGACCTGAAAATGGCTGTCCTCCAACGTTCACCATCCAACCTGACGGAACTGGAGAGGATCTGCAAGGAAGAATGGCAGAGGATCGCCAAATCCAGGTGTGAAAAACTTGTTGCATCATTCCCAAGAAGACTCATAGCTGTACTAGCTCAAAAGGTTGCTTCTACTCAATTCTGAGCAAAGGGTCTGAATACTTATGACCATGTGACATTTCAGTTTTTCTTTTCTAATAAATTTGCAAAAATGGTTACATTTCTGTTTTTTTCCAGTAAAGATGGGGTGCAGAGTGTACATTAATGAGAATAAAATGAACTTTTTTGAATTTTACTAAATGGCTGCAATGAAACAGAGTGAAAAATTTAAAAGGGTATGAATACTTTCCGTACCCACTGTATATCCACAAAAATCTTTATGTATTATACGAGATCCAATTTTTTGTGGCACACAGGCTAGAATGAGCGAGTCTCATCCAAGAGTCGGAAAAAAAGAAGCCATGCTTGCAATACCTTATCCAGACACAAATGCACAAAAAGGATGCAGCAGGTACTTACAAATACAGAGGTAAAAGACTGACCAAATACGGAACGTGTGAACAAGGCCTAATACTGATCATGGGAACGTAGTCTGAAAGATTTCAGTGCTCATACATGAAGATCTCACACCAAATTCTCACACATTCATACATCGATTTTGTGTATTTGGCAAAAAGCTGTCAGCCTAATGACACTTTTTAAAAAATGTTCTCCATCTTGTTTTAACATCATCTTTCTATGTAATTTTTAAAACTCGCATCAGTTCTACATGTATTCCTATGAGAGTCCAGAGTGACAAATATTCTCCCATAATAAGTGTTGGAAGTAAATCAGATATTTTTGCTGGCTTCATAGCAGGGTAATATCCTAAAGAAACTTAATAACTGTGATATTTTTTACAGTGCTGCCTTTGATATATCTTTTGTTCTATTTTGAAATGCAGACTGGTTAAGGTTGATATTAGCAATATTCCTCACAGCAGGCATTAGGCTGTACAGAGATTAGTTACTTAGGACAGGGCTGGGACTTGTGATCACAGTATCCCATGGGAAATTTACCATGGCTTAACAAATTATATTAATTAAATGAAGCGTGGCAAGGAAGTTGCGGTGATGTGCCACTGAAATCATTTTCTTGTATTTGTCACAAACTAGTGAATGACTTAAAATTGTGAATAACATTTTCAGCAGATCAGGAGAGCTGGATTCATGGACCCCACAACCGGATGTTGAGCTATGTCTATAGTTGTGCATTTTACCCCAGCAAAGGTCAGATCTTACACATGGGTCAATAGAGTTTGAGTTCCCATTCACTAATGCCAGCGCCGCACAGTCTTGAGGGCCTATTCTTGTCCTTTTATTTTCAATTGTGAAAGTACTCAGGTTTAAGAGGAATGTATAATCAGAAAATGAGCTATTGTTTAAATCGTTTTATAGTGTTGAATATATATACAGTTATATGAAAAAGTTTGGGCACCCCTATTAATCTTAAGCTTAATGTTTTACAAAAATTGTTTTTTTTTGCAACAGCTATTTCAGTTTCATATATCTAATAACTGTTGGACACAGTAATGTTTCTGCCTTGAAATGAGGTTTATTGTACTAACAGAAAATGTGCAATCTGCATTCAAACAAAATTTGACAGGTGCATAAGTAGGGTCACCCTTATCATTTTCTTGTTTTAAATACTCCTACCTACTTTTTACTGACTTACTAAAGCACTTTTTTTGGTTTTGTAACCTCATTGAGCTTTGAACTTCATAGCCAGGTGCATGCAATCATGAGAAAAGCTTCTTAAAGTGGCCACTTGCAAGTTGTTCTCCTGTTTGAATCTCCTCTGAAGAGTGGCATCATGGGCTCCTCAAAACAACTGTCAAATGATCTGAAAACAAAGATTATTCAACATAGTTGTTCAGGGGGAGGATACAAAAAGCTGTCTCAGAGATTTAACCTGTCAATTTCCACTGTGAGGAACATAGTAAGGAAATGGAAGAACACAGGTACAGTTCTTGTTAAGGCCAGAAGTGGCAGGCCAAGAAAAACATCAGAAAGGCAGAGAAGAAAAATGGTGAGATCAGTCAAGGACAATCCTCAGACCACCTCCAGAGAGCTGCAGCATCAACTTGCTGCAGATGGTGTCACTGTGCATCGATCAACTATACAACGCACTTTGCACAAGGAGAAGCTGTATGGGAGAGTGATGCGAAAGAAGCCGTTTCTGCAAGCACGCTACAAACAGAGTCGGCTGAGGTATGCAAAAGCACATTTGGAGAAGCCAATTTCTTTTTGGAAGAAGGTCCTGTGGACTGATGAAACCAAGATTGAGTTGTTTGGTCATACAAAAAGGCATTATGCATGGCGGCAAAAAAACACAGCATTCCAAGAAAAACACTTGCTACCCACAGTAAAATTTGGTGGAGGTTCCATCATGCTTTGGGGCTGTGTGGCCAATGCCGGCATCGGGAATCTTGTTAAAGTTGAGGGACGCATGGATTCCTCTCAGTATCAGCAGATTCTTGACAATACTGTTCATGAATCAGTGACAAAGTTGAAGTTACGCAGGGGATGGATCTTTCAGCAAGACAATGATCCAAAACACCGCTCCAAATCTACTCAGGCATTCACGCAGAGGAACAATTACACTGTTCTGGAATGGCCATCCCAGTCCCCAGACCTGAATATCATTGAACATCTGTGGGATCATTTGAAGAGGGCTGTCCATGCTCGGCGACCATCAAACTTAACTGAACTGGAATTGTTTTGTAAAGAGGAATGGTCAAAAATACCTTCATCCAGGATCCAGGAACTCATTAAAAGCTACAGGAAGCGACTAAGGCTGTTATTTTTGCAAAAGGAGGATCTACTAAATATTAATGTCACTTTTCTGGTGAGGTGCCCATACTTATGCACCTGTCAAATTTTGTTTGAATGCAGATTGCACATTTTCTGCATTGTTTGAATGCAGATTGCACCTCATTTCAAGGCAGAAACATTACTGTGTCCAACAGTTATTAGATATATGGAACTGAAATAGCTGTTGCAAAAAAACAATTTTTATAAAACATTAACCCCTTTCTGTCATTAGACGTACTATTCCGTCCATGTGGGGTGGGCCCTACTTCCCAAGGACGGAATAGTACGTCATACGCGATCGGCCGCGCTCACGGGGGGAGCGCGGCCGATCGCGGCCGGGTGTCAGCTGCATATCGCAGCTGACATCCGGCACTATGTGCCAGGAGCGGTCACGGACCGCCCCCGACACATTAACCCCCGGCACACCGCGATCAAACATGATCGCGATGTGCCGGCGGTGCAGGGAAGCATCGCGCAGGGAGGGGGCTCCTTGCGGGCTTCCCTGAGCCCCCCGCAGCAACGCGATGTGATCGCGTTGCTGCGAGGGTCTTACCTCCCTCCCTGCCTGCTCCAGACCCGGATCCAAGATGGCCGCGGATCCGGGTCCTGCAGGGAGGGAGGTGGCTTCACAGAAGCCTGCTCAGAGCAGACACTGTGAAGCAGCCTGCACTTCTCGCAGATCGGTGATCTGTCAGAGTGCTATGCAAACTGACAGATCACCGATCTGTATTGTCCCCCCCTGGGGCAAAGTAAAAAAGTAAAAAAAAAATTTTCCAAATGTGTAAAAAAAAAAAAAAAAAAAAATATTCCAAAATAATGAAAAAAATAAATAAATATTATTCCCATAAATACATTTCTTTATCTAAATAAAATAAAAAAAACAATAAAAGTACACATATTTAGTATCGCCGCGTCCGTAACGACCCGACCTATAAAACTGGCCCACTAGTTAACCCCTTCAGTAAACAACGTAAGAAAAAAAAAAAAAAAAACGAGGCAAAAAACAACGCTTTATTATCATACCGCCGAACAAAAAGTGGAATAACACGCGATCAAAAAGACTGATATAAATAACCATGGTACCACTGAAAACGTCATCTTGTCCCGCAAAAAACGAGCCGCCATACAGCATCATCAGCAAAAAAATAAAAAAGTTATAGTCCTGAGAATAAAGCGATACCAAAATAATTATTTTTTCTATAAAATAGTTTTTATCGTATAAAAGCGCCAAAACATTAAAAAAATGATATAAAGGAGATATCGCTGTAATCGTACTGACCCGACGAATAAAACGGCTTTATCAATTTTACCAAACGCGGAACGGTATAAATGCCTCCCCAAAAAGAAATTCATGAATAGCTGGTTTTTGATCACTCTGCCTCACAAAAATCGGAATAAAAAGCGATCAAAAAATGTCACGTGTCCGAAAATGTTACCAATAAAAACGTCAACGCATCCCGCAAAAAACAAGATCTCACATGACTCTGTGGACTCAAATATGGAAAAATTACAGCTCTCAAAATGTGGTAACGCAAAAAATATTTTTTGCAATGAAAAGCGTCTTTCAGTGTGTGACGGCTGCCAATCATAAACATCCGCTAAAAAACCCGCTATAAAAGTAAATCAAACCCCCCTTCATCACCCCCTTAGTTAGGGAAAAATAAAAAAATTAAAAAATGTATTTATTTCCATTTTCCCATTAGGGTTAGGGTTAGGGCTAGAGTTAGGACTAGAGTTAGGGCTAGGGTTATTGCTAGGGTTAGGGCTAGGGTTGGGGCTAGGGTTGGGGCTACAGTTAGGGTTGGGGCTAAAGATAGGGTTAGGGTTTGGATTACATTTACGGTTGGGAATAGGGTTGGGTGTGTCTGGGTTAGAGGAGTGGTTAGGGTTAATGTTGGGATTAGGGTTAGGGAAGTGTTTGGATTAGGGTTTCAGTTATAATTGGGGGGTTTCCACTGTTCGGGCACATCAGGGGCTTTCCAAACGGGATATGGCATCCGATCTGAATTCCAGCCAATTCTGCGTTGAAAAAGGAAAACAGTGCTCCTTCCCTTCCGAGCTCTCCCGTGTGCCCAAACAGGGGTTTACCCCAACATATGGGGTATCAGCGTACTCAGGACAAATTGGACATCATCTTTTGGGGTCCAATTTCTCCTGCTACCCTTGGGAAAATACAAAACTGGGGGCCAAAAAATAAGTTTTGTGGGAAAAAAAGGATTTTTTATTTTCACGGCTCTGCGTTGTAAACTGTAGTGAAACACTTGGGGGTTCAAAGTTCTCACAACACATCTAGATAAGTTCCTTGGGGGGTCTAATTTCCGATATGGGGTCACTTGTGGGGGGTTTGTACTGTTTGCGTACATCAGGGGCTCTGCAAATGCAACGTGACGCCTGCAGACCAATCCATTTAAGTCTGCATTCCAAATGGCGCTCCTTCCCTTCCGAGCTCTGTCATGCGCCCAAACAGTGGTTCCCCCCCACATATGGGGTATCAGCATACTCAGGACAAATTAGACAACAACTTTTTGGGTCCAATTTATCCTGATACCCTTGTGAAAATACAAAACTGGGGGCTAAAAAAATCATTTTTGTGAAAAAAAAAAAGAATTTTTATTTTCACGGCTCTGCGTTATAAACTGTAGTGAAACACTTGGGGGTTCAAAGTTCTCACAACACATCTAGATAAGTTCCTTGGGGGGTCTAGTTTCCAATATGGGGTCACTTGTGGGGGGTTTGTACTGTTTGGGTACATCAGGGGCTCTGCAAATGCAACGTGACGCCTGCAGACCAATCCATTTAAGTCTGCATTCCAAATGGCGCTCCTTCCCTTCCGAGCTCTGTCATGCGCCCAAACAGTGGTTCTCCCCCACATATCGGGTATCAGCATACTCAGGACAAATTGGACAACAAATTTTGGGGTCCAATTTATCCTGTTACCCTTGTGAAAATACAAAACTGGGGGCTAAAAAATAATTTTTGTGAAAAAAAAAAAGAATTTATTTTCACGGCTCTGCGTTATAAACTGTAGTGAAACACTTGGGGGTTCAAAGTTCTCACAACACATCTAGATAAGTTCCTTGGGGGGTCTAGTTTCCAAAATGGTGTCACTTGTGGGGGGTTTCAATGTTTAGGCACATCAGGAGCTCTCCAAACGCAACATGACATCCCATCTCAATTCCAGTCAATTTTGCATTGAAAAGTCAAATGGCGCTCCTTCCCTTCCGAGCTCTGCTCTGCGCCCAAACAATGGTTTACACCCACATATGGGGTATCAGCGTACTCAGGACAAATTGCACAACAATTTTTGGGGTCCAATTTCTTCTCTTACCCTTGGGAAAATAAAAAATTGGGGGCGAAAAGATCATTTTTGTGAAAAAATATGATTTTTTATTTTTACGGCTCTGCATTATAAACTTCTGTGAAGCACTTGTTGGGTCAAAGTGCTCACCACACATCTAGATAAGTTCCTTAGGGGGTCTACTTTCCAAAATGGTGTCACTTGTGGGGGGTTTCAATGTTTAGGCACATCAGGGGCTCTCCAAATGCAACATGGCGTCCCATCTCAATTCCTGTCAATTTTGCATTGAAAAGTCAAATGGCGCTCCTTCCCTTCCGAGCTCTGCCCTGCGCCCAAACAATGGTTTACACCCACATATGGGGTATCAGCGTACTCAGGACAAATTGCACAACAATTTTTGGGGTCCAATTTCTATTCTTACCCTTGGAAAAATAAAAAATTGGGGGCGAAAATATCATTTTTGTGAAAAAATATGATTTTTTATTTTTACCGCTCTGCATTATAAACTTCTGTGAAGCACTTGTTGGGTCAAAGTGCTCACCACACATCTAGATAAGTTCCTTAGGGGGTCTACTTTCCAAAATGGTGTCACTTGTGGGGGGTTTCAATGTTTAGGCACATCAGGGGCTCTCCAAATGCAACATGGCGTCCCATCTCAATTCCAGTCAATTTTGCATTGAAAAGTCAAATGGCGCTCCTTTCCTTCCGAGCTCTGCCATGCGCCCAAACAGTGGATTACCCCCACATATGGGGTATCAGCATACTCAGGACAAATTGTACAACAAATTTTGGGGTCTATTTTCTCCTGTTACCCTTGGTAAAATAAAACAAATTGGATCTGAAATACATTTTGTGTGAAAAAAAGTTAAATGTTCATTTTTATTATACCTTGAGGGGTGCAGTTTTTAGAATGGTGTCACACTTGGGTATTTTCTATCATATAGACCCCTCAAAATGACTTCAAATGAGATGTGGTCCCTAAAAAAAAATGGTGTTGTAAAAATGAGAAATTTCTGGTCAACTTTTAACCCTTATAACTCCGTCACAAAAAAAAATTTTGTTTCCAAAATTGTGCTGATGTAAAGTAGACATGTGGGAAATGTTACTTATTAAGTATTTTGCGTGACATATGTCTGTGATTTAAGGGCATAAAAATTAAAAGTTGGAAAATTGCGAAATTTTCAAAATTTTCGCCAAATATTCGTTTTTTTCACAAATAAACGCAACTTATATCGAAGAAATTTTACCACTATCATGAAGTACGATATGTCACGAGAAAACAATGTCAGAATCGCCAAGATCCGTTGAAGCGTTCCAGAGTTATAACCTCATAAAGGGACAGTGGTCAGAATTGTAAAAATTGGCCCGGTCATTAACGTGCAAACCACCCTTGGGGGTGAAGGGGTTAAGCTTAAGATTAATAGGGGTGCCCAAACTTTTTCATATAACTGTATATATATATATATATATATATATATATATATATATATATATATATACATATATATATACTGTACAGTATATATATATTATATTTAAATGTTTGCAATGTTTATTTTTCTGTATCACAAGCTGGATCAGGCGCATGCATCTCTTGCACTCCCGAATCAGGCACAGGTTAGAAAACTGCCTATAATATCCAATTATCTAAATTTCTGGGTTCTACCTAGGTTTTGTGGGGGGTTTATGCCCATGAGATTATGGAGTAATTTTTGAACTGCGACAAACCTTTTAATGATTTACTGTTATGAACTTCTTTGGACGTGGGAAGGTGTTTTTTTTTACTATTATATTTTTGTTATAAATAACATTATAGATATATAAATTTATTGTGCATATAAAAATGGCATTTTTTTTTAAAGGTACATGTGTTTTAGCATTTTTTTGTGGTGCTTTTGGCTAAAATATATGCTTTTTAATGTCGGACTATCACTAAAAATGTTGCATGTATACACATTCACTTATTCACATAAATACAGACATACACTGTATTTATTTATATAGTGTATATGTATGCATTTGTGTATACATTTATACACACACAGAAATAAGATAGCAGGATCTCTGGCAGCAAGCGCCATTAAGAAGATGGGAACCCCTGTCACCATCACAGAACAGCAGTCAGGGAAGACATTGTGATATCAAGAACTAGAGGGCAGAAAGGGTAAAGGGGGCAGGGAGAGTGCAGCTGTGTGGGGCAAACAGGAAAAGGCAGCTTTTGTTGGAGTTGAGGACAGGAGAGGTCCCAGCCCAAAGAAAAATTCCCTGCTTCCTTGTCCTGGGTGTATGTACAGCAGCCACAGGACACCGCCAAGGCTAAGTGGCTTGTAAAGGTCGCCCAAAAGAATGAGTGGGAGAAGTGGGTGCGAACCCAATTGAAGCCTTCTGGAGGTGCCGAGGTTGGGAGTCATGCAACATTTTGACTCTGCGAGTGGGAAAGGGTTAATCCATGAGGCAGTCACTGGTGATGAGGCATATGTGAACACCAGTTCCTTACCGCATGGACCCTGCATGCTGCAGCAGGAAGACTACCTCAGTTTCATCAAAGAAGATAGACCGCGATAGTGGTACGTTACACATAGAGTAGTGATGAGCGAGTGTACTCATTGCTCGGGTTTTCCTGAGCACACTCGGGTGGTCTCTGAGTATTTGTTATTGTTCAGAGATTTAGTTTTCATCACCGCAGCTGAATGATTTACAGCTCCTACCCAGCCTGAGTGGGGGTTGCCTGTTTGCTAGGGAATCCACATGTGTTTAAGCTGGCTAATAGCTGTAAATCATTCAAATTCGGCGATGAAAACTAAATCTTCCAACACTAACAAATAATGGGTGACCACCCGAGCGTGCTCGGGGAAAACCCGAGCAAAGAGTACACTCGCTCATCACTAACGTAGAGGAAAGACAATTATGGCAGCTAAATAGGAAAGGGTTCTTTACGGTAAGAGCAATCAGACTGGAATGCCGACCACAAGAGCTAGTAATGGCAGTTACTATATCAACATTTAAAAAAGGTCTGGATGCTTTTTTAACAAAACATGACATTGTGTGTTACAAATAATCTAGCAATATAAAATATATAACTTTGAAGATAGGTTGAAATTGATGGTCCTAGGTCTTTTTTCAACCTATGTAATTATGTGAACTGTGCATTAGGAAAATGCTTGAAATGTAATTCCCTATAATATTATTTTACAAGTAATTTCCCCTTATTTTTTTCTGTGTAAAGTGCTAGCTATAAATCCAATCTCTGGATTTAAAAAGTGCAAAACACTCCTGAAACACTTGCACGTTTAATTTGTATTTCTTATAGTGCCTAAGGGAAGCCATAATGACAGGTGCATGCTTGGTAACAAATGCAGTTATTTGCCTTTATAATGAAGTGAATTACCAATGATAAAAGAGTTAATACTTGGGTCCTGCATCAGTAATAGCCCCTGCAGTAACCATGATAACTGTTATGAGGTCAAAAACAAGTGTGATAAAGAAGATTCCATAATAGAAGGCCACGCTGCCACGATCAGTGCCATTACTGATGCGCTTGAGGACGTTGAGCTTGACCACCCCACATAATGTGCCGACCTTAGTGAAAATTGGAGGTTCTAGCAGGGAATGGGTTTGTCTGCTTTAGACACCCCCAGGGTATGGGAAGGTAACCGAGGGGGGTCCCCAGCACAGGATCCCCTCTGTTACCCTCTACAAAGAGATGCTCTACTTTGGGAGTTCATGGAAGCACCTATGACTTTAATGGGTGATAAATTGGGATGGGGGAGGTTTTTTTTCTCCTATTAGGGGTTATCCATCATGAACAATCCCTGTAACCAATAGTCTAAATTTAGAAGAGGTGGAGCTGGATCTGTAAGGAAGAAATGGTTCATCCATCAGGGCAATCAGATCAACTAAATTGGATCTAACAACTAATGTGGTGACCGATATCGCAGCTATCACATTTATAGTCTATATTTGTTATGTCGTTCTCTGTAAATCTGGTTAAAATGTACAAATGTTAAAAGTTGTTACATCTATTATATATCAGCATTAACTCTTTAAGCCCAAGGGAAGGGCAATCCTACAGCCATGGTTTCCTAGAGGTTTCCACCACAGGGGTTTTTTCCTCTCCTGAGTGCTGGAGGGTGACTCTTCGTGAGTCGGGGTTGTGCCATTTTGGTGTCATGTGAATGTAAATAAAATTGAGAACGTTTGACACCTAATTACAATGCTTTGTGTATTTATTTTGTGTGCGTCTGTGTGATTCATTTTGTTTGGGAGACGGGGTCCATTGCATGTCACTGTGTCATAGGGCCAGACATCTGCCAGCCACAGTTTTGCCGCAGGTGTTGCTCCTGCTCTGCTGAATATCATGGAGCAGAGATGACAAGCAAGTGTGCACTCATCATTGGAATAAGTACTTATATTACAGCAGGATTACAAGCAGCTTCCTCACCTCATTCACTCAGTGAGTATTTTGGCCAGTATTTTACATCAGTATTTGTCAGCTAAAAAAAAAACAGACAGGAGCAAACGCTAAGACAAATAATAACTGAATGACTTTCACCTCCTCTGTGTCCTCCTTGAGTCTATTAACAAATACTGATGCAAATGGTCCCTCTCTAGGCCATTAATATCTGCCCTCAGTCACTGGCTTTCCCACTCTGGCGGAGAAAATTGCGCGGGAGCCCACACCAGTTTTTTCCGTGAATTAACCCTTTATTTTAACAGCTAGAGCCCCCAAATTTTGCACACACACACTACTAACATTAGTCGTGAGGAATATGCAAAAAAAAGGGATATGAAATGGTTTACTGTATGTAAACCATTTCTCATATCCTGTCGGGTTTGATAAGGAGATAGCAAAAGCCGGTAATTGAATTACCGGCTTTTATGCTATCTAGCGCTGTATTAACTATAAATATATGTCTCACTGTGTCTCACTGACATATATATATATATATATATATATATATATATATATATATATACACTATGTGTAGACATTTATTCTATCTATTCTATTCTAACCTGTCAGTGTGATTTTACTGTACACCGCACTGAATTACTGGCTTTTCTATAGAACAGCGGTGCGTATTTCTCGCAAGTAACACTGATGGTCCGTGTGTAGTCCGTATTTTTCTCGCCCCCATAGACTTTCATTGGCAGATTTTTTGCGCAATACGCTGACAAATGCAGCATGCTGCGATTTTCTCAGCCCGTAAAATACGGCTGAGAAATATATGGCAGATAGGAGCAGCCCCATAGAGAATCATTGGTCCGTGTGCAATGCGTAGTTTTTGCACCTCTCAAACGTCCGTAAAACTCTCTAGTGTGACGCCGGCCTAATAGATACCATGGGTGGCACCAGAGATTCAGCCCTGGAGCAGGGGAGAGTGTGTAAAGTACAGGGGAACAGAGATTTCACTTTCTGAATACCCTTCATAAAAACTGACACATTTCGAACCAGGACTAAGAACGTTTTAACGTTTGAAACGCGTAGGTTCTTATAGAAAGTGTTCACTTCCATCTTTTGCAAAGTTTGTATATTTTATCACTTTTTTAATGGATTAAATTGAAAAATTATATTCTGGAAGCTGGATCCTTTACCGGTCTTGGACTTGTGTATTTTTTTTTAATACTACAAAAATTGAGGTGTGTTGAATTGTTGAAATCTTGCGAATTATATGTTTGCGGGATTTCCCCATACACTTTAATGAGATGCCGAATATTTGCATATAAAAAATTCATATTGGTTTTTATTACATTTCAGTAGAAATAAAATGGATGTAATCCACATGCACACATAACATTATCAATAAAGCATTATCAAAGCTCACAGCAAACAGGTAGTTTACAAAACAAAGTAATTTTAATTAAAAAATTATATTCAAAAAGAAGCAAGAGCGAAACTGAAAAAGTGCAATAAAAACATGTAAAAAAACACTCAAAAGGCAACGAAGAAACACAAATAACCTAATCTGGCAAGTTGAAGAATGAAATTCTGCAGTAAATCTACAGCGTCAAAATCTCACCAAATATTCATCGTAGAAACATAGCCTTAGGGTACATATCCACCTTCAGGATGGCCGGCGGTTTGGACGGAGCGGCAAAGCCGCTCCGCCCCCTTCTGTGACGCGATGATGCCGGATGTGTTCATTGCACACATCCGACATCATCGCACCCCGCACATAGGGCCCTGTGTTTTACCTTGCGGCGGTGCAGCGGTGCCTCAAGGTAAACGGACATGCTGCAATCTTAAAAGACACGCCGCATGTCCGGAATCGCAGGGCCGCCGGGTGCATGTTACCACGCATAGTGGAGACGGGATTTCATAAAATCCCCTCCACTATGCTGTAACATCTGGACGCTGCGAGTTTGACGCTGCGGCTCTGCACAGCGTCAAACACGCAGCGTTTCCTCAACGTGGAAACATACCCTTAGGCTACTTTCACACTAGCGTCAGCACGGGGCCGACGCATAGCGTAATTGTAATGTCCGGGGAGGAGGGGGTGGAGTTTCGGCCGCGCATGCGCGGTCAAAAATGGCGGACACAACGTGCAAAAAAAACATTACATGTAACTTTTTTGTGCCGACGGTCCGCCAAAACACAATGCAACCGTCGCACGACGGTTGCGACGTGTGGCACTCCGTCACAATGCGTCGCTAATGAAAGTCTATGGAGAAAAACGCATCCTGCGGGCAACTTTGCAGGACGCGTTTTTTCTACATATCGACGCATTGCGACGTGCGTCGAACGATGCTAATGTGAAAGTAGCCTTAGAGTGTAATTTCACTGATTGTGAGACCGGAGATGAGAGACAAGTCTGCTGCCAATTGGAGAGAATTTATGGATTAAATTATGAGATTGTGCAGCTAAGAAAAAAGTGCACAAAACCCCCCAAAACAAAACATTTTGATATGGTACCTTGAAGAATACTAAGGAATATAGGTGTGTCTTTTGTCCGTGATCCTGGTGGTCAGTGTGGTTACAGAGAACATGTCTTGCTCTTACCTCCGGACAGCTGTTATACCCTGCAGTAACTGACAATCCACAGATATGAATAAGCGCTGTATTGTGAGCGGCAGCCAGGGCCGTAGTCATGGCCCACATAGGTGTCTGCTTTAGCATGCCCTGACCTCCCGCATCACATATATACAGTCCCACTGTCTCACTTGCCTGGTTCTCAGAGGCCTCCCTTAGACGCAGGGACACTTCTTCACATAAAGAGACAAAGTCCAATTCCAACTTAAAACGTAGAACTTTGCTTGTTTCCAATCGCAGCACGTCCACATCAGTTACAGCATCAACACAGAGTTCTGCACAGTTCACATCCTTCACTTTCCCTGTGCTCTTCCCTATGTCCTTTAGGTTGTACCCGATTTGTCCCATCTCGACCGATACTGCAGCGTCCTCCCTGTTCAGCTTTGCTACATTCAGAGTCCGTTTTGCCCCAGACATAAGGGCATCTGCCCAAGTAGAAAGCTGCCACATTTTGGAGTGACTTGCATTTCTGTTCTGCAGTGACTTCTGCTATCACCTCTGCTCTCACTTCTGCTGTTCTGCTTCTCTCACTTCTGCTGTCCTGCACGACTGGGCTTCACACTTAACATTAAGTGGCCCACTGCTTAGCTGGGGGCCCCCAGGCCCAGCTGACCTGCCTGGGCTCCCTAGCCTGACTGACCCATAACCCGGAAATCCTCCTGTCTTACCCACAGTTGGCCCCTCCTAAGTTAACTGTTACTGTTCCTGAGTTCCTATCTCTAATCTCAGTGTGCTATAATGCCCCCCTCTAGTGGCTAACCCAGCCTCTTAGAGCTGCTTAAAATGTACATAAACTGGCCAATACCCCATCACCATTTTTTTTAACCAAAATTTAGAAAATTTAAGGGAAGCAACAGTTTAGTAAAGAGACACAAGTCTCCTTTAGGAGCCTCTAAAAGCCAGCAATGGTCTTTGTCCAGCACCGGACAATGTAAAGTGCTAACAAATATATATGCTCTAACAGACATATATGCTGACAAGGGACAACTGAACTCTGGACTGGACGTGGTAACTGACTGTTGTGTCTGTGCAAATGCAGGTTGTGGGCAAGAGGCATCAGTGCCTTCTTCCTGGACAGCAAATTGGGAAGGGTGTAACACAGGGGAATTGAATTACTCAATGCATTTAAATCAGGTACATAAAGCACCCATCCGGAGTTACTTCATTGATGCAAGAAATGCAATTTGTAAAACAATAACAGACCTACATAGTGTCCTGATGGCACAAAAAATGCTGTGTTGACAGCATGGAATCTCATTTATTCAGGAAACTTTATTGAAAGTTTTTTTCCTCTTAATACAGTATATTGCAATCATATTGTATATCACTGTGTACTTACAATTGCTCATTTTGCTTTTCTACCCAGCTGATTCTTCTTTTTTCCATTAGCTCTATTTGACATGATGTTAAATTGTAGTTCTAATGATGACTCATGCAGGGAAGAGAGGCTTCCTGTTTCTTCATAGAGCTTAGAAGGATTCAGCTAGTCTGATTTTACTCACGTGATGTCATAGACCTAATAGAAAAGAAAATATAATTAACTGGGACGAAGGGAAAAATGAAGGGCAGAAGGGAAAAATTAGCAATTATAAGTACACAGTGCCCTATAATATGATGATTGCAATATATTAAGAGGAGTGCATTTTAAAATTCAATTTCCTTCAGTTGACACTGTTACAGAACCCCCCAGCACCCAGAATATGTTATGCAGTTATTTGTATATATAATAGGTTCCATGTGAGATATATGTCCCTAATGCATCAGCCCACAGGCTGTGCCCCTGGTTAGAGGAGACAAGATATCCCCCTTCTGACCTCCCCCACCTTTGTAATTCCCACAGTAAATATCAGCAGGCTCCGTCCACCTGCGGCTATTGTAATGTATGTCTTGCCTGTCGCTTTTGAATGGGCCTGCCTTCTGTATCTGTTGTGATATATATTCTGTGTTCCATGAGTAAAGAGTTGTCACACTGGAAATACGTGGAGAAGCAGTGATATTTTATATGCGTCCATGTAATCAAGGAATTCCAATCAGCGTCCTTCATTCAGAATCCAGCCAAAGCAGAGTGGACCTCCTGAAACACGGGGTGGTACTGAAAGAGGTACTCCAGCACAGCAGACCCCGTTCCACTGGTGGCAGACAGCGGGATGTGATACCCCATCTACAGGAGGTAAGGAATGAATGGAAAACAACTACCAGAAGTTAAAGAGGACTACATTAAAAGACCTGGTGGAAGCTCGAGGGTTAATCGCCAGCAACAAAACAAAAGCAGATTTGATAGCAGCCATCATGGAACACGACAGTGCAGCGCCCCCCAATGTGAACGTGGAGGAGACTGAATTCCAGAGGGAGGTAAAGAACAGACTGGCGTTCTATGGCCCAAACCCTGGAGTAGAGATCATACGAGAGATGATGGCTGATGTGCGTACTGATCTGAAGGAAAAGATGGCCGAGCGGACCAGGATAGAGCTAGCCAAGATGGAGATGGCAGAGCGGACCAAAGTGGAGCTGGCCAAGATGGAGATGGCAGAGCGGAGAGAGGAGAGTCAGCGAGCAGGGGGAGCTCTGGCCTCCGCCCCAGGTACCTTCAACAGTAAGCCACAAAAAGATCCAGTATAATGCCTTCCGACAGTTGGGGGAGGCAGAGGAAGACATTGATGGCTTTCTGCAGGACTTTGAGCGGCAGTGTGCCCTTCATCAAGTGAAACCAGAGGAACGGGTTCCGATTCTGGCCAGCAAGCTGACAGGCCGGGCAGCGGACGCCTATCGCACGGTACCTGATGAGAACTGTATGGACTATGAGCGGATCAAAGAAGTGATCTTGGCCCGTTATGCGCTGACACCAGAGGCATACCGCCAAAAGTTCCGCGGACTTATAAAACGAGTAACCGATACCCACGCTGAATGGGCCTGTAAATTACGGCGGTCACTGTTACAGTGGGTACAAGGGAGCCAAGCAACCACTAAGGAGGACGTCCACCAGTTCTTTTTGTTAGAGCGATTCTTTAATGGACTAACCCCCAAGACACAGGAATGGCTTCGGGACAGACGACCAACGACTCTTGAGGAGGCCGCTCGTCTGGCCAACGAACACCATGATGCCAGGAGGTCTCAGTCGGCCGGATCAAAGATGGTCACTAGGGGTCGTCCCATGGGTCTGGAAACCCCCAAACCACAGAAGATTGTCGGGGGACCAGCTCAAAACCCGACCTACCACAGTCCCCCTGGGGCGCGATGCCACACCTGCCATCAGCTGGGCCACCTGCAAAGACAATGTCCCAACCGGTCTCAGCGTACCCAGTGGCCAAAGGCGGGAACAGCTACCTTCAGCCGGGCCGCTGTACACTGCTACCAAGGCGAAGGTGATCCAGCATTGGGGGCTATGACTAACCAGGGGATAGAAGAGATGGAGGAAGTGCTGCATAAATTAGACCCCGTGCAGGCAGCCCGGGCAGATAATCGACAACAGCATCGACAGGTCGTGTGGGTTAATGGGAAACGTATGCAGGGACTAAGAGATTCCGGGGCAACTTTGACCCTTGTGAAGCCTCATCTCGTCCGGGACCAAGAGAAGACGGGCTGGACAGTGGCAGTCCATGTAGCAGGGGGAGCCATACATCGACTGCCCACTGCCAGGATTCACCTGAGCTGGGGAGTCAGGGATGGCCTGGTTGAGGTCGGCTTGATGGAGGAATTGCCTGCAGACGTCTTGCCGGGAAATGACTTGGGGCCTATGTTGTCTGCCTTCTCGGTCGGCCCTCTGGCTGAGACATATCCTGTGACCACCTGGAGACAAGCTCGAGCTGCGGAGGCGGAATCACACTCAGAGGAGGCCCAGGTAAGACACCCCAGCCCTACACGTATTCCCATAGCCAGACACATTTCTTGGGCTACCCCAGCTGAATTTAAGAAGGAGTTACTTGAGGATCCTTCATTAGAGGGATATCGTGGGAAGGCACAGGAGGCGAGAGGAGTACTGGAAGGGGAGCAGTTTGTATGGCAGCAGGGACTCCTCTACCTGGTTACCGAGCAGCACCACACAGGGACGAGTCCCATTATAAAACAACAGCTGGTAGTTCCCAAGAAGTACAGGCAGGAGTTACTGCGAATCTCTCATGACATACCCTTGGCCAGGCACTTCGGCGTCAGCCGCACCAGGCATCGTCTGACACAAAACTTCTTTTGGCCGGGGTAACCTATGATGTTCGTCAGTACTGTCAGACCTGTGACAGTTGCCAGCGCATTGGCAAGAGGGGAGATCGATGCAAGGCCAAATTACACTCCCTCCCCATTGTGGAGGAACCATTTAGCCGAGTAGCGGTCGATCTGATAGGGCCATTAGCCAAACCCAGTCCGTCAGGGAAAAGGTATATATTGACAGTGGTAGATTATGCCACACGGTATCCAGAGGCGGTTGCGTTACCTAACATATTGGCAGAGACGGTGGTGGCTGCCCTGCTCCAGGTTTTCTCACGGGTTGGATTTCCCCGGGAGATTATCTCGGACCAGGGTACCCAGTTTACAGCAGAAATGACCAACCAACTGTGGAAGCTGTGCGGCGTAAAGTCCATTAGGAGCGCCCCATACCACCCGCAAACCAATGGGTTGTGTGAGCGCTTTAACGGAACGTTGAAACAACTCATTGGGACTTTTACCAGGACCTATAGGGACTGGGAGAAATTCTTGCCACACCTCCTGTTTGCCTATCGGGAGGTACCCCAAGAATCCACAGGGTTCTCCCCGTTTGAACTGGTATACGGGAGGCGGGTAAGGGGACCCCTAGACTTAGTGCTAGAACACTGGGAAGGGGAGGGCACCATAGAAGGGGTACCTATTGTACCCTATGTGCTGGAATTCTGGGACCGCCTACAGGAGCTTACCCAGGCTGTACTTGGGAACCTGCAGGTGGCCCAATGGCGCCAGCGCATATGGTACGATCGGAGGGTCAGAGAACGCACCTTTGAGATAGGACAGAAGGTCCTGGTGTTAGAGTCCACTAAGCAGAACAAGTTCCAAGCTGCATGGCAGGGGCCCTACCAGGTAGTGGGGAAAATAGCCGACACCACCTACAATGTCGCCGATTGTGACGACCCCAGGGTTATCCGCATGTTCCACGTGAACATGCTGAAGCCCTACCGGGAGCGCCCTGAAGAGGTAGTGGCCATCTGTGCAACTGAAGCAGAGGATGTAGCCAGACTCCCCTTGCCTGATGTCTTAGGGGAGAGGACTCAGTCTAAAACATGGGACCAGGTACACTGGGGTGAAGACCTAGGTCCCCGAGAGAGACAGCAGGCAGAGGCGTTGTTGAGGCAGTGATAGAGGATGTTTTCAGGGAGACCGGGGTACACCCACCTGGCACAACACAAGGTTGAGACCCAGGATCAGACCCCCTGAGACAACCCCCCTTCCACATCCCTGAGTCTGTACGAGAAGGGATGCGACAAGAGATACCAGAGATGTTGCGTTTAGGGGTCATTGAAGAATCAGATAGTCCCTGGGCATCCCCTGTAGTGTTAGTGCCCAAGAAGGATGGGACTACACGGTTTTGTGTAGACTATCGCAGGCTCAATGAGAAAACGGTGATGGATGCGTATCCCATGCCGCGCGTGGATGAGCTGTTAGACCGGCTGGCGGGGGCAAAGTATTTGACCACCATCGATCTATGCAAAGGCTACTGGCAGATTCCCCTTAGTCCTGACGCTATTCCCAAGTCTGCATTTGTCACCCCGTTCGGCTTATTCCAGTTTTGAGTTATGCCATTCGGGATGAAGAATGCCCCTGCGACCTTCCAGAGGCTGACTGACCGGCCTCTGGATGGTCTCCAGGACTATGAGTGTGCCTACCTGGATGACATCGCCATCTACAGCGCGACATGGGAAGAGCATCTAAATCACATAGAGACAGTATTAGACAGGATCCACAAGGCAGGAATCACCCTGAACCCAAACAAGTGTCAAGTGGGCAAAGCGGAGGTTCAGTATTTAGGACATTGGGTGGGAAGTGGGAAACAGCGACCAGAACCAGCCAAGATTGAGGCCATAGCCAAATGGCCCACCCCACGCACTAAAACCCAGGTCATGGCGTTTCTAGGGACAGCGGGGTATTACAGGAAATTCGTCCCCAATTACAGCAGCGTAGCCAAGCCCCTCACTGATCTGACCCGTAAGAACCAACCCCGCCAGGTAACCTGGACCCCAGAGTGTGAGGAAGCCTTCCGCCAGCTAAAGGACGCCCTCACCAATACCCATGTATTGGCCGCACCCGATCCAACTAAACATTTCCTTGTTCACACAGACGCTTCTATGTTTGGATTGGGGGCAGTACTAAGCCAAGTCGGGCTGGACGGCCAAGAACACCCGGTAGCTTACCTGAGTCGGAAACTACTGCCCCGTGAAGTAAGCTATGCGGCCATCGAGAAGGAGTGCCTGGCAGTAGTATGGGCACTCAAAAAGTTACAACCATATTTGTATGGACGACAGTTTTCCCTCCTAACGGACCATAATCCCCTAGTCTGGCTTAATCGGGTCTCCGGAGACAACGCCAGATTACTGCGGTGGAGTTTAGCCCTACAACCTCTGGACTTCACCATCCACTACAGACCCGGCAAACAAAACGGTAACGCCGATGAACTAAGTCGACAAACGGAACTTGTACCAACCCCATAAACTTCGGTCATCCCCAAACCGATCCGTTAAGGATCAGACTGTGTATGCCGATCACGTCGCTGAAAGGGGGAGCCGTGTTACAGAACCCCCCAGCACCCAGAATATGTTATGCAGTTATTTGTATATATAATAGGTTCCATGTGAGATACATGTCCCTAATGCATCAGCCCACAGGCTGCGCCCCTGGTTAGAGGAGACAAGATATCCCCCTTCTGACCTCCCCCACCTTTGTAATTCCCACAGTAAATATCAGCAGGCTCCGGCCACCTTCGGCTATTGTAATGTATGTCTGGCCTGCCGCTTTTGAATGGGCCTGCCCTCTGTATCTGTTGTGATATATATTCTGTGTTCTATGAGTAAAGAGTTGTCACACTGGAAATACGTGGAGAAGCAGTGATATTTTATATGCGCCCATGTAATCAAGGAATTCCAGTCAGCGTCCTTCATTCAGAATCCAGCCAAAGCAGAGTGGACCTCCTGAAACACGGGGTGGTACTGAAAGAGGTACTCCAGCACAGCAGACCCCGTTACAGACACATTTTGTGATGCCATCAGATATTACAGCTTTTCTTCTAGAGTTTATTTAGGTGTCTTTTTCATAAAGGAAACTGGGCTCATAAGATGCGTTTCTCTTCAAGAACTGCAATGAGAAATCATATCTATCCCCTTATACGGATACATTTTGGTCAGTGATTTTTAACCCCTTTCTGACATTAGACGTACTATCCCGTTGAGGTGATATGGGCCCGTATGACCACTGACGGGATAGTACGTCTAACGCGATCAGCCGCGCTCACGGGGGGAGCGCGGCTGATCGCGGCCGGGTGTCACGGACCGCTGCTGGTGTCACAGACCGCTCCTGGGACATTAACCTCCGGAACACTGCGATCAAACATGATCACTGCGTTCTGGCGGCATAGGGAAGCATCGCACAGGGAGGGGGGCACCCTATGTGCTTCCCTGAGACCCCCGGTACAACGTGATGTGGTTTACCCCCACATATGGGGTATCAGCGTACTCAGGACAAATTGCACAGCAACGTTTGGGGTCCAATTTCTTCTGTCACCCTGGGGAAAATAAAAAGTTGGGGGCAAAAAGATCATTTTTGTGAAAAAATATGATTTTTTATTTTTACGGCTCTACATTATAAACTTCTGTGAAGCACTTGGTGGGTCAAAGTGCTCACCACACATCTAGATAAGTTCCTTAGGGGGTCTACTTTCCCATTTCTTCTGTTACCCTTGGGAAAATAATAAATCGGGGACAAAAAGATCATTTTTGTGAAAAAATGTTTTTTTATTTTTACAGCTCTACATTATAAACTTCTGTGAAGCACTTGGTGAGTCAAAGTGCTCACCACACATCTAGATAAGTTCCTTAGGGGGTCTAAAATAAAACAAATTGGAGCTGAAGTCTTTTTTTGTGAAAAAAAGTTAAATGTTCATTTTTTTTAAAGGGCCACTGTCACACCCCCCTAGCCGTTATAAACTAAAAGAGCCACCTTGTGCAGCAGTAATGCTGCAGTCTAACAAGGTGGCTCTTTTAGTTTTTGATTCATTTATTACCTCAAAAAAGCGTTTTAAAAATTGGACACACATACCAGATATTGTACCAGGAGGCGGTCCGAATCGTCCTGTATGAAGCTCCCAACTGCCGTCACTCTTCTCTTCAGGGGCGATGGTACCCGCCCCCTGAGCGCTGTTATCTTCTGAAATCCGGCGCCTGCGCTGTGCGTGCCTGCCTGGGGCCTGCGCAGTGTTCATTGTCAGTGCGGCCACACTGTTGCTGAATCTCCCGCCCCGCACTGTTATTCATTATGCACAGCGCGGGGCTGGGGTTCCTGGGCATGCGCACTGCGCTGTTTAGACGCTCCCCAGCTCCGACGCTCCCCAGCTCCCCCGCCTTCCCAGGAACCCCAGCCCCGCACTGTGCATAATGAATAACAGTGCGGGGCGGGGGATTCAGCAACAGTGTGGCCGCACTGACAATGAACACTGCGCAGGCCCCAGGCAGGCACGCACAGCGCAGGCGCCGGATTTCAGAAGATAACAGCGCTCAGGGGGCGGGTACCATCGCCCCTGAAGAGAAGAGTGACGGCAGTTGGGAGCTTCATACAGGACGCTTCGGACCGCCTCCTGGTACAATATCTGGTATGTGTGGCCAATTTTTAAAACGCTTTTTTGAGGTAATAAATGAATCAAAAACTAAAAGAGCCACCTTGTTAGACTGCAGCATTCCTGCTGCACAAGGTGGCTCTTTTAGTTTATAACGGCTGGGGGGGGTGACAGTGGCCCTTTAAAACATTCCAAAAATTCCTGTGAAACACCTGAAGGGTTAATAAACTTCTTGAATGTGGTTTTGAGCACCTTTAGATGTGCAGTTTTTAGAATGGTGTCACACTTAGGTATTTTCTATCATATAGACTCCTCAAAGTGACTTCAAATGTGATGTGGTCCCTAAAAAAAATGGTGTTGTAAAAATGAGAAATTGCTGGTCAACTTTTAACCCTTATAACTCCCTAACAAACAAAAATTTTGGTTCCAAAATTGTGCTGATGTAAAGTAGACATGTGGGAAATGTTACTTATTAACTATTTTGTGTGACATATGTCTGTGATTTAAAGGCATAAAAATTCAAAGTTGTAAAATTGCAAAATTTTCAACATTTTCACCAAATTTCCATTTTTTTCACAAATAAACGCAGGTAATATCAAAGAAATTTTACCACTATCATGAAGTACAATATGTCACGAGAAAACAATGTCAGAATCATCAGGTTCTGTTGAAGCGTTTCAGAGTTATAACCTCATACAGGGACAGTGGTCAGAATTGTAAAAATTGGCCCGATCATTAACGTGCAAACCACCCTTGGGGGTAAAGGGGTTATACGATTTTTGTCACTTTTTTGGTCACGATGTACATTTTTACCATAAGTGTGGTTTTTGTTTGAAAGGATTGAAAAAGATCAACATTTTCCAGCTTTGACAGTGAAAAGTGGACAGCATTATGATGCCACATAGATAGCGTCAATTTATCTATAAAAAAAGCTGGACATGTGAGCATGCCCATAGACTATAATGAGTACTTGTTTATAATGGATAGAACACTATGAGAATATTGGATGAGTGAAAATGATCTAACACTTCTTTATCTTATACTCATCATCAATTACAGGCTGTTAATAGCCAACAGCTGCATTCATAATTTTACAGAATAAATAGCAGTAATCTGCCAGCAGTAATTTCTGACTCAGTGCCTTGAGGTTTAGAATATTTAGAATAGGCCAGTATTACCAGATCAGTGGGACTCTTCACACCCCATAAAGATCAGCACAAGTGCGGTTAGAATGAGTCACAGCACTTGTGCAAGCACTACAACCAGTGTCGGACTGGGGTGACAAGGGCCCACCAGTAACATTGACTTTGGGGGGCCCACTTTTCACCTGCATGCAAATATTATACTACCTTTGTTCACAAATTTACCTATATCTCTATATAATAATAAACTGGGTAGCGTGGTTAATGAATGAGATGCTGCTTTTTTTCTGTACAGAGTGAATCAGGTGAATTATGCCAAGTACTGCCCATATAGTGGGGTTGGGGGCACAGATCTACACAGTAGCCCACCAGGGGATTCCCCTATTACCCTGTGTGCCAGTCTGAGCTTGTACGTGGTGGCGGTGACCATGATCCCAAAAGAGGAAGGTCCTTAAGCAGCACAATCAGAAAAAGTAAACTCCAGAAGGACGCTCGGCTGCCACCCGGAGAGCCTGCAACCAGGGTTCCGACACCTTCCAGTCCTGCGCTCTCCGGCACCACAGAACGGATCCAGAAGAACAGTGGAGAGACAAGGTCCAGCACCGCATTCTCCACCAGTATCAAAAACTGAAGCAGCCAGTGCCTAGGCCACGGTAATTGTGTCCCAGGGTCCCAACAACCACCTATGTTGGGTGATCCGAAGCACGGGAGACGTGAATGTAAAGGCGACGGTAGCATCCAACATGGTGGACCAAAAAACAAAAAGTCTTCTCTGACTAAGTTGAAGTTGTGCTTGTTGCACGAAAAAGGAGGGAAAATGAGATGGGAACTGTTCTTCTTTCCTGGGGCAAATGGCCATGAATGTGCGAGGAACTCCTGGGTGTTGGCCAGGACGGACAAAGTTTTGTGCTTTTCCCTCATGTTGCGCCATATGCTGGGCATCTTCCCCCTGCCAGGATGACAATAGGACATAGTTAATAATAGAAATGGTCCAGTGGGTGGGGACTAGTGTTAATAAAAGGTGAGCACTTCCAGATAGGGAAGTGCAGTGACACGGTCCAGTTTGGCTGCTATGGGCTGCTACGGGCAGCATGTGCCAGTTGACACAGGCCGTGGGAGACCGTACTGTTATCTCTTGTGGACATTCCTGTAACATCTGGAGACTAGGGCTCGGTCCAGGTACCATGGAGAGGGCCTGGTCTTCTGACATTTAGAAGTCGGGTGGACGTGTGTCACGCTGGGTGAAGTATAAGTAAGTGCACAACAACGTGAAGATGGAAAGGAGAGCCCAAACACTAGTGAGTGGAGACCCCTAGGCAGATATAATATCACCCTGTCTGCCTTAAACATCCCTATATAGGTTCTGCACCTATTGCCGAGCAGGAACCTAATCCCTGCCTGACCCTAGTGTAAAATATTAATATATCAGTAATAAAAAATATGGAAGATTACTACAGAATCCAACTAGCAGAGACTCTGGGTAGTTTGTCATAGTTAAAGGACACTTGTCAGAACTGCCAAAATGTGGCTATATGGAGATAATAAATGGTTCATTTAAAGGTCACACAAGCTATATGCTTAAGCATTTTAAAATGAGGTAATGTACCGAACTAATATGCATATTCTGCAAAAGCTATGAACATAGCGATAGGTCACCATATGTGTTTATGAGATAGGAAAATAGAAACCAATGTAAGTCTATGGGTCAAAATGGTATATAAAGCAGACCCGACTCTGTTCAGGAGATCCTCATACCTTGAGAATCTCCACACGGACCACATCATATGTAAGATCAATGAATGCTTGATTTCTCTTCTATAATCTAATTCTTAATTTTGTGTGCTATGAACTTATGAACTTACTTTTCTTCATTTTTGTAATCACTTTTTTGAATGGACATTAAACAAGATTTGTATTATCCACACAATTCAATATTGCTTTCCTTTCTATCCTCACTGTGCTCTTACTTGAAAAAGTAAGGAAGTGTTATTTTTTCTAACACCTAGCGATAGGCCCTACATAGAGAGAAGATGGGTCGCACAAGTCAGTCCCCACTAGCACTAAAGACAAAGAGGGAAGAACACTTAGCTTGAGAAGACAACCAAGATGTCACACCAGAAATCTTACAAGGGCCCTCAGGGAAATACACTAACCAACTGCTAGAGCTTCCAACAAGACTGAGGCAAGTAAGAGCTAACACCTCCACCATGCTGCAGCAATTGAATGTATTTACACCTTCAGCCCAGGTGTGAGATTAGCAGCAGAAGGTGGAGGTAACTATTGGGTCCTAGAGGGAGAAGGATATCGCTCCATAACAGAGATGCAAAAATTAAGAAGGTGCTTGAGCTAAACGCAAAGATCTTCTACAGCCAGATCCAGGATGACTGTCTGTTACACCTGAGACTCCTGTGACAGTACCCCCTTTCTATGAATGGCCTCTGGATACCCAGGACCTGGTTTCTCAGGATGAGAGGCATGGAACGAACGAACCAGTCTAGGGGCATGAAACACACATTCTCTCTTTTGGCCATAACCCCTCCAGTGCACCAAGTACTTCAAGGATCGACACTGAAGACGAGAATCGACAATCCTCCAAATCTGGAACTCCAAATTACCATCAACAATGATTGGAGGCGGCGGCAGGGGAGAGGACTCAAGAGGTTCAACATACTTCTTGAGCAGAGACCTGTGGTACACATTGTGAATTTTAAGAGCCTGGGGTAACTCAAGATGAAAAGCTGCAGGGTTTATTACAGCGGTTATTCTATAGGGTCCAATAAATCTAGGTCCCAGTATCCAGGAAGGGATCTTCATCTTGATATTCCTGGTAGGCAACCACACAAAGTCATTCACACTTAGGTACGGAGCTGGCGAGCATTTTCTGTCAGCCATTCATTTGTATTCAGGTCTCCAATAACCTTCAAATTACTCTGAACCCCTCCGCCACACTGAAGAGAGCTATGCAGCAAAACGTTCCTCCTCATGAACTCCCGAAGCCCCTCTCCCACCGAAAGTACCAAACTGTGGATGGAAACCATATGCACCAAAGAATGGTGACATGCCAGTAGATTCTTGGTGATGATTATTAAGAGCAAACACGGCCAATGGTAAGCAAGATGCCCAATCCTCCTGATTTTCGGAAACAAAACTGAAGAAAGTCTCCAAATTCTGATTAGTGTGCTTGGTCTGTTCATTCGACTGAGGATGGAAAGCAGAGGAAAAGGTCAGCTGCACCCCCAGTCAGGTGCAGAACGCCTTCTAGAACTTAGAAACAAATTGGGTTCCCTGATCTGACACCACATCAGAGGGAACCCCGTGAAGCTTCATGATCTCATCAGCAAAAACCTGAGCAAGAGTCCTGGCATTCGGAAGTGCCGGTAAAGCGATGAAATGCACCTTTTAACTGAATCTATCCACAACCACCAGAACCACAGTCTTGCCTGCCGATATCGGTAGATCAGCAATTAAATCCATGGACAAGTGTGTCCATAGTCTGCTAGGAATGGGTAGTGGAAGAAGAGGACCAGACGGACGGATATGCTATACTTTAGAACGCACGCAAACACTGCAAACAGACACCTGTTCAGTCACATCCCGATGCAACCAAAAACAATGAGAAAGGAGGTCTGCAGTTGCCTTACCACCTGGATGCCCAGCAAGTACAGAGTTATGATGTTCCCGAATTTCTTTACAGCGCAAACCAGATGGTGCAAATAACCTTCTCGAAGGGCAGGAGGCAGGGGCGTCCCCCTGAGCCTCCAACACCTCATCCTCCAGGTCAGGATATAAGGCCAAGATGACTACCCCCTTCTGCAAAATTGTGGCAGGGTCCTCATGGTCACCACCACCAGGGAAGCTCCGGGACAAAGTATCCGCCTTGGTGTTTTTAACTCTTGGATGGAAAGTGTCCACAAAATTGAATCTAATAAAGAACAAGGACCACCTAGATTGTCTAGAATTGAGACATTTAGTCATTTGAAGATATGACAGGTTCTCGTGGTCTGTGAAAACAATAATAGGATGTACTGCCCCCTCCAACCAATGTCGCCACTCCTCGAACGCCAAATGTAATCGCCAAAAGCTCCTTATTAGCCACATCATAATTTCTCTCAGCCTAGGATCATATTTTTGGAAAAGAAGGTGCATGGACGCCATTTACCAGGGGATGGACCCTGAGACAACACAGCCCCAACCCCCACCTCTGCGCATCCACTTCTAAAAGGTTGAGAAACATCCCGTTGATTCGTTATAGGTGCAGTGTCAGAACAACTCTTTAAGGAGGAAAAAGCCTACTGAGCAGCATCCGGCCATTTAGAAAATTCAGAACCCTTCCTTGTCATGTCAGTAAGGGGTTTCACCATTACTGAATAATTTTGAATAAACTTCCGGTAAAAATTAGTAAAACCCAGAAAATGCTGTAATGCCTTCAGATTCTCGGGACGGTCCCAGTCGAGAACAGCCCGAACCTTTTCCGGATCCATCCGAACACCTGAAGATGACAACATGTATCCCAAAAACTGCACCTCTTGAACAGCAAAAACACATTTCTCTTGTTTGGCATAAAGTTTGTTATCCCTTAATATCTGAAGCACCTGTCTCACATGCCCCTGATGTATCTCCAATCCAGGTGGATAAATCAAAATATTATCCAGATAGACCACCACAAACCTGCCCACCAAATGATGTAAAATATAATTAATGGAATGCTGGAACACCACTGGTGCATTGGTCAGAGCAAAAGGCAAAACCAGATGTCACGAATCCCACTGGATATGTCAGGGATCCCACCAATCTGTCATGATTCATGGGGAAGATACCTTTATCATCCCCACGACACACACCAATTTGTCACGAACGGGGTTGTTTGGTTGCCCCTGGTTCCTTCTGAAGGGGATTTATCTATATTCCACTTCCCAGTTCTGGTTTGGAACTTGCAGCTCTCTGGTGCCCCCTTACTCTCAAGTCAGTCAGGGTACTGCACCTAGGGTAATTAGTCACCAGAAAGGCTGCCTGCTATGTACTGGCTAATGGGCACACTGCAGCGAGGGCGATATAACTACTCCCACTCAGGCGGGAACAATAATTATCAACGCCGCCATCGCTACAAAGCCTCCCAACGCACAGAACAAATCCGCTGCCACCAGATCTGAATTTCCAAGTATTAACGGGTCCAGAGCCAACCCAAATCGGTAGCGTAATTCACTTCAGAGGATGCGACAGTTCGTTATAGAACAAGGAGATACAAGCTAGTAGTTTTATATTTTACTCCAAAAACGGTAGGCAGTGTTTACAATGTATAAAAAGATATTATAAAGGAGACAAATCATATCTACAAAACAATTAGAAATAAAATAGGATTAAAATTGAAAAGAACACTTACAGGTCGTTATGTCATTGCATCATCATGGCTGGCCATGTGCTGAGGAGTATGCACACATCTAGATGCATAGCACGTCTGTACAGCAGCTAGACCCCGGACAAAAGACACTGAAGACTCCTGAATCACACAGTTATTTCCTAGCCTAAAACAAAAGCCCTCCCCCTGTGGTGACCTCACTGAGAGGCTGAAACCTCCCCTTTACTTAGAATTATGAAAACTATTTTTATGCCTAGCTCACTGTGTGAATCTCGTATACGAAAGACACGATGATCAGAATGTGCCCCACATCATGGGGATTCTTTTAAGTGTAAACACGGAGTAAATACCTGAACCGCTTACGGTGAAATCCATGCTTTGCACTTGTTGCATTTAGCTGCTAGCGGTTTCAGTGAATTATAGATCTATCAAGGGACATCCGGAATATATAATTCTTATATCTCTAGCCTGGATCAGTGCCCCTATATATCACTTTAATAGAACATTAGAAGCTCATGGTCTCTACACCAGTTTCAACCAGTACCAGGTGGGAGGGGGAATGAGTAATTTAGGGAGACTGTTTGCCCGCAGCATAGAACCATATAAATTCTTGTGGGAGGGGTGAAATGAGGGGTTTAGGATTCACACACACAGGCATCAGGCAGAGTAAGAAGAGGGGGGTGTCGGAATGGCCCACAGTGTGTGTCTGTCATGGAACCTTCTGGAACTAAACTCAAAATTTGACGTTTTTACATTATTGTTACACCTCTCCCTTTTTGATTGCGCTACGGAGGCAGAACCTCACTGTACTCCTTCATGCGCACCTCAGCAGGTTCGCCCCGGGGGGATAACCCATCGGCATTGCCATCAAGCAGCTTCTCGGAATGCGGCATTGGGTGCACATCCGAGGCTGTGATGGCATTGAGCCCCCTGTAGTCCATGCAGAACCGGGTGGTCCAATCCTTCTTTGGCACAAGAACTACTGGTGAGGGCCATGCGCTCTTTGACAGTTGAATCACCCCCCGCGGTAACATCTCATCGATCTCCTGGCGCATAACCTGCTGCACCTCGTCAAAGATCCGAGAGGGTGTTCACCGTAATGGGGCATAATTTCCGGTGTCCACCTCGTGGACAGCTAACTCAGTCCTTCCAGGTCGGTTGGAGAACACGGCCCAGAAGGGTTCCAGCATGGTCCGCAACTGCGACCGCTAGGGTTCAGTTAACAAGCCACTTACCTCCACGTCTTCGATGGACCCACCGGCCTTGGCTTGGGCCAGCATGTCCAGGAGGGGGTCTTCCCCCCCTGTCTTCAGGTAGGCTGCAGACTGGTAGAATGTAAGCTTCACGTTCGTGATGTGCATTCATCATGTTGACGTGAAAGGCCTTTTGCCTACCCAGAGCATGGTCAACCGCTCAGTTGAGCTGTTGGTGGACAACGTACGGGCCTTTTCAAGCTGCCTGAAGCTTATCCTTTGGTACAGGGACCAGCACCCACACCTTCTGACCCACCTGGTAGGTCTGCTCCTGGGTGTTCTGGTCGTACCAGTGTTTCTGATCAGCCTGAGCCTGTGTCATGTTGTCATGCACCAACTGCATCAAGGACTGCATTTTGTCATGGAACCACATGACATACTCCACTATGGACACTTCAGAAGGGTTTGGCTCCTCTTCCCCATCTATCTCCCAATCCACCCGCAACATTTCAGGAGCAGTGCTACTTATGGGGCAGTTACCTTCCTCTGTGGCACTGGTCAGTTGCACGGCATCACATTCCTCACGGTTCCCATGCATCTCCCTATTCCCCATAGCACCATCGCTTGCTCCTGATAGGGGTTCCTCAGTAGTGATGAGCGAGTGTACTTGTTGCTCGGGTTTTCCTGAGCACACTTGGGTGACTTCCAAGTATTTGTTAGTAATCGGAGATTTAGTTTTCATCACGGCAGCTGAATGATTTACAGCTATTAGCCAGGCTGAGTACATGTGGGGGTTGCCTGGTTGCTAGGTAATCCCCACATGTAATCAAGCTGGCTAATAGCTGTAAATCATGCTGCTGAGGTGATGAAAACTTAATCTCCGAGCAGACATAAATACTCGGAAACCAGCCGAGCGTGCTCGGGAAAACCCGAGCAACGAGTACACTCGCTCATCACTATTCCTCAGCCATCCCACCCTGCAGAGCGACGTGGTTGAGCACTCCTGCACCTGTAAACACATCATTCTTGGGACACAAATGGTTAGCAGGTAACACATGCACATTTTCATCATTAGCATCATCACTATTACCCTCGGCATTTTCAGAAAAAAACGGTAAAGCATTGTCAGGTAACACATGCAATTTCCCATCGCTATTATCAGCATTCGATCGGGGAGGGGAGTCAGGGACATAGTATGCAACCATCCTCTCCAAATCAGTCCCCAATAAAACATCAGTGGGCAAGTTATCGGACAACCCCACTTCCTTCACCCCGCTCCCGGCACCCCAATGTATATACACCCAGGCCATTGGCAAGGGACAGCTGATGCCCTCAATGCCAGTGACAGTCAGGGTTTTCCCCGGAATAATCTCTTCAGGGGCCGCCAGTTTGGGTCGGATAAGAGTTCGTTCAGCCCCGTGTCCTTGAGGCCCGTAGCGACTTGATCCCCCACAGTGACGTGCTGCACGTTGTTATACACCCTCCCAACCACCCTACCCACCAAAAGAACTGCTGCATTAGGCCCGAGGGCCTTGGCTGAGGGGTTCCTCTGCTTCTCTGGACAGTTGTCGCTGATATGACCAGTCCACTTGCAGGAAAAACACTGGCGAAGATCGGTGGTCGGCCTGGTGCTGTTGGCAACAGGGACAGGGCCTCTGGTGAGTTGGCTGATAGAGGCACTGGTATTGGTTGCAGGCTTACCTCCTCTCCAGCTGGCTTCCGCACTTCCAATCTACGATTGGCATCATAGGCATCGGCAATCTGTGCTGCTTTAGTCACGTCTTTGGGCTCTCTGTCCATCACGAACTGTCGCACCTCAGCTGAGCAAATATGTAAGAACTGGTCTTTGATCTTCAGGTTCCACAGCTGTGCAAAGGTGGTCATTGACAGTCCCTGGGTCCACTGGTCAAATTGGGTCCCGAGTCCATGCGCCACATTGCCGTAGCTGTCGTGTGGGTCACGTTGGAGATTCTGGAACTTTCTACGGTAAACCTCAGGTGTAAGCTAGTACTTGGTTATCAGGGCCTGCTTGATGGCCTCATAGTCACCATCTTGATCTTGAGGGAGATCAGCAAACACCTCCAGAGCTTTGCCTCTTAGCCCTGGGGTCAGGTATCAGGCCCATTAGTCATCCAACAGCCGATACTGTCTGCAGGCCTTCTCAAAGGCCCTCAAAAAAGTGTCCAAGTCCCTGTCCTTTTCCATCACAGGAAAGTGCTCTGGCAGAGGTTTTGGGAACTGAGCGTTGCAGGACTCACTACCCTGTGGGGTATATGGTACGGCTCTGAGTTGGCCCAGCCGTAGTTCATGGTCCTTCCGAGCTTGGGCCTCCCGCTCAGCCCACTGGGCTCTCTCAGCCTCTCGCTTTTTTGATTTCTCGTGGTATTGCTGGATCAGCTGCAGACGTCCATCACGGTCGTCGGTGGGGAGTTGTTACAAGGCCACGTGCTGGTGGGGGTCCAATCCGTCCTGGTTGCTAGTAGGGCCAGAATTCAGTGGTTGGATCTCTGCTGCAGCACCATTTTCACTTGTGCTGGCTTCTGCGGCCACTGGGCTCTGCGGCCAGGCTTGGTCCGCTTCAAACTGCACCAGTTCCGTGACCAATTGAGTTTTGGTTTTGCCATGGGGTCCAGGCCGTGGTACGTGCATACTCCAACAAGAGTGTCCCTCTTCTGCTGGGTGTACCAGGCAACTTCTTTTGCTGCCATCATTGCCAAATAACAGATAGGACAGAAAAACTTAGAGAAGGGAGGGGGTAATCGCAAGCACATACAATTGTCTCAGGACTAGTAAACACTGAGCTGGGACCAAGGCTAAATGCCGGTACAGCTGATCTTTTGATGACGGCGGGGAGGGCCCACTGCTGGCACCGGGCCCTCCTGCCTACTCAGGGGCCCCATAGCGGCCAGGCAGCAGAGTAGGGAGATTGATTCTCCCTGCTCTGCCGCAGAATGTAACTGTATTGGAGCGCGGCGTGAGCCGATACACTTACAGTAGCGTAGCTGCGGGTAGGCCCCCTCAGAGCACCGGGCCCGGGGTGCCCGCACCCTCTGCTCCCCCGGCAGCTACGCTACTGCCCTCCACAGAATATAATGTAGCCCCCTCAGAGTATAATGCAGCCCCCTCATAAGGCAGCCCCCAAAGAATATACTGTAGCCTCCTCATTGGGCATAATGCAGCTCCCCTCATATAGTATGATGTAGCCCCCTGAGAGAATGATGCAGCCCCCCCACAGAATTATAATGTAGCCCCCTCATAGGGTACAATGCAGCCCCCCTGAAAGGGTATAATGCAGCCCCCCATAGAGTATACTGTAGTCCCTTATAGGGCATAATGCTGCCCCCTGCTCATATAGTATGATGTAGCCCCTTCTCTCATCTTCCCCCTGTCAGCCTGTCAGAGTCGGCGTCTGACGTCGCCAACACTGACAGTGGGGGCGATGACGTCACTGCCCGGCGCCCGCTCTCAGGAGATCAGCGGAAGCAGCGCAGGAACCAGGAAGAAGAGAGGTTTTTTGTTGTTTTTTTTTTTTTTAATTGGTGCTGCTGCCTTATTACAGGGTCTGCCTATGGGGGGGCTGCGTTATTACAGGATCTGACTGTGGGGGCTACCTTATTACAGGGTCTGACTGTGGGGTCTGCCTTATTAAGGGTCTGACTGTGGTGGCTGCCTTATTACAGGGTCTGACTATATTGGTGCTGCCTCATTACAGGGTCTGACTATGGGGGTGCTGCTGCCTTATTACAGGGTCTGACTATAGGGGTGCTGCCTCATTACAGGGTCTGACTATGGGGGTGCTGCCTTATTACAGGGTCTGACTATGGGGGTGCTGCCTTATTATAAGGGCTGACTATAGGGGTGCTGCCTCATTACAGGGTCTGACTATGGGAGTGCTGCCTTATTACAGGGTCTGACTATGGGGGCTGCCTTATTACAGGTTCTTACTATGGGGGCTGCCTTATTACAGGGTCTGACTATAGGGGTGCTGCCTTATTGCAGGTGCTGCCTCATTACAGGGTCTGACTATGTGGGTGCTGCCTTATTACAGGGTCTGACTATGGGGGCTGCCTTATTACAGGGTCTGACTATGAGGGTGCTGCCTTATTACAGGGGCTGCCTTTTTACAGGGTCTGACTATGGGGGCACTGCCTTATTACAGGGTCTGCCTACGGGGATGCTGCCTGATTACAGGGCCTGACTATGGGGGTGCTGCCTTATTACAGGGTCTGACTATGGGGGCTGCCTTATTACAGGGTCTGACTGTGGGGGCTGCCTTATTACAGGGTCTGACTATATTGTTGCTGCCTCATTACAGGGTCTGACTATGGAGGTGCTGTTGCCTTATTACAGGGTCTGACTATGGGGGTGCTATCTTATTACAGGGTCTTACTATGGGGGCTGCCTTATTACAGGGTCTGACTATATTGTTGCTGCCTCATTACAGGGTCTGACTATGGAGGTGCTGTTGCCTTACTACAGGTTCTGGCTATATTGGTGCTGCCTCATTACAGGGTCTGACTATGGGGGTGCTGCTGCCTTATTACAGGGTCTGACTATAGGGGTGCTGCCTCATTACAGGGTCTGACTATGGGGATGCTGCCTTATTACAGGGTATGACTATGGGGGTGCTGCCTTATTACAGAGGTTGACTATAGGGGTGCTGCGTCATTACAGGGTCTGACTATGGGTGTGCTGCCTTATTACAGGGTCTGACTATGGGGGTGCTGCTGCCTTATTACAGGGTCTCACTATGGGGGCTGCCTTATTACAGGGTCTGACTACAGGGGTGCTGCCTTATTGTTGGGGCTGCCTCATTACAGGGTCTGACTATGTGGGTGCTGCCTTATTACAGCGTCTGACTATGGGGGCTGCCTTATTACAGGCTCTGACTATGGGGGTGCTGCCTTATTACAGGGGCTGCCTTTTTACAGGGTCTGACTATGGGGCGCTGCCTTATTACAGGGTCTGACTATGGGGGTGCTGCCTTATTACAGGGGCTGTCTATGGGGGTGCTGCCTTATTACAGGGTCTGACTATCTGACTGTGGGGGCTGCCTTATTACAGGGTCTGACTATATTGGTGCTGCCTCATTACAGGGTCTGACTATGGGGGTGATGCCTTATTACAAGGTCTGCCTATAGGGGTGCTGCCTAATTACAGGGTCTGACTATGGGGGTGCTGCCTTATTACAGGGTCTGACTATGGGGGTGCTGGCTTATAATAGGGGCTGCATTTTTATAGGGTCTGACTATGGGGGTGCTGCCTTATTACAGGGTCTGACTATGGGGGTGCTGCCTTATTACAGGGTCTGACTATGGGGGTGCTGCCTTATTACAGGGGCTGCCTATGGGGATGCTGCCTCATTACAGGGTTTGACTATGGGGGTGCTGCCTTATTACAGGGTCTGACTATGGGGGGCTGCCTTATTACAGGGTCTGTCGCCTTATTACAGGGTCTGCCTATAGGGGTGCTGCCTTATCACAGGGTCTGACTATGGGGGCTGCCTTATTACAGAGACTGATTATGGGGGTGCTGCCTTATTACAGGGTCTGCCTATGAGGGTGCTGCCTTATACTACAGAGTCTGCCTATGGGGGTACTGCCTTATTACAGGGTCTGCCTATATGGGGGTGCTGCCTTATTACAGTGTCTGCCTATAAGGGCTGCCGTATGCTATAGAGTCTTCCTATGAGGAGTGCATTATACTATATTGTGGACTATTTGGTGCATTATGCTACTGTATATGGAGGTTATCTAGGGGGCCATCATACAGTATGGAGATTACAGTGAGGGGGCATTATACTGTGTTGGAGCCATCAAACAGTTTGGAGGCTACTAAGGAGTCAGTATACTGTGTGGGTGGTACTATACAGTGAGGGGGCATTATACTGTGCATAAGAGAGCATCATACTGTGTATAGGGGAGCTGTACAGGGGGAGACTCGGGACTTTATTAAATGTAAAGTGGGCACTTATTGTTATAGGGGAACTCAGGTTACTGTGGCTATCAAAGGGGCACACAGGGAAATATTATTTTCTAGGGGCAAAATATGGGCTGTTTTCTAGGGCACTTGCACCCGTCATTACTGTATTATAGAGTGGTGCTTTAGAATTTAGAGGGTACAGAGAACCACACAGCAGGTGCAGTAATAGGGACACATACGGCAGCAGAGGCTCAGTATTGGGGTATCAGGGGCAGTAATAGGGACACATACGGCAGCAGCAGCTCAGTATTGGAGTATCAGCAGGATGAGGAGTCTGTGCATGGGAATGGGAATAGATGGTGATGGGGCTGGAATGTGAGAAGTGAAATGAGTGTTTGTTGTATTCTCTACAGATGAGTCCTGGCTGGAAGAAGTTGTCATGTTGGTTTGGGCCAGATGGAAAAGACGGGAAAAATGACCGATTCCATCAGAAAGGACGTCAGCGGTAAGACATTATCTGTACCTGTGCAGTGATCTGTTATATGTTCTGTAGGGCTGGTATCTACCACTGACCATATGGCGGTAATATCCATATTGGCCTTTATATAGAGATTATCTTCAGTAACAGGGCCGTCATCTGCTGAGGTTCTCCTCCAGTATTAGGGCTCGTCACCGAGTTGTAATCAAGGTTACCTGGTCAGGAGCCCACTGAGAAGCTTCACCCCCCCAGACCAAAACCCTAGCTACGCCTCTGGTGGAAGGGCTGCATTATATTTTATGTGGGGGGCTGCATTATTCTCTCAGGGGGCTAGATCATACTACATGAGGGGAGCTGCATTATGCCCTATGAGGGGGCTACAGTATATTCTATGGGGGCTGCCTTATGAGGGGGTTGCATTATACTCTGAGGGGGGCTACATTATATTATGTGGAGGGGCTGCATTATACTATATGAGGGTGTTGCATTATATTTTGCAGGGTGCTGTACTATACCCTATGAGGGGGGCTACATTATATTCCATGAGGGAGGCTACATTATATTCTATGAGGGGGGGCTACTTTATATTCTATGAGGGGGCTACCCCAACCCCTGTGACATAATTAAGATGTGTACAACCTTATATTATACCCTGATATTAGTGTGTTTTACCACACAGTTGATGGTCTTCAATGTATTTCTATGTGGCCACATAGTGGGCCCCAAGAATGATTTTCTCTGGTGGGCCCAAGGTGCTCCAGTCTGATGCTGGTAATATATGGGGCCCATCATATACTGGAGCATTATATTCAGCCCATCATACAGTATACTGTATGGATTATTATAGGGGACCCATTATGTATGGAGCAATATATGGGGCTCATTATTCTTTATGGAGCATTATGTAGGGCCCATTATACAGTATGGAGCAATATATGGGGCTCATTATACTGTATGGAATAATATATGGGGCCTATTATATACTGTATGGAGCAATATTTGGGTCTCATTATTCAGTATGGAGCAATATATGTGGCTCATTATACTGTATGGAGCATTATATGGGGTTCATTATTCTGTATGGAGCAATATATGTGGCTCTTTATTCTGTATGGGGCATTCTATGGGGCCCATTATTCTACATAGAGCAATATATGTGCCCATAATACTGTATGGAGCAATAAATGTAGCTCATTATACTGTATGAAGCATTATATGTGGCTCTTTATACTGTATGGAGCATTATGTGGGTCCATTATTCTGTGTGGAGCAATACTGTATATGGGGCTCATTATTCTGTATGAAGCGCTATGTGGTGCCCATAATAAAGTATGGCGCAATATATGCAACTCATTATACTGTATGGTGCAAAATATGGTGTCCATAACACTGTATGGAGCAATATATGGGGCTCGTTATTCTGTATGGAGCAATATATGGGGCTCATTATTCTTTATGGAGCACTATGTGGTGCACATAATACTGTACTTAGGACTTTACTGTCCGTTTTCTAACCTGTTGTATAATTTTCAGATACTGTAGATATCACTCATGTAATGTAAGAAGTGAAATCTTTGGCATTGTACTATACCTATATTTGTCTGCCGTATCTGTGCATCATGAATTGTGGCATATGTTAAAGGGGGCCCACTGAGACTCTTTCGCCCGAGCCCACGAATACCTGGAGCTGGCCCTGTTAATGCCTATTGATTAAGAATAGGATGTCATAAAGGCTCATGCAGGTGTAGTGTGTAGGTGTCCCAAACCTTCTGTCTATACAGTGTATTGGTGAGCTAAGAATAGAATTTTGCTTTTGAAGCACAGATTTTGCTTTGCAGTAGGTGTAGGTCTATTTTTGTTTTTTAGTCGTATTTCACTTTATAATGTGGGTATGTTACATGTACATACCGTCTGTACATTAGATATGCGCAGAGTTCACATCCGTGATTAATAAGGTGGTCCAGTAATGGGGTTAATAAATAATAAAATGACTAAGTTATAGATGAATGGTAAAGATTGAACAAATCCATTATGTACAGATTAGTCAGATGGATATCCCTCAATGTTTTGTGGGTTTTTTTTTTTTTTGGGGGGGGGGGAATTTTCTATAGTGTTCACCATGCAATATAAATGACATTTTGACTTTATTCTGAGGGTTGATATGAGTAAAAAAAAATTTTTGTGGGACCCATAATAAGCAATAACAGTAATTCTGTCATTATTTTTTTATTACATTTGCCAGGTGGGGTAAATAACATGAAATCCTTAGGTTTTAATAAGATGTCAGTATTTTGCAGCAGTATTTGTTTGGAAAAAGCAAGCACCTAACCAGAGGCGTAACTAGGGTTTTGGCTCAGGGGAGGCGAAACTTCTGAGTGGGCCCCTAACCAGGTAACCTTGATTACAACTGGGTGACACATCCTAATAGTGGAGGAGAACCTCAGCAGATGATCGCACTGTTGCTGAAAATAATCTCTATATAAACACCAATATTGATATTACCGCCATATGGTCAGTGGTCGATACCAGTCCTACGGAAAATATAAGAGATTACTGCATAGTTACAGATAATGACACTGCTGACATTCTATCTGATGGAGTCGTTAACGTTTCATGTCTTTTCCATCTGGCCCAGACGACATGACAACTTCTTCCAGCCACGACTCGGCTGCAGAGAATACAATAAAGACACATTTCACTTCTCACATTTTCAGCACCGTCACCAGTGGGACTATTCCCAACCTGCACAAACTTCTCATCCTGCTGATATCCCAATACCGAGCCTCTGCTGCCGTATGTGTCCCTATTACTGCACCTGCTGTATGGTTCTCTGTGCCTTCTAAATTCTAAAGCAACCCTCTAGAATATAGTAATGCCGGGTGCAAGTGCCATAGAAAACAGTGCCCATATTTTGTCCCCTAAAAAGTAATATTGCCCTGTGTGTGCCCCTTTGGCAGTCACAGTAACCTGAATTCCCCTATAACAATAATTGCCCATTTTACATTTAATAATGTCCCGAGTCTTCCCCTTGTACAGCTCCCCTATACACAGTGTGATGCTCTCTTATACACAGTATAATGCCCCCTCAGTGTATATATACTGACCCCTTAATATCCCCCAAACTATTTAATGGCTCCAACACTGTATGATAGCCCTATCACTATAATCCCCACACTGTATGATGGCCCCCTAGATAGCCTCCATATAGCATAATACACCAGACAGTCCTCAATACAGTATAATGCACTCCCCATAGGCAGAATTTATAGTATAATACACTCCCCATAGGCCTCCATATAGTATAATGCACTCCCCAAAGGTCTCCATATAGTATAATGCACTTGTGACATGCAGAAATAGTGCTAACTGTTGTTGCTTCAAAAGCATCCAGCAACTAGAGGGGTTAACACAGTCAAAGGAGACAGGGAGCGGGTAGCAGAGCCCCAGGGGGATTGTGGGAAACCTGTTTACCAAACTGGCAGCAGCTAAAGGACTGAGTGGTGTGTTTTTGTGATCTCTCTCACTGAAGTTCAGGCAAGTGAACCATAGGGATACTGGATTCATGTACAGAGTGGAGTTGGGCTACCCCTATACTGCTAGTGGAGGAAGTCTAACAGGAGTGGAAAGATAAAGACTGGAAGAAGTTGTGTACAGGGATAATCTCCCTCAGCAACCTCCCTCCCTCCTCCATTACACTGTGCTGGAGGAATGCTGTATACTCCTGTGCTTTTGTAGAGTCGTGTTCTGTGCTGAACTGTGCTATCTAAAGAGACTGTTAGTCAATATGCCTCTAAGAAGCAGCTGTACTGTTTGTAAAGCTTGTGCTTAAGAGACTTGTATTATACTGAATGTGCTGTGACATTAAACTACACTGTTCATCTGTTCATGAGGACTCTAGCAATTGTATCTGTGTGCGCAAGTGAATCCATCTTGTGCCTGAGGAAGCTGCAGTACATGGTCGCCCTGAGTAACGGTTCCCCCAGAGTTCCAAAGAATTCATGAGACCTGTCCCGCCCCTCTCTGAACCTAGCGGAGTGCATGTAACACACTCCCTATAGGCAGATACTTTATTATAATGCAGCCCCCCCTCATAAGCAGCCTCTGCAATATAATGTAGCCCCCCTCTCATAATCAGCCTCTGTAATATACAGTAATGTAGCCCCCCTCTCATAGGCATCCTCTCTATTATAATGCAGACCCCCTCTCAGAGGCAGCCTATATATTATAATGGAACCCCCCTTTCATAGGAAGCTTCTCTATTATAATGCAGCCCCCTCTCATAAGCAGCCTCTGTAATATAATGTAGCCCCCATCTCATAATCAGCCTCTGTAATATACAGTAATGTAGCCCCCCTCTCATAGGCATCCTCTCTATTATAATGCCGACCCCCTCTCATAGGCAGCCTATATATTATAATGCAGCCCCCCTTTCATAGGAAGCTTCTCTATTATAATGAAGCCCCCCTCATAGGCAGCCTATTATAATGCAGCCCCTGATAGGAAGCCTATTATAATGCAGCCCCCCCCCATAGGCAGCCTCTCTATTGTAATGCAGCCCCATTAAAAAAATAAATAAATACTCACCTCTCTTCCTCCACTGCTCCGAGCAACGATCCGCTAATCTCCTGACAGCAGACGCCAGGTAGTGACGTCAGCGCGCCTGCTGTTAGTGTCTGTGTCAGACACTGAGAGGAGAATGATGGGAGAGGGAGCGTAACGCTCCTTCTCCCATCAATGCGGTCAGCTGTATCAGCTAGATGCCGATACAGTTGACCCTGCAATGACAAGCGGGGGGCTCACTGCTGGCACCTCGCCTGCTCAGGGGCCGCATAGCGGCCAGGCAGCAGTGCAGGGAGATCGTGTCTCCCTGCTCTGCCACAGAATGTAACTGTATTGGTGCACTGTGCTTGCCGATACAGTTACATAGCTTAGCTCCGCGTGGGCCCCCTCAGAGAGCGGGGTATGGGGCGCCTGCACCCTCTGTCCCCCCCCCTCCGGTAGCTACGCTACTGCACCTAACCTATATTGTAGGCTAAGTTCACAGATGTAGTATGTCCTAGTCTAATACACATTGAAGCTACTGTACCTGTGATGCAGAAAAATCCTGGCATAGCCTACAAGTTTTTGCACTTGTACTACCCTTACCATACAGAGAGACATTGCTGTATGTGTAATCAGGCTCGGACTGGTAAACAGGAGAAAAGGAGAATTCTCCGGTGGGCCCCTATGTAAGAGTGGGCCACCTCCCTCTTATATGAGCAGTACTTGGCACTATATAATTTAATCACTATGTACAGACAAAGGCGGCACCTTATTCATTTATAATCTACGAAGTTCATTGTTATATAAATTTGTGATTGAGGATAATGTCACATTTGCATGTAGCTGAAAAGTGGGGCCTTGGAGTTGGATACTGGTGGGCCCTTGACCACCCTGTCCGACACTGCGTGTAATGCAGAGATACATGTGTTAGAACAGACAAGTCTGATGTACCCATATTGTCCAGCAGAAGGAGCTGAAATCCTTTTCCATTAGACATCTGAGGAAAGAGATCCTATGAGGACAGGAAAAGAAGTGTAGTAGAAAGGTGTCTGGAAAACACACAAGTCTGTACAGGGCAGAAAACTTGTAGCAGAGTAATTAGCAAAGTATGAGAGATACGGCTATCAAGTGTTTCTTGCAGCACTCTGCTAGCAGAAATAAGGCAAGGAAGCAGAGTATTTGTAAAGTCTGTCAGAAGCTGCAGAAAAAAAAGGCTACCTCGAACAGACTGGGAGCTAGCCACTCGATCTGGCAGATTCTAGAAGCTAGAGGAAGTCCAGCCTTCGCCCTTTTTTCCCATGTTCAGGTTTCTGGTTTTACAATGGATTGCTTCCACGAAACAGCTGCTGGTCAGAGGAGAGTCAAGGTAGCCATGTCAGAACCAGGAAGGCAGCGAAAGTACAAAATCAGCAAAAATTGATCAGGAAACAGGCTGCGATCAGAAACAGGAAGACAGAAAAGGTACAAAAGTACAAAATCAGCAGAAAAAGGAAAACAGGGAGCAGGCCACAGTCAGACAACAGAAATTCAACAAGCAACACAGGAGCAGATAATATCAGACAGAGCCAGAGAAGAACTTCACTTGGCAGTGAGTGTCAGAGGATCAGGGGTTTAAATAGATCACAGCTCCAGCCAGGGCTCAGAGAAAGAAACCAGGAATTAACCCCATAGATATCTAACTGAGCAGCAGAAAAAAACCTAGGAATAAATATGACTGCCATGTCTCTGCACTGCATCACTTGCAAAAAATGTGCAGCTCTTTGTAGCATCCCAAAGTGGAAAGAGAGAGGATGGATAATGGCCTGGATGTTACAGTATAATCACACGCCAAGATCACACTATATATCCAGACAACCACCTTAGAAACCACAGTATTAGGCCATGTTCCCAATTTGACCAAAGTGGATGTGATATTATGGAAATTCATGCTACTTAACTCCTTCACAAGATATGTCATATATTTACATCATATGTCCTGTCAACAACTTTAATACGGGCTCAGGTGCTGAACCTGCATCTTTCCCTGTGCATTACAGCTGATGTAAGCACTGCTATGTATAGCACAGTCAATCGGACGATCGCAGCTTCAAGTCTCTTAAGGGGACTGTTACATAGTGTTGAGCCACCCCCCTAGTGTTCGAGTTCGGTTCGGTTCGTCGAATTGGGGCGTGTTCGATGAATGTTCGTCGAACGTTCGACGAACACCGTCGAACCCCATTGAAACCAATGGCAGGCAAACACAAACGCATACAAACACATAGAAAACACCTTAAAAGCTGTCCAAAAGCTGACAAACTGCTCAGAAGACACAACAAACACATGGAAAAGTCACAAGTACATATAGTCATGCGAAAATAAAAGAGGTGGAGGAGTAAAAGGAGGAGGAGACACAGATATAGGCATGTCATGCCCTTCTAAAATCAAAAAAGGCTGGAGTAAAAATCTAAAATCAGCCTACCAACACCCAGACGTCGTGACAAAAAAATGTAAAAAAGAAATATCTTTAGGTAGAATGGCGGGTCCATTCAGAACACTATCCTTAGAAGATGTAGTGGTATCCCCGTTGGGAGTCGCAACAAAAAAGGAACCCAATACATTCAGACTAATCCAACATTTGTCATATCCAAGGGGCAGGTCAGTAAATGACAACATCAACGCGGAACCAAGAACAGTACTATGTACTGTACCTCCTTTGACGAGGCAATCAGGCGTGTCAAGAAGTTGGGAAGGGGCACCCTAATGGTCAAAACAGACATTGAGGGGGCGTTCCGGTTACTACCTATGCCTCCGAATAGTGTCCGCCTATTGGGCTGCTTCTGTGAAGGAGCATACTACATAGATCGCTGTTTGCCCATGGGGTGCTCCATATCCTGCTCACTATTTGAGGCATTTATTTGCTTCCTTGAATGGGTCATCAGGGACGTTTCTAAGGGGGCACATATTATCCATTACCTCGACAACTTCTTATGCCTGGGCCCAAAAGATTCGCCACAGTGTGAATACACGCGGTAGTCCACATGTGAGAAAGAGAGAGCTGGAGGGAGAGCAGACACCCCAGAGCTGAGGGGTTAGATTGAGAAAGGAAGAAGGCAGTGTAGCTTGCTTCGTGGGTGGGGTACTTTGCTGAGTAGCAGAAACTGCTACTAGGCCCAAAGTATTGCCTGGGCTAGATGCAGTTAAAAATTAGTACTTAGATAAACAGGCGGTATAGCTTGCTTCATGGATGGGGTACTCTGCTGATTAGCAGAAACTGCTGCTAGGCCCAAAAGGATTTCCTGGGCTAGATGCAGTTAAAATTTAGTAATTAGATAAACAGGCGGTGTAGCTTGCTTCATGGGTGGGCTTCTCTGCTGAGTAGCAGAAACTGCTACTAGGCCCAAAGTATTGCCTGGGCTAGATGCAGTTAAAAATTAGTACTTAGATAAACAGGCGGTGTAGCTTGCTTCATGGGTGGGGTACTCTGTTGAGTAGCAGAAACTGCTACTAGGCCCAAAGTATTGCCTGGGCTAGAGGCAGTTAAAAATTAGTACTTAGATAAACAAACAGGCGGTGTAGCTTGCTTTATGGGTGGGATACTCTGCTGAGTAGCAGAAACTGCTACTAGGCCCAAAACGATTTACTGGGTTAGATGCAGTAAAAATTTAGATGCACAGGGGGTGTAGCTAGCTTCACAGGCGGGCTACTCCGCTGACGTGCAAACACTGCTTCTAGGCCCAAAACGATTTACTGGGTTAGATGCAGTCAAAATTTAGATACACAGGCGGTGTAGCTAGCTTCACAGGCGGGCTGCTCGGCGTTTAGCCTTCTTCCGCCGAAACGTACGTAGGGATCCAGGAGCATTTAGGTATGATGTACTCTTTATAATTTTGCATACATTTTCTGCCAGGTGATTGCAGTCTTGTTTTATTTAGCACTACGACACTTTATGGGTCTTCAGCAGCGCCTTATATAGAAGGTCTTTTTATAGGATACATCCACAGGGATTGCAGCACATTTCACAGGTTTTTTAGCAGTGTCTGATATGGATGATTCCTTTATAGGATACATACACAGGTTCCTAGAGTGTCTGATATAGGTTGCCTCCAAAAAAACTTTCTTTTTCTTACACAATTTTGTTATCATTGCACTACAGCATTTTTTTGTGGTTTCTTCCACATTTTGTGTAAATATAGTTTTGCAATATTGCACATTTTATTGCACTTTAGTTAATTGGCACTTTATTAGATTTTTCTTGGTTGTATTTGATTCCTAATAGGACATATATATATTTCCTATATTTCTTTTGTTTGGCACTAGATTCCTTGATAAGGCGTTGATCCAGGGAACTAGTCTGATTGCCGTATGTGGAGTCGGGAAGGAATTTTTTTCCCCATGGTGGAGTTACTCTTTGCCACATGGGGTTTTTTTGCCTTCCTCTGGATCAACATGTTAGGGCATGTTAGGTTAGGCTATGGGTTGAACTAGATGGACTTAAAGTCTTCCTTCAACCTCAATAACTATGTAACTATGTAACTATGTAACTAGGGCACTTTGGTCTTTACACATTGTGTGGTTATTATACTTCTGTGATTTGGTGTTTATGCACAGATATATGTATACATATTAATTTGGTATTGTTATTAGATATTTTTGGGGGGGCTCTCTGTGTCTGCTATTTATATTTTATTATTGCATCGCCTGGCTTTTTGTACTAATGTAATTTTTGTATGTTCTGATACCTATATATTGATTATTATATGTGCTTCTATCAGCTGTCATATTAATTATTTTATATATAATATTATTATTCTTTCAATAAAATATTTATTTTATACAATATTGTCTTTTTGCACAAAATTCTTGGGATGATTTGTTTTATAAATTGTGCTTGACAGAATTTGTTTTACATACAATTGGTTACCCATCTGATTGTACTCCGCTGACATGCAGACACTGCTCCTAGGCCCAAAACGATTTACTGAGTTAGATGCAGGAAAAATTTAGATACACAGGCGGTGTAGCTTCACAGGCGGGCTACTCCGCTGATGTGCAGACACTGCTCCTAGGCCCAAAACGATTTACTGGGTTAGATGCAGTAAAAATTTAGATACACAGGTGGTGTAGCTTCACAGGCAGGCTACTCCGCTGATGTGCAGACACTGCTTCTAGGCCCAAAGCGATTTACTGGGTAAGGCTACTTTCACACTAGCGTCGTTTGGAATACGTCGCAATGCGCCGCTGTGGCAAAAAAACGCATTCTGCAAACGTGCCCGCAGTATGCGTTTTTTTGCCCATATACTTACATTAGCGGCGCATTGCGACGTATGTCCATACGTCGCAAGTGTCGCACACTGGAAGCGTCGGCACAAAAAAACGTTACATGTAGTGTTTTTTTGTGTGTCGGGACCTCCATTTCAGACAGCACGTGCGCGGCCGGAACTCCTTCCCCTACTCCCCGAACTTCACAATGGGCAGCGGAAGCATTGTAAAACTGCTTCCGCTGCCCACGTCGGGCATTATTTTCACAACGGGCTAGTGTGAAAGTAGCCTTAGATGCAGTAAAAATTTAGATACACAGGCGGGGTAGTTAGCTTCACAGGTGGGCTACTCAGATGACTACCAGACAATGCTACTAGCCCAAAAGGATTGGCTGAGCTAGATTACACCAAATGCTATGACAAACACTTGGCACAGACCTGCCTGGCAAACAGTGAACTGCTGTAACCTACCCTGAAAAGGGCTGATATTACAACTAGTCCCGACTCCCTAAACCTATCTCTCTCTAACAGAAAATTTGCTCGCAAAAAAACACTCTTAGACTGTATAGCGCCCACAGCAGCAGCGGTGCCATCTAACACTATTGTAAGCTGTAGCAGTGAGGAAATGGTGGCTAAGGGGAAAATGGCTGGTTCTTATAGGGCAAGGACATGTGACATACACAGCCAATGACACATGCCCTTGCTTGTGTGCATCACATGCCCTTGCTTGTGTGTGTGTGCACTGCTGATAGGCTGAGAGACTGCACCGCCACTCTGTAAATGCGGGAAAGAATAAAAAGAGGAGATTGGCATTATTTCAGCACAGATCTATCCCCCGAACCCCCCCCCCCCCCCGCCCACTATACACTGAAACAGTCTATTAACATTTATAAACAGTTTTAATGTGAAAATCAAGTTAGGCTTTTGGTGAACGAACAGTTATCGAACAGAAATTCGAACAGCCGAATTTTAAGCAAATTGTTCAAGTTCGTCGAACGACTCGAACACCGCCCAAAACAGCTCAAATTTGAAATTGGCGAACAGTTCGACTCGAACACCACTCATCTCTACTATTAAATATAGTAATAAACGGAAAAAAAAGATTTAAAAAATATGAAAAAAATAAAAAAAGGTCAAAGGTCCTTTTGCTCATTGAAAATAAAACAATTTAAAAAATACACATATTTGGTATCGGTGCATTCAAAAATGTCCTGCCTATGAAAATATAAAGAAAATTAATCAGATCAGTAAGTGGTGTAATGAGAAAAAAAATTAAAACGCCAGAATTACATTTTTTTGGCTGACAGAACATTGCAACCAAATGCAATAAGAGGCGACCAAAACATTGTATCTACCCCAAAATGGTGTCAATAAAAACATCAGTTCACAACACAAAAATAAGCCATCGCCGGCCCCAGGTCCCGAAAAATGAAAACACTATGGGTCTCAGAATATAGCGACAAATGGAAAATCTTTTTTTCATACAAATTTGGGAATGTTTTTTCACCACTTACAGTACATACCAAAAGTTTGGACACACCTTCTCATTTAAAGATTTTTCTGTATTTTCATGACTATGAAAATTGTACATAAACACTGAAGGCATCAAAACTATGAATTAACACATGTGGAATTATATACTTAACAAAAAAGTGTGAAACAACTGAAATTATGTCTTATATTCTAGGTTCTTCAAAGTAGCCACCTTTTGCTTTGATGACTTCTTTGCACACTCTTGGCATTCTCTTGATGAGCTTCAAGAGGTAGTCACCGGGAATGGTTTTCACTTCACAGGTGTGCCCTGTCAGGTTTAATAAGTGGGATTTCTTGCCTTATAAATGGGGTTGGGACCATCAGTTGTGTTGTGCAGAAGTCTGGCGGATAGACAGCTGATAGTCCTACTGAATAGACTGTTAGAATTTGTATTATGGCAAGATAAAAGCAGCTAAGTAAAGAAAAACGAGTGGCCATCATTACTTTAAGAAATGAAGGTCAGTCAGTCCGAAAAATTAGGAAAACTGAAAGTGTCCTCAAGTACAGTGGCAAAAACCATCAAGCGCTACAAAGAAACTGGCTCACATGAGGACCGCCCCAGGAAAGGAAGACCAAGCGTCATCTCTGCTTCTGAGGATAAGTTAATCCAAGGCACCAGCCTCAGAAATCGCATGTTAACAGCAGCTCAGATTAGAGACCAGGTCAATGCCACACACAGAATTCTAGCAGCAGACACAGCTCTACAACAACTATTTAGAGGAGACTTTGTGCAGCAGGCCTTCATGGTAAAATAGCTGCTAGGAAACCACTGCTAAGGACAGGCAACAAGCAGAAGAGACTTGTTTGGGCTAAAGAACACAAGGAATGGACATTAGACCAGTGGAAATCTGTGCTTTGGTCTGATGAGTCCAAATTTGAGATCTTTGGTTCCAACCACCGTGTCTTTGTGCGACGCAGAAAAGGTGAACGGATAGACTCTACATGCCTGGTTCCCACCGTGAAGCATGGAGGAGGAGTTTGATGGTGTGGGGGTGCTTTGCTGGTGACACTGCTGGGGAATTATTCAAAATTGAAGGCATACTGAACCAGCATGGCTACCACAGCATCTTGCAGCGGCATGCTATTCCATCCGTTTTGCGTTTAGTTAGACCATCATTTATTTTTGAACATGACAATGACCCCAAACACACCTCCAGGCTGTGTAAGTGCTATTTGACCAAGAAGGAGAGTGATGGGGTGCTACGCCAGATGACCTGGCCTCCACAGTCACCAGACCGAACCCAATCGAGATGGTTTGGGGTGAGCTGAATAACAGAGTGAAGGCAAAAGGGCCAACAAGTGCTAAGCATCTCTGGGAACTCCTTCAAGATTGTTGGAAGACCATTCCCGGTGACTACCTCTTGAAGCTCATCAAGAGAATGCCAAGATTGTGCAAAGCAGTCATCAAAGCAAAATGTGGCTACAGAATATAAGACATAGTTTCAGTTGTTTCACACTTTTTTGTTAAGTATATAATTCCACATGTGTTAATTCATAGTTTTGATGCCTTCAGTGTGAATGTACAATTTTCATAGTCATGAATATACAGAAAAATCTTTAAATGAGGTCTGCCCAAACTTTTTGTCTGTACTGTAAATAAAAAATACATTATGCATGTTTGGTTTCCACATACCTGTACTGATCTGGGAAATCATATGGTCCAGTCAGTTTTATCATATAGTGAACATGGTAAATAAAAGACAAAAAACAAATGTGGCATTACACATATTTTTGCAGTTTCACTGCACTTGGAATTTTTTTCCCCATGTTCCAGTACACTATATGGTAAAATCAGTGGTGCCATTCATAATTACAATTCGTCCCGCAAAAAACTGCTCTCATACGGCTATATTGATGGAAGTATATAAAAGCTATAGCTCTTGAAAGAAAGGGAGGAAAAAACGGAAAATAACCATGGAGTTGTAAGATATCACGCAGGTGCGAGGGATGCAGTGACGGACGGGAGGCAGAGCAAGGTTTAACAGGTTTATTTACAGAGGAATACTCCACGCAGAGAGGAAAAAAGTTAAACAATATGAATGGCAAAGTGAAGTACAACGGTATAAATAACGACACTTTGGTAGCCAGCGTATCAGGAAGTCTTAACACTGCAGCTCCTGCTGCGAAGTCAATAACGCCGGAAATGGCTGTCATGATGTCTTTATTAATGGGGTTCAGCAAACAATGCCCCGTCTTCTGGTGACAGTGGTCGGACTCTGGTACCTTCCACTGTTCCTAGTCCATATACTGTAGATGCCTCCAAGGTTATGGGCTACAGTACTATCTAAGCCCGACGTGTCTCCTGTACTACTCTCCTGACAGTCTCAGTCAAACGGGCCCAAAGTGGCTGACGGTAATACGGGTCATGGTCTTGTACGAGCCCAGCGTGGCTCAGTAGGTGTATAATGGCCCAAACAGGGTGTGCAGGTCTGTACTGTCCCCGGTCACTCTTGTGGGGCACGTGTGTCGTACTCATGGACATGGAGACTGGACTCACGCCACACATCTCTTTCTCTCTCGTCCCTGCCGTTGGCGGCTGGCGACGACAGGCACTGATTTGCACACTGCTGGAGCTCTCAGGGCAGGGCACTTCTCTCTCTGGCTGCTGTACAGCTGGCTCAGCTCTGCTCAGTCTGCACGGCTCGGCTGGGTGTATGTGGCTCGGCTCTGCACAGCTCTGCTCTGCTCTGTATGGCTCTGCTGTGCATGTGAGTCGCCCACCAGGGCAGCGGGGTACTCAGGTCTGGTCACTATTAAATATGATGTCACGGTGGCTGTGACCCGGTCTGTGGCCCTGGGACTCACTGTAAAAGGGGAACGGTCTTTAAAGTGAATTATGATAAAGTCTGTCGTGATGCCACCTGTGGAGTTCGGTCAATAGGGGGACCGACGCTGCTTTAAAGGGGTCCTCTGGGGGATGTTCTTGCAGCAATGATGGTGATGCTTCCCACAGGTGAAGCGGGGTCCCCAGGGCTCCCAAGGTGTATGGTGATGATGGTGTATGCCAGTCAATGAGTAAAGGACACAGTGTTGCAGTCTTTACCTGGTTTACTGAAGATGTAGCAGGCCTCAGTCCAGGGTACCGGCAACAGGTACATTAGGTGTCCAGGAAACAAGTAAAATCCCCTTGGCAAGTCAGGTTGGGAGCCTTCCACTTTGCGCTCTCTATAAGTCCCTTGCTGCCTGAAATGTCCTAAGAAGGTCCTGGTTCTTTCCCTTGTCCTGGGACAGGTACCTGTATGGTAGGCAGCTTGAGCCGTTCCTTCTGGGGTCTCTGCACGGTGACTCCAGGCTCAAAAATGCTGCTGTACCACAGGCTTAATTTGGGCAATATATGTGTAGTTCTGTGCCCTCCGGTTCTGCTATGGGGCTTGCAGCTCCCCACAGCCTCGGGCTCCCGGTACCCGGTCTCTGCACTCTGGCTCCTCGGAGGCCCACTCGCAGCCTCCTTGAGCCCTCAAATCTCTCATATGTGCTCCTTTCCTGTCTCTACTAGACGTCTGCTCTCTCTGGTTTCTCTGGACCGACTGTCTGACTCCTTCTCCAGACCATGATCCTTATTCAGGGATGCTGCCCTGAAACTGGGTTTTGAGCTCCCCCTCCTGGCCTGGATTCAGAAGGTGTTGTGTGTGGGATAACCTGCCAAAAGGATCCCTCTTGTCTCCAGGCATAGCACTACCCTCCCCGAGAGGAAGGCAGCACTACTGTGGTACCCGAACTCCTGGGGTGCCACATTCCCCTTCCGTTAAATCCAGTACTCCTGGACTGGGAATAGGAAACATAAACAACAGGTTACAAAGGTGCAAAAACATTTTGAATTACATTTGAACAGGTTAAACTTTTTCATCCCTTACGGGAGGCACTTTTGACTTTTAACGTTGCAAACAAATTTTATAAATGTGCATCTGGTCTTATACCAGGGTGTCCTTGATTATAAATATAACGGTACTGAAGCGAGCGACCCGTCATAAACCCCCTACGTAGGCTTTGAGCGGACTACAAGGCGTAACCCCCTGGGGTTCGGCCGCACCAGACAGTTTTCGCTTCAGGTCTGAAGAAACAAGGCCCTACCCATGCCGGCAAAGTGGGTAGAACCAGGGTGCACCTTGAGGGTGCCATACTATTTACAAAGACAGTTTTTGGGTAATCCACTGTCCATTACCCCATTGTCCATTTTAAACCTGTAACAAATATATGCAAACACTTCAAACAGGTAACACCAATTATTGATATTTTTAGTCCCTGTAACGGGCTGGGATTTGACCCTTGGTGCTACGAATAGACCTACGTAGTTCCTGGCCTAACATGTTTGCTGTTGTGTACCCACTAGTGTCTGTACTACTTGTAGGCCTGCATTGTATAGGTAAACTGGGTAATTGTCTGTGACTCCTTAGATTCATCATGGGTCTGACAGATTCAACATTAGCAGAGGGTGGATTCTCTGGTTCCATTGGGGTGACGTTTGCTGCATGAGCCCGCTGGTGTAAAGTCTCTTCTGTTCAGGATGGTCTGAGTCACTTCTTCTGGTATTTCCAACTGGGGAAACGTCAGGACAGGTATCACTATGGCCTGATGTATTTGAGTCCAAGACTGGGAAAAACCTCCAAGAACGGTGTGGATTTTCTTCTTCCTCTATTGGTTGAGAAGTTCCTGGGTCCTTTTCTTTTTCTCTCAGTTTGCCAGGGCATACTCCATCAGGAACAATATTCGCACTATTCGTAATGGAACAATGTGCCTGTCAAGCGCAGGCTAGTAAAATGCCTAGAATATCTAATTTTCTCAATTTCAGTGATCTAAAAGTGATCAGAGACCTTCATAGGGATGTAATAAAAGAGACTACACATTATCAGGTGCAAAACAAACCCATTTACTCAACATAAAAGTAATAACTTTGATATACACAAATTCCAAAACTCCCACCAAGCACACTTTCATTTGTAAGAAAATCTGCCTTATTTATATGAAATATCCACAAACCTTTCTCTATCCATTGATAAAACAAGCTAAATAAACAATAGTAATGACTAAAAACATTACATACCAACCTTATAAAGTGTGATGTGTTCGGGACCAATGAGCCTGAGAAGCCAGCACAGCTATATCTTCCTTCCTGAAGCTCTGCAGACCAACTGTGGTATCAGGTTTCACACAGCAGCTAGAGCCAGGAGACTATCTAGAGGGAGGGGGTTTCCTGAAAATCTGGTGAGAAGGGAGAAATGAAAGTAGAAGAGCTGCGCCTGTCAGATCCATTGTTCCTGACGGAGGGTTAAGCTGATCTCTGAATACCGCCGTTGAAGTTTCTCCTTCATCTTTGCTTATTAGACAGACTTTAGTATTGCCAGTATTGTCAAAGTTTGATGGTAAGATGGTATATGGTTCTGCTTCCTACTGGTCATCAAGTTTATGCATTCTTCTCTTACTATTTAGCACTTGTTCACCTGGTGACAAGGGAATTGCAGGGGCATGTTGTTTATAGTCTCTCTCTTGTTTCTGTCTTGCCTGGGACAAGCTTCTTTCTACACACTCTTGTACTTGACGGTATTTCTGTTGTCGCTCATTATCCCAATCTGCATCTGGTGAAGTTGTTTCTGGTGTGAGGACTCACATGTCTAGATCAACAGGTAATTTGCTAGATCTTCCTCTCATCAGGTATGCTGGAGTTCAGTTGGTGGAATTCACTGGGATGTGATTGTACAAATCTACCAAGTCTGGCAACTTCTCTGGCCTGAAGTTTCTTTCGTGCAAAGGCAACGTCTTTAGTAAGTCAATTACTATTTGATTCATCTTTTCACACATACCATTGGTTTGTGGGTGATACGGTGTTGTCCTTATCTTCTTGTATCCGTACAGGTTGCAGAACTCCTGGAACACTTCCGCTTCAAAGGCTTGGCCTTGGTCGGTAAGCACCTTCTCAGGGTATCCGTGTGGTCGACAAAAGTGTTGCTGGGAGGCTTTGGCTGCTGTCTTCGCTCACTGGTCCTTGACAGGTAGTACTACCAGGAATCTGGAGTAATGGCCACAATGGCCAGAGCATAGACATAGCCTGACCGGCTTGGAGTTAGCTTCACGTGGTCTAAGACCACCAGTTCAAGTCGCTGTTTGGTGACTGTAGGGGAGCATGGGCCACACTTTGGGCACCACTTTTCAATGGCTTTTCTCATGCCAATCCAGTAGAACCTTCCACATAGTAGGATCGCTAACTTCTTCCATCCGAAGGGTCCTGCTCCATCGTGGTATGCTTCCAGAACCATTGGCGCATCTTGTTTTGGGACCACTATCTGCCAGACCAACTCGTAAGTGCGTGGGTCGACATTTCTCCGGCACAGCTTACTGTCGTAGATAAACAATTTGCGCTTCTCCTTCCACAGCTGTTGAGTCTCTTGTGGCTCATCTGGACCAGGGTGTGAATCTGCTTGTGTCAGCAGCCCTTTGACCATGGGGTCACCGTCCTGTGTCTCTTCCCATCCATGGTGGGGCAATGGGTTCAACGTAGCTTCTTGTCTGTCATTATGCCTGTTTCTCACATAATGGGAATACTGAGTCGCCCCGGGGCGATGGAAAGCTGGTTACTCAATCTTTTCAAGTGCTTCCGGATCTTTTTCCACCTCTGGTAAGTTGGGAATACTGGACAACTCATTGGCAGTTTTGTGCCCTGCACGGTACTTGATGGTGAATTCATAGTTGGACAACCGGCCCATCCATCGCTGCTTCAAGGCACCTAGTTTTGCTTTCTCCAGGTGTGTCAGCGGGTTGTTATCCATGTAAACTGTGAATCTTGCTGAGGCCAGGTAGTGCTTGAACCTCTCTGTTACCACCCTGTTGTGAATTTGGATTCTGGGCTCCCCCGGTGGCTACTGGTGGAATTGAACTGGTGTCTTCATCTTCTCTGTTCACCTGTTCCCATCAAGATGTGGGAGTCGCTATATAACCTTGCTGCTCTGTTAGTTTCTTGCCGGTCAACAATGTTATCAGAAGCCTCTCTGTGCTTGTTCCTGCTCCTAGACAACTACTAGATAAGTTGGACTCTTGTCCATGTTTGTTTTTGCATTTTTGTTCCAGTTCACAGCTGTAGTTTCGTTACTGTGTCTGGAAAGCTCTTGTGAACAGGAATTGCCACTCTGGTGTTATGAGTTAATGCCAGAGTTTTAAAGTAATTTCTGGATGGTGTTTTGATTAGGGTTTTTAGCTGACCATGAAAGTGTCCTTTCTGTCTTCTGCTATGTAGTAAGTGGACCTCAAATTTGCTAAACCTATTTTCATACTACGTTTGTTGTTTCATCTTAATTCACCGCCAATACATGTGGGGGGCCTCTGTCTCCTTTTGGGGTATTTCTCTAGAGGTGAGCTAGGACTAATATCTTCCTCTGCTAGCATTATTTAGTCCTCCGGCTGGTGCTGGGCATCTAGAATCAACGTAGGCATGCTACCCGGCCACTGCTAGTTGTGTGTTAGGTTTAGTTCATGGTCAGCTCAGTTCCCATCTTCCAAGAGCTAGTTCCTATATATGCTTATGCTATGATCTCTTGCCATTGAGATCATGACAGTTTGACCGGCCCACTAAAGGGTTAAAATCCTTGGCTGAGAAAGGAGAGAAATAAGTAGTCTGCTGAAATTTTTTTTTTTTTTTTTTTTTCTCCCCTTTGAATGGCTCTGTGTCCACCTGTTTGTAATGGATCTTCAGAGGGTAACTGCAGGTTTGAATAATCTCGCCACGAAGGTACAAAATTTGCAAGATTTTGTTTGTCATGCACCTGTATCTGAGCCGAGAATTCCTTTGCCGGAATTTTTCTCGGGGAATAGATCTGGGTTTCAGAATTTTCGAAATAATTGCAAATTATTTTTGTCCCTGAAATCTCGCTCTGCCGGAGACCCTGCACAGCAGGTCAGGATTGTGATTTCCTTGCTCCGGGGCGACCCTCAAGACTGGGCTTTTTCATTGACACCAGGGGATCCTGCGTTGCTCAATGTGGATGCGTTTTTTCTGGCCTTGGGGTTGCTTTATGACGAACCTCATTTGGAGCTTCAGGCAGAAAAAACTTTGATGTCCCTATCTCAGGGGCAAGATGAAGCGGAAATCTACTGCCAAAGATTCCGTAAATGGTCTGTGCTTACTCAGTGGAATGAGTGCGCCCTGGCGGCGACTTTCAGAGAGGGTCTCTCTGATGCCATTAAGGATGTTATGGTGGGGTTCCCTGTGCCTGCGGGTCTGAATGAGTCCATGACAATGGCTATTCAGATCGATAGGCGTTTGCGGGAGCGCAAACCAGTGCACCATCTGGCGGTGTCCACTGAGAAATCGCCAGAGAGTATGCAGTGTGATAGAATTCTGTCCCGAAGCGAGCGGCAGAATTTTAGACGGAAAAATGGGTTGTGTTTCTATTGTGGTGATTCTACTCATGTTATATCAGCATGCTCTAAGCGCACTAAAAAACTTGGTAAATCTGTTTCCATTTGCACCTTACCGTCTAAGTTTATTCTATCTGTGACCCTGATTTGCTCTTTGTCATCTATTACCACGGACGCCTATGTCGACTCTGGCGCCGCTTTGAGTCTTATGGATTGGTCCTTTGCCAAACGCTGTGGGTATGATTTAGAGCCTTTGGAGACTCCTATTCCTCTGAAGGGGATTGACTCCACCCCATTGGCTAATAATAAACCACAATACTGGACACAAGTAACTATGCGTATTAATCCGGGTCACCAGGAGATTATTCGCTTTCTGGTGCTGTATAATCTACATGATGATTTGGTGCTAGGATTGCCTTGGCTGCAATCTCACAACCCAGTCCTCGACTGGAGAGCTATGTCTGTGTTGAGCTGGGGATGTAAGGGGGCTCATGGGGATGTACCTGTGGTTTCCATTTCATCATCTATTCCCTCTGAAATTCCTGAGTTCCTGTCTGACTATCGTGACGTCTTTGAAGAATCCAAGCTTGGTTCGTTACCTCCGCACCGAGAGTGCGATTGTGCCATAGATTTAATCCCGGGTAGTAAATACCCAAAGGGTCGTTTATTTAATCTGTCTGTGCCTGAACATGCTGCTATGCGTGAATATATAAAGGAGTCCTTGGAAAAGGGACATATTCGTCCATCGTCATCTCCCTTAGGAGCCGGTTTTTTCTTTGTGTCAAAAAAAGACGGCTCTTTGAGACCATGTATTGATTATCGGCTTTTGAATAAAATCACTGTTAAATATCAATACCCATTGCCGTTGCTGACTGATTTGTTTGCTCGCATAAAGGGGGCCAAGTGGTTCTCTAAGATTGACCTTCGTGGGGCGTATAATTTGGTGCGAATCAGGCAGGGGGATGAGTGGAAAACCGCATTTAATACGCCCGAGGGCCACTTTGAGTATTTAGTGATGCCTTTTGGTCTTTCTAATGCTCCGTCAGTTTTCCAGTCCTTTATGCATGATATTTTTCGCGATTATTTGGATAAATTTATGATTGTGTATCTGGATGATATTCTGATTTTTTCGGATGACTGGGACTCTCATGTCCAGCAAGTCAGGAGGGTTTTTCAGGTTTTGCGGTCTAATTCTTTGTGTGTGAAGGGTTCTAAGTGTGTTTTTGGGGTACAGAGGATTTCCTTTTTGGGATATATTTTTTCCCCCTCTTCCATTGAAATGGATCCTGTCAAGGTTCAAGCTATTTGTGATTGGACGCAGCCCTCTTCTCTTAAGAGTCTTCAGAAATTTTTGGGCTTTGCTAACTTTTATCGTCGATTTATTGCTGGTTTTTCGGATATTGCTAAGCCATTGACCGATTTGACTAAGAAGGGTGCTGATGTTGCTGATTGGTCCCCTGATGCTGTGGAGGCCTTTCGGGAGCTTAAGCGCCGTTTTTCCTCTGCCCCTGTGTTGCGTCAGCCTGATGTTGCTCTACCTTTTCAGGTTGAGGTCGACGCTTCTGAGATCGGAGCTGGGGCAGTGTTGTCGCAGAAAAGTTCTGACTGCTCCGTGATGAGGCCTTGTGCCTTCTTTTCCCGTAAATTTTCGCCCGCTGAGCGGAATTATGATGTTGGGAATCGGGAGCTTTTGGCCATGAAGTGGGCTTTTGAGGAGTGGCGCCATTGGCTTGAGGGGGCCAGACATCAGGTGGTGGTATTGACTGACCACAAAAATTTGATTTATCTTGAGACCGCCAGGCGCCTGAATCCTAGACAGGCGCGCTGGTCATTATTTTTCTCTCGGTTTAATTTTGTGGTGTCATACCTACCGGGTTCTAAGAATGTTAAGGCGGATGCCCTTTCTAGGAGTTTTGAGCCTGACTCACCTGGTAACTCTGAGCCCACAGGTATCCTTAAGGATGGAGTGGTATTGTCAGCCGTTTCTCCAGACCTGCGGCGGGCCTTGCAGGAGTTTCAGGCGGATAGACCTGATCGTTGCCCACCTGATAAACTGTTTGTTCCTGATGATTGGACCAGTAGAGTCATCTCTGAGGTTCATTCTTCTGTGTTGGCAGGTCATCCTGGCATTTTTGGTACCAGGGATTTGGTGGCAAGGTCCTTCTGGTGGCCTTCCCTGTCACGAGATGTGCGAGGCTTTGTGCAGTCTTGTGACGTTTGTGCTCGGGCCAAGCCTTGTTGTTCTCGGGCTAGTGGATTGTTGTTGCCCTTGCCTATTCCTAAGAGGCCTTGGACGCACATCTCGATGGATTTTATTTCAGATCTGCCTGTTTCTCAGAAGATGTCTGTCATCTGGGTGGTGTGTGACCGTTTCTCTAAGATGGTCCATTTGGTTCCTCTGCCCAAGTTGCCTTCTTCTTCCGAGTTGGTTCCTCTGTTTTTTCAAAATGTTGTTCGTTTGCATGGTATTCCTGAGAATATCGTTTCTGACAGAGGGACCCAATTTGTGTCTAGATTTTGGCGGGCATTCTGTGCTAGGATGGGCATAGATTTATCTTTTTCGTCCGCTTTCCATCCTCAGACGAATGGCCAGACCGAGCGGATTAATCAGACCCTGGAGACATATCTGAGGTGTTTTGTGTCTGCTGACCAGGATGATTGGGTTGCTTTTTTGCCATTGGCGGAGTTCGCTCTCAATAACCGGGCCAGCTCTGCCACTTTGGTGTCCCCGTTTTTCTGTAATTCGGGGTTTCATCCTCGATTTTCCTCTGGTCAGGTGGAATCTTCGGATTGTCCTGGAGTGGATGCTGTGGTGGAGAGATTGCATCAGATCTGGGGGCAGGTGGTGGACAATTTGAGGTTGTCCCAGGAGAAGACTCAGCTTTTTGCCAACCGCCACCGTCGTGTTGGTCCTCGGCTTTGTGTTGGGGATTTGGTGTGGTTGTCTTCTCGTTTTGTCCCTATGAGGGTCTCTTCTCCTAAGTTTAAGCCTCGGTTCATTGGCCCGTATAAGATATTGGAGATTCTTAACCCTGTTTCCTTCCGTTTGGACCTCCCTGCATCCTTTTCTATTCATAACGTTTTTCATCGGTCATTATTGCGCAGGTATGAGGTACCGGTTGTGCCTTCCATTGAGCCTCCTGCTCCGGTGTTGGTTGAGGGTGAGTTGGAGTACGTTGTGGAGAAAATCTTAGACTCTCGTGTTTCCAGACGGAGACTCCAGTATCTGGTCAAGTGGAAGGGATACGGCCAGGAGGATAATTCTTGGGTGAATGCATCTGATGTTCATGCCTCTGATCTGGTTCGTGCCTTTCATAGGGCCCATCCTGATCGCCCTGGTGGTTCTGGTGAGGGTTCGGTGCCCCCTCCTTGAGGGGGGGGTACTGTTGTGAATTTGGATTCTGGGCTCCCCCGGTGGCTACTGGTGGAATTGAACTGGTGTCTTCATCTTCTCTGTTCACCTGTTCCCATCAAGATGTGGGAGTCGCTATATAACCTTGCTGCTCTGTTAGTTTCTTGCCGGTCAACAATGTTATCAGAAGCCTCTCTGTGCTTGTTCCTGCTCCTAGACAACTACTAGATAAGTTGGACTCTTGTCCATGTTTGTTTTTGCATTTTTGTTCCAGTTCACAGCTGTAGTTTCGTTACTGTGTCTGGAAAGCTCTTGTGAACAGGAATTGCCACTCTGGTGTTATGAGTTAATGCCAGAGTTTTAAAGTAATTTCTGGATGGTGTTTTGATTAGGGTTTTTAGCTGACCATGAAAGTGTCCTTTCTGTCTTCTGCTATGTAGTAAGTGGACCTCAAATTTGCTAAACCTATTTTCATACTACGTTTGTTGTTTCATCTTAATTCACCGCCAATACATGTGGGGGGCCTCTGTCTCCTTTTGGGGTATTTCTCTAGAGGTGAGCTAGGACTAATATCTTCCTCTGCTAGCATTATTTAGTCCTCCGGCTGGTGCTGGGCATCTAGAATCAACGTAGGCATGCTACCCGGCCACTGCTAGTTGTGTGTTAGGTTTAGTTCATGGTCAGCTCAGTTCCCATCTTCCAAGAGCTAGTTCCTATATATGCTTATGCTATGATCTCTTGCCATTGAGATCATGACACCACCCAGACGATGGCGAGGAACTCCAGCTTAAAGGAACTGTAATTTTCGGGGTTCCTTTCCGTGGGACGAAGCTTCCTGCTGACATAGGCAATTACTCTTTCTGTGCCTTTCTGTACCTGGGACAGTACTGCTCCCAATCCCACGTTGCTGGCATCTGGGTACAGCATAAACGGTTGGTCATATTCTGGGTAGGCCAGTATCTCATCTCCCGAGGGAGCCAACTTCAACCGAGTGAAGGATCCTTCCAGCCTGTCGTTCCACTCAAACGGGGTAATTTTAGCCTTGGTTTTCTTGGATTGGCCCACTAACAGGTCTTGCAGTGTTGCAGCTATCTTAGTGAAGTCTTTGATAAATCTTCTGTAGTAGCCTACCAACCCGAGGAACTGTCGGATTTCGTGGATGTTGCTGGGTTTTGGTCAGTCTCTGATCATGGTGACCTTGTCAGGGTCTGGTGCCACTCCTTCAAAGCTTACCACATGGCCCTGGTACTGCACTTTGGATTTCAACAGGTGACACTTAGATGGTTTTCCCTTCAGGCCAAAGTTGGACAGAGCTTCAAACACCTCAGCCAGGTGTTTCAGGTGGTCCTCATAAGTCTTGGAGAAAACGATGACATCGTCCAGGTACAACAAGACGGTTTTGAATTTCTTGTGCCCGAGAAAGCACTCCATCATCCTCTGGAGCGTTCCTGGGATGTTGCACAGTCCATACGGCATGTAGTTAAATTCAAAGAGACCCATCAGTGTTGTGAAGGCCGTCTTTTCTTTATCCACCTCTGCCACGGGAACCTGCCAGTACCTACTGGTGAGATCCAAGGTGGAAAAGTAGTTAGCAGATTTTAAAGCAGCCAAGGACTCTTCGATCCTGGGCAACGGGTATGCATCCTTCTGTGTTATGCAGTTTATCTGCCTGCAATCAACACACATTCTCATTGTGCCATCCTTTTTCCTGAGGAGGACTAATGGAGCTGCCCAGGGGCTACAACTATCTCGGATTACCCCAGCCTCCTTCATCTCTCATCATAGCATGCTTTTGGCACATTGGTAATGAGCTGGAGGTACAGGCCGGTACCTCTCCTTAATGCGTGGATGACTTCCCTTGGGGATATGAGGTTGAACCCTTTTTACCTGCCCAAAATTTAGTGGGTGTTTGCTGAATACCCGCTCATACTCATGGACCACCCGGAAAGCCCTTTTTTCTGGTGTGATGGGGAGTCAGTGCCCACATGTAATTTTTGACACCAATCCTCCATTTGTCCTGCAGAGCCATTGTCCTCCACCTGGTTGGACGGGACCAAGGGTTCTGTGGCCTGTATTACATTATTATCAACAATAAACATTTTGGCAAGTGTGGCGTATCTGGTTAAGTGAACCTCCTTCTCTCCACAGTTAAGAACACGTACTGGTACCCTCCCCTTACGGACTTCAACCACCCCTCTGGCTGTCAGGATTGTGAGCCTACAATCTGAATGCACAGGTTCTACCGGGGCCTAGTAGTAATAATAATAATAATTTTTATTTATATAGCGCCAACATATTCCGCAGCGCTTTACAACTTATAGAGGGGACTTGTACAGACAATAGACATTACAGCATAACAGAAATCACAGTTCAAAACAGATACCAGTAGGAATGAGGGCCCTGCTCGCAAGCTTACAACCTATGAGGAAAAGGGGAGACACGAGAGGTGGATGGTAAACAATTGCTTTAGTTATTTGGACCAGCAATAGTGTAAAGCTCGGGTGTTCATGTAAAGCTGCATGAACCAGTTAACAGCCTAAGTATGTAGCAGTACAGACACAGAGTGCTATTAACTGCATAAAGTGTATGAGAACATGATGCAAGGAACCTGATTATGTTTTGTTTTTGTTTTTTTTATACCACACAGGGATAGTTAGGTTAATGCGTTGAGGCGGTAGGCCAGTCTGAACAAATGCGTTTTTAGGGCACGCTTAAAACTGTGGGGATTGGGGATTAATCGTATTAACCTGGGTAGTGCATTCCAAAGAATCGGCGCAGCACGTGTAAAGTCTTGGAGACGGGAATGGGAGGTTCTGATTATTGAGGATGCTAACCTGAGGTCATTAGCGGAGCGGAGGGCACGGGTAGGGTGTTAGACTGAGACCAGAGAGGAGATGTAGGGTGGTGCTGAGCCATGGAGTGCTTTGTGGATGAGGGTAGTAGTTTTGTACTGGATTCTGGAGTGGATGGGTAGCCAGTGTAATGACTGGCACAAGGTAGAGGCATCGGTGTAACGGTTGGTGAGGAATATGATCCTGGCAGCAGCATTCAGGACAGATTGGAGCGGGGAGAGTTTGGTAAGTCTTTACCTCTGAGGCCTATTGCTGCCCAACGCCATATTAACATTTCACTCCTGGAGGGTATTGCAATGGGGATCGGATCACTCACTGTGACACGTCCAATTTCTCCACCAGACAGTTCTACCTGCTGTCTCTGCACCAGGGCTCTGATTTCTTTTTGCAGGACTCTCTGCTCACTGGAACAAGCAGTCTCGGCCACCTGATGTAACAAGATAATAACCTCGGCAAGACAATTTTTTCAATAACATTAGTACCAATGATCATCATAGGGTTACATTCACGTTGGTCAATATCAACAATCACCATTCCTTGGGCCTTCAATTCTACTACCCCACCTTAATGGTGACCTCCTTGTACCCCACCTGTGGCAAAGGCTGACCATTACTGGCTACTATTGTTAAATCACTATCTGGGCCCACAGGTAATGTCTGTGTCAGCCCAATAACGTTTATAGAGAATGTAAGGCATAGTTGTAACCTGAGAGCCAGTGTCCAACAAAGCGTTCATCAGGATGCCATCGATCACAAGGGGGAGGACAGGTCGTCCTCCGACGTACTTGGCTCGCCAGTTTTGTGGACCTGGTCGTCCTACTCCTGGGGGTTGGCCCTCTGCCCCAGGGGTCGCTCGTTTAAATGACAGTACCTTGCAATGTGTCCTGCCTGGTTACAGCGGCGGCAGATGGGTTGTCCATCCGGATGATAGCGGTCATCGTCTCTTCCTCTTTTCGGCAGGATCCTCTACTGTCATCGTCAGGGGACGTCCTCCAGTCTGGAAGCCACCTTGATCTTCTCCTTTGGGGTTTCCTGTAGGGACTGCACAGTCCTGGCGAGTGCAGCTACGCTTTACTACTATATGGTGGCATATGGGGAGTGCATTATACTATAAATTCTGCCTATGAGGTGTGCATTATACTGTATTGAGGACTATCCAGTGTATTATGCTATATGGAGGCTATCTAGGGGGCCATAATACAGTGTGGGAATTATAGTGATGGGGCCATCATACAGTGTTGGAGCCATTAAATAGTTTGGGGAATATTAAAGGGTCAGTATATATACAGTGAGGGGGCATTATACTGTGTATAAGAGAGCATCACACTGTGTATATGGGAGCTGTACAAGGGGGAGACTCGGGACATTATTAAATGTAAAGTGGGCAGTTATTGTTATAGGGGAATTCAGGTTACTATGACTGCCAAAGGGGCACACACAGGGCAATATTACTTTTTAGGGGACAAAATATGGGCACTGTTTTCTATGGCACTTGCATCTGGCATTACTATATTCTAGAGGGTTGCTTTAGAATTTAGGAGGCACAGAGAACCATACAGTAGGTGCAGTAATAGCGACACATACGGCAGCAGAGGCTCTGTATTGGGATATCAGCAGGATGAGGAGTTTGTGCAGGTTGGGAATAGTCCCACTGGTGACGGTGCTGAAAATGTGAGAAGTGAAATGTGTCTTTGTTGTATTCTCTGCAGCCGAGTCGTGGCTGTAAGAAGTTGTCATGTCGGTCTGGGCCAGATGGAAAAGACGTGAAACGTTAACTACTCCATCAGAAAGAATGTCAGCGGTAAGCAGGTACGGACTGGAGCTGAATTTCAGCCCTGGCATTTGAAATCACACAGGCCCATGCTGTCCCTATCCCCAAGCACCAGATGGAATATATTACTAATATTGCCCTGCCTGTAGGAAAGCAAGGTTTACTACAAGACCAATATTTCTAAAGATACCTCCATCACAACTTTTAACAGTATGGGTGTCTTGAGATCATCGATTCTGTTAACAACAAAGCAGACAAGGTGGCGCACGACCAGACAGGCCCTTCTGGCATTTGCCAGATGGCCAGTCCGGCCCTGGCGGTAAATCATTATCTGTAACTATGCAGTAATCTGTTATATGTTCCGTAGGACTGGTATTATTTACCACTGACCATATGGCGGTAATATCAATATTGGTGTTTATATAGAGATTATTTTCAACAACAGCGCGATCATCTGCTTAGGATGTCCCTAAAGTGAGATGAGACTGAAGGAAAGCAACAGTGAGATCCTAAGCAGAAAGAGATTAAGAGACAGAGTGATCTACTGGAGACAGGTTCTGGGAGAGGGCACCTTTCAGAAAGGTCCAAAGTTTATAACTGTTGAAAGTAACAGACTAGACAGGATTGAGTACCTGAAACAAGAGAAAATCCAGGGTGGGAGTGTATGGCGGCCAGGGCGGTAGTTGTGGCAATGAGCTGTAGTGTTCCCACACCCTGGCGCCTTACAAATGAAACAATATGTCCTTTCTGCCGTGTGTGTAATGTAGGACATTGACATTAGTTGCCGGAGCCTCCTCACCTTCTGTCACTCCGGCTCCTGATCCACGGGTCTCACAAATCACTCCAGACTCGTTCATTCCAAACAGTTCAACTTTAGTAATCAAAAGGGTTTGCAGTACAGATGCGGCACATTGCTTACAAAGTGACATTCCTAACACTTCTCTGTCTTCCTAGCAATCTCTGCTCTTCCCAGACAATCCCTGTCCCATTTTAGCAATCTCTGCTCTTCCCGGACAATCTCTGCCCCGTCTTATCAATCTCTGCTCTTCCCGGACAATCTCTGCCCCATCTTATCAATCTCTGCTCTTCCCAGACAATCCCTGTCCCATTTTAGCAATCTCTGCTCTTCCCGGACAATCTCTGCCCCGTCTTATCAATCTCTGCTCTTCCCGGACAATCTCTGTCCTGTCCTAGCAATCTGTGCTCTTCCCGGACAATCTCTGTCCCATCCTAGCAATCTCTGCTCTTCCCGGACAATCTCTGTCCCATCCGTGCCCTTTCACCCACCAGCTTCCTGCCATTCTCCTGGTTCGGCTCCAAATTAAAGAGTAACAGGCTTGCCATCTCAGCTTCACCTAATCCCTACTTTAAGCTTCGGATCCTCCTTGGAACGGTTCTGTTTAAGCTGTTGACCACCTGCACAACACTCAGCCTGGGGTCCCTTCTTGCCAAGGCGACCTTATCCCCACGGCTGTCAGACTTTCCCTTTTCACTGCTGCATCTCAACTTGCCCTGGGCATGGCTGCCCTGGCTCTGTTCTCTAACCAGGAAGTGTCTTCTCTATATTCTATTGGTCTGCACTACACTACTCTGTTACTCCTCCCAGTCTCGATAATCCCTATGCTGATTATATCTAAGCTAATACTCCTATTCCCTATCTCTAGTATGCCCCCTCTATTCTAATCCCACTATTGTCCTATGCTATTACCCTATACTATACCTAAGCTTGTAAACAGTACATATCAAATACATACACAATACAGCAACATTACAAGAACACATTAGCATTAGTAAATGACAAGGTGCTGCACATAATCCATATGAACAGGGTCCAAAGAGGAGGAGGCATGTGATAGCCTCGGTCACCCCCTTACAGGAGTTCCAGAGCATCAGCACTAGAGAAGATACAAGTGCTCACAAAATTAGAATATCATCAAAAAGTTAATTTATCTCTGTTCTTCAATACAAAAAGTGATACTCATATATTATACAGAGTCATTACAAACAGAGTGATCTATTTCTAGTGCTTATTTCTGTAAATGTTGATGATTATAGCATACAGCCAATGAAAACCCAAAAGTCATTATCTCAGTAAATTAGAATACTTTATAACACCAGCCTGAAAAATGATTTTAAAATCCAAAATGTTGGTCTACTGAAATGTATGTTCAGTAAATGCACTCAATACTTGGTCAGGGCTCCTTTTGCATCAATTACTGCATCAGTGCCGTGTGGCATAGAGGCGATCAGCCTGTGGCACTGCTGAGGTGTTATGGAAGCCCGGGTTGCTCTGATAGCAGCCTTCAGCTCATCTGCATTTTTGGTTCTGGTGTCTCTCATCTTCCTCCTGACAATACCCCATAGATTCTCTATGGGGTTAAGTTCAGGGGAGTTTGCTGGCCAATCAAGCACAGTGATACTGTTGTTTTTATACCTGGTATTGGTACTTTTGGCAGTGTGGACAGGTGTCAAGTCCTGCTGGAGAATTAAACTTCCATCTCCAAAAAGCATGTCGGCAGAGGGAAGCATGAAGTGCTCTAAAATTTCCTGGTAGATGGCTGCACTGACTTTGGTCTTGATAAAACACAGTGGATCTACACCAGCAGATGACATGGCTCCACAAACCATCACTGATTTTGAAAACTTCACACTAGACCTCAAGCAGCTTGGATTGTGTGCCTCTCCACTCTTCCTCCAGACTCTGGGACTTTTATTTCCAAATGAAATGCAAAATTTACTTTCATCTGAAAACAACACTTTGGACCACTAGAACTGGAACAGTCCAGTTCTTTTTCTCCTTGGCCCTGGTAAGACGCTTCTGGCATTGTGTATTGGTCATGAGTTGCTTGACACAAGGAATGTGAACCTTGTAGCCCATGTCCTGGATACGTCTATGTGTAGTGGCTCTTGAAGCAATGCCTCCAACAGCAGTCCACTCCTTGTGAATCTCCCCAAAATTATTGAATGGCCTTTTCTTAACAATTCTTTCAATGCTGTGGCTATCCTGGTTGCTTGTGCACCTTTTTCTATCACACTTTTTCCTTCCACTCCACTCTTCATTAATATGCTTGGATACAGCACTCTGTCAACAGCCGGCTTCATTAGCAATGACTTTTTTTGTCTTACCCTCCTTGTGGAGTGTGTCCATGACTACCTTCTGGACATCTATCAAGTCAGCAGTCTTCCCCATGATTGTGAAGCCTACTGAAACAGACTAAGGGACCTTTTTAAACGCTTAAGAATCCTTTGCAGGCGTTTTTTGATAATTATTCTAATTTACTGAGATAATGACTTTTGGGTTTTCATTGGCTGTAAGCCATAATCATCAACATTAACATAATTAAACACTTGAAATAGATCACTCTGTTTGTAATGACTCTATAGAATATATGAGTTTCATTTTTTGTATTGAAGAACTGAAATAAATTAACTTTTTGATGATATTCTAATTTTGTGAGAAGCACCTGTAAGTACAGGATATATTGGCACTCTGAGGGGAAACAAGGCACGGAACCTTGGGTGGAGTAAAGGACTCTTGTTTAACAGGAGTGTAGAGTTGAGCTGGGTTGTGGTGAATTAGTGAGAAACAGAGGCGTAGCTAGGGTTTTGGTTCAGGGGGGCACGAAACATCTGAGTGGGCTCCTAACCTTGATTACAACTGGGTGAAGCATCCTAATAGTAGAAGAGAACCTAGAATGCATCACTGCTCACAATGGACCTTAAATCATGTTTCTATGCACTCCAGGCCCTATCTTACTCTCCAATAAGAAATTGTCACTTTCCCATTAAGGGGCATTGCTCACAGTGTAATAATGCAAAGTAAATTTAATCATACACCCACAGAGAATCATGCCCTTTTGGTGAAAACTAAAAAAAAACGTATATACTAGGCGCTCTAAATAGAATGAGGCATATGTCTTTAACCCCTTCACCCCGAAGCCTGTTTTCAACTTCCTGACCAGGCCATTTTTTTTCAATTCTGACCACTGTCACTTTATGAGGTCATAACTCTGAAACGTTTCAATGGATCTTGGTGATTCTGAGGTTGTTTTCTCGTGACATATTGGACTTTATGAAAGTGGTAAAATTTCTTCGATTTGACTTGCGTTTATTTGTGAAAAAAATGGAAATTTGGTGAAAACTTTGAAAATTTAGCAATTTTGAAACTTTTAGTTTTTATGCCCTTAGGTTAGAGAGTCATATCATTCAAAATGGTTAATAAATAACATTACCCATGTGTCTGCTTTACATTAGCACAATTTTGGAAACATAATTTTTTTTGTTAGGAAGTTATAAGGGTTAAAATTTGACCAGCGATTTCTCATTTTTACAACAAAATTTGCAAAACCATTTATTTTAGGAACCTCACACTTGAAGTGACTTTGAGGGGTCTATATGACAGAAAATGCCCAAAAGTGACACCATTCTAAAAACTGTACCCCTCAAGGTACTCAAAACCACATTCAAAAAGTTTATTAACCCTTCAGGTGCTTCACAGGAATTTTTGGAATGTTTAAAAAAGTTGAACATTTAACTTTTTTTCACAAAATTTTTACTTCAGATCCAATTTGTTTTATTTTACCAAGGGTAACAGGAGAAATTGGACAACAAAAGTCGTTTTACAATTTGTCCTGAGTACGCCGATACCCCATATGTTGGGGTAAAACATTGTTTGGGCACATGGCAGAGCTCGGAAAGGAAGGAGCGCCATTTGACTTTTCAATGCAAAATTTGCTGGAATTGAGATAGGACACCATGTCGCGTTCGGAGAGCCCCTGATGTGCCTAAACAGTGGAAACTCCCTACAATTGACACCATTTTGGAAAGTAGACCCCCTAAGGAACTTATCTAAATGTGTGTTGAGCACTTTTAACCCCCAATTGTTTCATTAAAGGTTAGAATGTAGAGCCGTGAAAATTAAAAAATCATTTTTTCTTTCCACAAAATGATCTTTTAGCCCGCAATTTTTTTTCCCAAGGGTAACAGGAGAAATTGGACAGCTAAAGTTGTTGTCCAATTTCCCCTGAGTATGCTGATACCCCATATGTGGGGGAAAACCACTGTTTGGGCGCACGGCAGAGCTCGGAAGGGAAGGAGCGCCGTTTGGAATGCAGACTTAGAAGGATTGGTCTGCAGGCGTCACGTTGCATTTGCAGAGCCCCTGATGTACCTAAACAGTAGAAACCCCCCACATGTGACCCCATATTCGAAACTAGACCCCACAAGGAACTTATTTAGATGTGTTGTGAGAACTTTGAACCCCCAAGTGTTTCGCTAAAGTTTATAACGCAGAGCCGTGAAAATAAAAAATATTTTTTTTCCACGAAAATGGTATTTTAGCCCCCAAATTTTTATTTTCCCAAGGGTAACAGGACAAATTGGACCCCAAAAGTTGTTTTCCAATTTGTCCTGAGTATGCTGATACCCCATATGTGGGGGGGGAACCACTGTTTGGGCGCACGGCAGAGCTCGGAAGGGAAGGAGCGCTGTTCGGAATGCAGGCTTAGATGGATTGGTCTGCAGGCATCACGTTGCATTTGCAGAGTGTCTGATGTACCTAAACAGTAGAAACCCCCCACAAGTGACCCCATATTGGAAACTAGACCCCCCAAGGAACTTACCTAGATGTGTTGTGAGAACTTTGAACCCCCAAGTGTTTCACTACAGTTTATAATGCAGAGCCATGAAAATAAAAATCTTTTTTTTCCACAAAAATTATTTTTTAGCCCCCGATTTTGTATTTTCCCAAGGATAACAGGAGAAATTGGCCCCCAAAATTTGTTGTCCAATTTGCCCTGAGTACGCTGATACCCCATATGTGTGGGGTAAACCCCTGTTTGGGCACACGGTAGAGCTCGGAAGGGAAGGAGCACTGTTTTAATTTTTTCAACGCAGAATTGGCTGGAATTGAGATCGGACGCCATGTCACGTTTGGAGAGCCCCTGATGTGCCTAAACAGTGGAAACTCCCCAATTCTAACTGAAACCCTAACCCAAACACACCCCTAACCCTAATCCCAACCATAACCCTAACCACACCCCTTACCCTAATCTCAACCCTTATCCCAACCGTAAATGTAATCCAAACCCTAACTTTAGCCCCAACCCTAACCCCAACCCTAACTTTAGCCCCAACCCTAACCCTAATCCCAACCCTAACCTTAACCCTAGCCCAAACCCTAATGGGAAAATGGAAATAAATACATTTTTAAAAATTTTATTATTTTTCCCTAACTAAGGGGGTGATGAAGGGGGGTTTGATTTACTTTTATAGCATTTTGCATCACCACATTTTGAGAGCTTTAATTTATCCATATTTTGGCCCACAGAGTTATGTGAGGGCTTGTTTTTTGCGGGACGAGTTGACGTTTTCAGCGGTACCATGCTTATTTATTTCTGTCTTTTTGATCGCGTGTTATTCCACTTTTTGTTCGCCGGTATGATAATAAAGCGTTGTTTTTTGCCTCGTTTTTTTTTTTTTTTTTTTGCGGTGTTCACTGAAGGGGTTAACTAGTGGGATACTTTTATAGAGCAGGTCGTTACGGACGCTGCGATACAAAATATGTGTACTTTTATTGTTTTTTTTTATTTACATAAATAAATGGATTTATTGGGAAATTATTTTTTTTTCTTTATTTGGGGATTTTTTATTTTTTTTTGTACATCCTATTTTTTTTTTTACTTTCTAACATTGTCCCAGGGTGGGACATCACTATATTAGATCAGATCGCTGATCTGACACTGTGCCTATGCAGATCAGCGATTTGACAAGCAGTGCAGGAGGCTTTCTGGCGCCTGCTCTGTCTCGTTCCTGCACAGCCCTGCTCCCCTCACAAGCCCAAGCCGTCTTTGTGCCACATCCAGATTATGGATTGTTTTGTACAATAAAGAAGTGAAGAATCGTGGGTGAGTGCTGCAACTTTTTTATTTCTTACTTAATTTGCTTGATCTGACACTGTGCCTATGCAGATCAGCGATTTGACAAGCAGTGCAGGAGGCTTTCTGGCGCCTGCTCTGAGCAGGCGCCGGCTAGCCACCTCACTTCATGACCCGGAAGGAGTCCCGCGGCCATCTTGGATCCGGGGACTCCTTCCGGATCACCGGGGGAGTGCAGGGAGCCCCCGTCCCTGTGCGATGCCCCTTTATGCCGCTGTCACTATTGACAGCGGCATCAGAGGGGTTAAATGCCCACGATTGGCGCTAGTGCCGATCGTGGGCATTGCTGCGGGGTGTATTTTAGTTTCAATAGGTTTTTTTTTATTAGAGATAAGATATTGAAAGTATACAACAGTTTGGGTAGATTCTCCCACACAGGGAGGTGTAAATTTCAATAATTATGAACAAATACAAATGTTAAAATAGGGGGAGACAAGAAAAAGATAGGGGGGACAGTACAAAGGGAAGACAAACAAGTAATCCACAGTGTGTTTTACACCAGTTTACTATCAGCTATTGCACCCAATGCCATCAACATAAAATAGTCAGAATTTCAGATTCAAATTGGGTCATACAAGGAGTGTTAACTTAAGGTAGACAAAGAAAGAATATAATTTATGATAAGGTATACTCAAGTGGAGACATGTGATTAACCCCTTAACGACCGCCGATACGCCTTTTAACGGCGGCCGCTAAGGGTACTTAAACCACAGCGCCGTTAATTAACGGCGCTGTGGAAAAAGTGAATAGCGCCCCTGTCATGGTTCCCAATGGCAGGGACATAGGCAAAAACAGGACTAGCTCTAGGAAGATGGAATCTAAGCTGACCGCGATGCTGAACCTCACGCACAACTACCAGTGGCCGGGGAACGTACCTGCGTTTTATCCCTAGACGTCTCGCACCAGCCGGAGATCTAGCTACCCCTAATAGAGGAAACACAGACCTGGCTTGCCTCCAGAGAAAACCCCAAAGTGATAGTAGCCCCCAACATATAATGACGGTTAGTTAAGAAGAAAACACATACGTAGTATGAATACAGGTTCAGCAAAAAGAGGCCCACTAACTAGATGGCAGAAAATACAAAAGTGGACTGCGCGGTCAACTCAAAACCCTACAAAATACCATCCTGAAATAACTTTAAACTCCGGTATCAACTCATGACACCGGAGTGGTCATATCAGTTCACTAGAGCTTCCAGCAGCAAGATTCATATAAATGCACGCTGGACAAAAAGATACAAATGATCCAACTTATCTGAATCAGCAGACTTGGAGCAGGTAGCAAGTAACAGAGGAGCTCTGGTAACATTGATAGCCAGCAAGTAAATGACTGAAAAGCCAGACTATATAGGAAACTCCCATTTCCTGATGGGAACAGGTGCACTGGAGATAAAGAACAGAAGTCAACCAGTACCACCAGTCGCCACCAGAGGGAGCCCACAAACAGAATTCACAACAGTACCCCCCCTTGAGGAGGGGGCACCGAACCCTCATGAGAACCACCAGGGCGATCTGGATGAGCCCTATGAAAGGCGCGAACCAAATCAGAGGCATGAACATCAGAGGCAGTCACCCAAGAATTATCCTCCTGACCGTATCCCTTCCATTTAACCAAATATTGAAGTCTCCGTCTGGAAATGCGAGAGTCCAAAATCTTCTCCACAACATACTCCAATTCACCCTGCACCAGCACAGGAGCAGGAGGCTCAACAGAAGGAACAACCGGTATCTCGTACCTCCGCAACAAAGACCGATGGAAGACATTATGAATAGTGAAAGATGCTGGTAGGTCCAAACGAAACGATACAGGATTAAGAATCTCCAAAATCTTATAAGGACCTATGAACCGAGGTTTAAACTTAGGAGAAGAGACCTTCATAGGGACAAAACGAGAAGATAACCACACCATGTCCCCAACACGAAGACGATTACCAGCACGACGACGACGATTAGCAAACTGCTGAGTCTTCTCCTGGGACAACTTCAAGTTGTCCACCACATGACTCCAAATCTGGTGCAATCTATCCACCATAGTGTCCACTCCAGGACAATCCGAAGATTCCACCTGGCCAGATGAAAAACGAGGGTGAAACCCCGAATTGCAAAAGAAAGGAGAAACCAGAGTGGCAGAACTAGCCCGATTATTAAGGGCAAACTCCGCCAACGGCAAAAAGGCGACCCAGTCATCCTGATCAGCAGACACAAAACACCTCAAATAAGTCTCCAAGGTCTGATTAGTTCGCTCTGTCTGGCCATTCGTCTGAGGATGGAAGGCAGACGAAAAAGACAAATCAATGCCCATCCTGGCACAGAACGCCCGCCAAAATCTAGACACAAATTGGGATCCCCTGTCAGAAACGATGTTTTCCGGGATACCATGTAAACGAACCACATTCTGAAAAAACAGAGGAACCAACTCAGATGAAGAAGGCAACTTGGGCAAGGGTACCAAATGAACCATTTTAGAAAAACGGTCACACACCACCCAGATGACGGTCATTTTCTGAGAAACCGGGAGATCCGAAATAAAGTCCATAGAGATGTGCGTCCAAGGCCTCTTCGGAATAGGCAAGGGCAACAACAATCCACTAGCCCGAGAACAGCAAGGCTTGGCCCGAGCGCAAACATCACAAGACTGTACAAAAGTACGCACATCCCGAGACAAGGAAGGCCACCAGAAGGACCTGGCCACCAAATCTCTGGTACCAAAGATTCCAGGGTGGCCTGCCAACACAGAAGAATGAACTTCCAAGATGACTCTACTGGTCCACTCATCTGGAACAAACAGTCTCCCAGGCGGACAACGATCAGGCCTATCCACTTGAAACTCCTGCAAAGCACGTCGCAAGTCTGGAGAGACAGCAGACAATATCACCCCATCCTTAAGGATACCCGTAGGCTCAGAATCACCAGGGGAGTCAGGCTCAAAACTCCTAGAAAGGGCATCTGCCTTCACATTTTTTGAACCCGGCAGATACGAGACTATGAAATTAAACCGGGAGAAAAACAACGACCAGCGCGCCTGTCTAGGATTCAGACGCCTGGCTGACTCAAGGTAAATCAGATTCTTGTGATCAGTCAAGACCACCACCTGATGCCTAGCACCCTCAAGCCAATGACGCCACTCCTCAAAGGCCCACTTCATAGCCAATAGCTCCCGATTACCAACATCATAATTTCGCTCGGCGGGCGAAAAATTTCGAGAAAAGAACGCACATGGTCTCATCACCGAGCAGTCAGAACTTCTCTGCGACAAAACCGCCCCCGCTCCGATCTCTGAAGCATCAACTTCAACCTGAAAAGGAAGTGAAACATCAGGCTGGCGCAACACAGGAGCAGAAGAAAAGCGGCGCTTAAGCTCCCGAAAGGCCTCCACAGCCGCCGAGGACCAATTGGAAACATCAGCACCCTTCTTAGTCAAATCCGTTAGAGGCTTAACAACACTTGAAAAACCAGTTATAAATCGATGATAGAAATTAGCAAAGCCCAAGAATTTCTGAAGACTCTTAAGGGAAGTCGGTTGCGTCCAATCACAAATAGCCCGAACCTTGACAGGATCCATCTCAATAGAAGAAGGGGAAAAAATGTACCCCAAAAAAGAGATCTTCTGAACCCCAAAAATACACTTTGAACCCTTTACAAACAAAGAATTGGCCCGCAAAACCTGAAAAACCTTCCTGACCTGTTGAACATGCGACTCCCAGTCATCAGAAAAAATCAAAATATCATCCAAATACACAATCATAAAACCATCCAGATAATCACGGAAAATATTGTGCATAAAGGACTGAAAGACTGAAGGGGCATTAGAAAGACCAAAAGGCATTACCAGATACTCAAAATGGCCCTCGGGCGTATTAAATGCAGTTTTCCACTCATCTCCCTGCTTAATCCGCACCAAATTATACGCACCCCGAAGGTCAATCTTAGAGAACCACCTTGCCCCCTTAATACGAGCAAACAAATCAGTCAACAGTGGCAAAGGATACTGATATTTGACTGTAATCTTATTCAACAGCCGATAATCAATACAAGGCCTCAGGGAACCATCTTTTTTACCCACAAAAAAAAACCCTGCTCCTAAAGGGGATGAGGATGGACGGATATGTCCCTTTTCCAAGGACTCCTTAATATACTCTCGCATAGCAGCATGCTCTGGCACAGACAGATTGAACAAACGACCTTTAGGAAACTTACTGCCAGGAATCAAATCTATAGCACAATCGCAATCCCTGTGAGGAGGGAGCGAACTAAGTTTAGGCTCCTCAAAAACATCACAATAGTCAGACAAAAATGCCGGAACCTCAGAGGGAGTAGATGAAGCAATGGAAACCAAAGGTACTTCCCCATGAACCCCCCGACATCCCCAGCTTAACACGGACACTGCTTTCCAGTCAAGAACTGGGTTGTGAGTTTGTAACCATGGCAATCCAAGCACTAAGACATCATGCAAATTATGCAACACAAGGAATCGAATCACCTCCCGATGGTCTGGAGTCATACACATAGTCACCTGTGTCCAGTATTGAGGTTTATTCCTAGCCAATGGTGTGGAGTCAATACCCTTCAAAGGAATAGGGACCTCCAGAGACTCTAGACTAAACCCACAGCGCCTGGCAAAGGACCAATCCATAAGACTCAGGGCGGCGCCAGAGTCCACATAGGCATTCACGGTAATAGATGATAACGAACAAATCAAAGTCACAGACAAAAGGAACTTAGACTGCAAAGTGCTAACTGCAAAAGACTTATCAACCCTTTTTGTGCGTTTAGAGCATGCTGATATAACATGAGCAGAATCGCCACAATAGAAGCACAACCCATTTTTACGCCTATAATTCTGCCGTTCACTTCTGGACAGAATTCTATCACATTGCATATTCTCCGGTGCCTGCTCAGAAGACACCGCCAAATGGTGCACAGGTTTGCGCTCCCGTAAACGCCGGTCAATCTGAATAGCCATTGTCATGGACTCATTCAGACCTGTGGGCGTAGGAAACCCCACCATGACATCTTTAACGCCGTCAGAGAGACCCTCTCTGAAATTCGCCGCCAGGGCGCACTCATTCCACTGAGTCAGCACAGACCATTTTCGAAATTTTTGACAATATACTTCAGCTTCATCATGCCCTTGAGAGAGGGCTATCAAGGCTTTTTCAGCCTGAATCTCCAAATTAGGTTCCTCATAGAGCAACCCCAGCGCCAGAAAAAACGCATCCACATTGAGCAGCGCAGGGTCCCCTGGCGCCAATGCAAATGCCCAATTCTGGGGGTCACCCCGCAGCAAGGAAATAACAATCTTAACCTGCTGAGCGGGGTCTCCAGCGGAGTAAGATCTCAGAGAAAGATACAATTTAAAATTGTGCTTAAAATTCAAAAAACGAGATCTATCTCCAGAAAAAAACTCTGGTATAGGAATTTTAGGTTCAGACATAGGAGCATGTATGACAAAGTCTTGTATATTTTGAACCTTAGAAGCCAGATTATTCAGATTTGAAGCTAAACTCTGGATATCCATTTCTCAGCAGCTGAGATCTGAGCCATTCAGGGATTAAGAGGAGGGGAAAGAAGCAGACTGCAATTATGGCTAGACAGACTTCAGAGTAAAAAAAAAAAAGGTGTCAAAGACTTCTTTTCTCTCCTTCTTCAGCCAATACTTAACACAGTCGGGCCGGCTATACTGTCATGGTTCCCAATGGCAGGGACATAGGCAAAAACAGGACTAGCTCTAGGAAGATGGAATCTAAGCTGACCGCGATGCTGAACCTCACGCACAACTACCAGTGGCCGGGGAACGTACCTGCGTTTTATCCCTAGACGTCTCGCACCAGCCGGAGATCTAGCTACCCCTAATAGAGGAAACACAGACCTGGCTTGCCTCCAGAGAAAACCCCAAAGTGATAGTAGCCCCCAACATATAATGACGGTTAGTTAAGAAGAAAACACATACGTAGTATGAATACAGGTACAGCAAAGAGAGGCCCACTAACTAGATAGCAGAAAATACAAAAGTGGACTGCGCGGTCAACTCAAAACCCTACAAAATACCATCCTGAAATAACTTTAAACTCCGGTATCAACTCATGACACCAGAGTGGTCATATCAGTTCACTAGAGCTTCCAGCAGCAAGATTCATATAAATGCACGCTGGACAAAAAGATACAAATGATCCAACTTATCTGAATCAGCAGCCTTGGAGCAGTGTTATGGTTCTCAATGGCAAGAGAACATAGCCCAGCCAACATACGAACTAGCTCTTGGAAGGATGGAAACTAAACTGACCATGAACTAAACCTGCCGCACAACTAACAGTAGCCGGGTAGCGTAGCCTGCGTTTTATCCCTAGACGCCCAGCGCCAGCCGGAGGACTAACTAATCCTGGCAGAGGAAAATATAGTCCTGGCTCACCTCTAGAGAAATTTCCCCGAAAGGCAGACAGAGGCCCCCACAAATATTGGCGGTGATTTTAGATGAAATGACAAACGTAGTATGAAAATAGGTTTAGCAAAATTGAGGTCCGCTTACTAGATAGCAGGAAGACAGAAAGGGCACTTTCATGGTCAGCTGAAAACCCTATCAAAACACCATCCTGAAATTACTTTAAGACTCTAGTATTAACTCATAACATCAGAGTGGCAATTTCAGATCACAAGAGCTTTCCAGACACAGAAACGAAACTACAGCTGTGAACTGGAACAAAATGCAAAAACAAACAAGGACTAAAGTCCAACTTAGCTGGGAGTTGTCTAGCAGCAGGAACATGCACAGAAAGGCTTCTGATTACAATGTTGACCGGCATGGAAGTGACAGAGGAGCAAGGCTAAATAGCGACTCCCACATCCTGATGGAAACAGGTGAACAGAGAGGATGATGCACACCAGTTCAATTCCACCAGTGGCCACCGGGGGAGCCCAAAATCCAATTTCACAACAGTACCCCCCCCTCAAGGAGGGGGCACCGAACCCTCACCAGAACCACCAGGGCGATCAGGATGAGCCCTATGAAAGGCACGGACCAAATCGGAGGCATGAACATCAGAGGCAGTCACCCAAGAATTATCCTCCTGACCGTATCCCTTCCATTTGACCAGATACTGGAGTTTCCGTCTGGAAACACGGGAGTCCAAGATTTTTTCCACAACGTACTCCAACTCGCCCTCAACCAACACCGGAGCAGGAGGCTCAACGGAAGGCACAACCGGTACCTCATACCTGCGCAATAATGACCGATGAAAAACATTATGAATAGAAAAAGATGCAGGGAGGTCCAAACGGAAGGACACAGGGTTAAGAATCTCCAATATCTTGTACGGGCCGATGAACCGAGGCTTAAACTTGGGAGAAGAAACCCTCATAGGGACAAAACGAGAAGACAACCACACCAAGTCCCCAACACAAAGCCGAGGACCAACCCGACGCCGGCGGTTGGCAAAAAGCTGAGTCTTCTCCTGGGACAACTTCAAATTGTCCACTACCTGCCCCCAAATCTGATGCAACCTCTCCACCACAGCATCCACTCCAGGACAATCCGAAGATTCCACCTGACCAGAAGAAAATCGAGGATGAAACCCCGAATTACAGAAAAAGGGAGACACCAAGGTGGCAGAGCTGGCCCGATTATTGAGGGCAAACTCCGCTAAAGGCAAAAAAGCAACCCAATCATCCTGATCTGCAGACACAAAACACCTCAAATATGTCTCCAAGGTCTGATTCGTCCGCTCGGTCTGGCCATTAGTCTGAGGATGGAAAGCAGACGAGAAAGACAAATCTATGCCCATCCTAGCACAGAATGCTCGCCAAAATCTAGACACAAATTGGGTACCTCTGTCAGAAACGATATTCTCCGGAATACCATGCAAATGGACCACATTTTGAAAAAACAGAGGAACCAACTCGGAAGAAGAAGGCAACTTAGGCAGGGGAACCAAATGGACCATCTTAGAGAAACGATCACACACCACCCAGATGACAGACATCTTCTGAGAAACAGGAAGATCCGAAATAAAATCCATCGGGATGTGCGTCCAGGGCCTCTTCGGGATAGGCAAGGGCAACAACAATCCACTAGCCCGAGAACAACAAGGCTTGGCCCGAGCACAAACGTCACAAGACTGCACGAAGCCTCGCACATCTCGAGACAGGGAAGGCCACCAGAAGGACCTTGCCACCAAATCCCTGGTACCAAAGATTCCAGGATGACCTGCCAACGCAGAAGAATGAACCTCAGAAATGACTTTACTGGTCCAATCATCAGGAACAAACAGTCTACCAGGTGGGCAACGATCAGGTCTATCCGCCTGAAACTCCTGCAAGGCCCGCCGCAGGTCTGGAGAAACGGCAGACAATATCACTCCATCCTTAAGGATACCTGTAGGTTCAGAATTACCAGGGGAGTCAGGCTCAAAACTCCTAGAAAGGGCATCCGCCTTAACATTCTTAGAACCCGGCAGGTAGGACACCACAAAATTAAACCGAGAGAAAAACAACGACCAGCGCGCCTGTCTAGGATTCAGGCGTCTGGCGGACTCAAGATAAATTAGATTTTTGTGGTCAGTCAATACCACCACCTGATGTCTAGCCCCCTCAAGCCAATGACGCCACTCCTCAAAAGCCCACTTCATGGCCAAAAGCTCCCGATTCCCAACATCATAATTCCGCTCGGCGGGCGAAAATTTACGCGAGAAAAAAGCACAAGGTCTCATCACGGAGCAATCGGAACTTCTCTGCGACAAAACCGCCCCAGCTCCGATTTCAGAAGCGTCGACCTCAACCTGAAAAGGAAGAGCAACATCAGGCTGACGCAACACAGGGGCGGAAGAAAAGCGGCGCTTAAGCTCCCGAAAGGCCTCCACAGCAGCAGGGGACCAATCAGCAACATCAGCACCCTTCTTAGTCAAATCAGTCAATGGTTTAACAACATCAGAAAAACCAGCAATAAATCGACGATAAAAGTTAGCAAAGCCCAAAAATTTCTGAAGACTCTTAAGAGAAGAGGGTTGCGTCCAATCACAAATAGCCTGAACCTTGACAGGATCCATCTCGATGGAAGAGGGGGAAAAAATATATCCCAAAAAGGAAATCTTTTGAACCCCAAAAACGCACTTAGAACCCTTCACACACAAGGAATTAGACCGCAAAACCTGAAAAACCCTCCTGACCTGCTGGACATGAGAGTCCCAGTCATCCGAAAAAATCAAAATATCATCCAGATACACAATCATAAATTTATCCAAATAATCACAGAAAATGTCATGCATAAAGGACTGAAAGACTGAAGGGGCATTTGAAAGACCAAAAGGCATCACCAAATACTCAAAGTGGCCCTCGGGCGTATTAAATGCGGTTTTCCACTCATCCCCCTGCTTAATTCGCACCAAATTATATGCCCCACGGAGATCTATCTTAGAGAACCACTTGGCCCCCTTTATGCGAGCAAACAAATCAGTCAGCAGTGGTAACGGATATTGATATTTAACCGTGATTTTATTCAAAAGCCGATAATCAATGCACGGCCTCAAAGAGCCATCTTTCTTAGCCACAAAGAAAAAACCGGCTCCTAAGGGAGATGACGAAGGACGAATATGTCCCTTTTCCAAGGACTCCTTTATATATTCTCGCATAGCAGCATGTTCAGGCACAGACAGATTAAATAAACGACCCTTAGGGTATTTACTACCCGGAATCAAATCTATGGCACAATCGCACTCCCGGTGCGGAGGTAATGAACCAAGCTTAGGTTCTTCAAAAACGTCACGATATTCAGTCAAGAATTCAGGAATCTCAGAGGGAATAGATGATGAAATGGAAACCACAGGTACGTCCCCATGCGTCCCCTTACATCCCCAGCTTAACACAGACATAGCTTTCCAGTCAAGGACTGGGTTATGAGATTGCAGCCATGGCAATCCAAGCACCAACACATCATGTAGGTTATACAGCACAAGAAAGCGAATAATCTCCTGGTGATCCGGATTAATCCGCATAGTTACTTGTGTCCAGTATTGTGGTTTATTGCTAGCCAATGGGGTGGAGTCAATCCCCTTCAGGGGTATAGGAGTTTCAAGAGGCTCCAAATCATACCCACAGCGTTTGGCAAAGGACCAATCCATAAGACTCAAAGCGGCGCCAGAGTCGACATAGGCATCCGCAGTAATAGATGATAAAGAACAAATCAGGGTCACAGATAGAATAAACTTAGACTGTAAAGTGCCAATTGAAACAGACTTATCAAGCTTCTTAGTACGCTTAGAGCATGCTGATATAACATGAGTTGAATCACCGCAATAGAAGCACAACCCATTTTTTCGTCTAAAATTCTGCCGTTCACTTCTGGACAGAATTCTATCACATTGCATATTCTCTGGCGTCTTCTCAGTAGACACCGCCAAATGGTGCACAGGTTTGCGCTCCCGCAGACGCCTATCGATCTGGATAGCCATTGTCATGGACTCATTCAGACCCGCAGGCACAGGGAACCCCACCATAACATCCTTAATGGCATCAGAGAGACCCTCTCTGAAATTCGCCGCCAGGGCGCACTCATTCCACTGAGTAAGCACAGCCCATTTACGGAATTTCTGGCAGTATATTTCAGCTTCGCCTTGCCCCTGAGATAGGGACATCAAGGCCTTTTCCGCCTGAAGTTCTAACTGAGGTTCCTCATAAAGCAACCCCAAGGCCAGAAAAAACGCATCCACATTGAGCAACGCAGGATCCCCTGGAGCCAATGCAAAAGCCCAATCCTGAGGGTCGCCCCGGAGCAAGGAAATCACAATCCTGACCTGCTGAGCAGGATCTCCAGCAGAGCGAGATTTCAGGGACAAAAACAACTTGCAATTATTTTTGAAATTTTGAAAGCAAGATCTATTCCCCGAGAAAAATTCAGGCAAAGGAATTCTAGGTTCAGATATAGGAACATGAACCACAAAATCTTGTAAATTTTGAACTTTCGTGGTGAGATTATGCAAACCTGCAGCTAAACTCTGAATATCCATTTTAAACAGGTGAACACAGAGCCATTCCAGGATTAGAAGGAGAGAGAGAGAGAAAGGCTGCAATATAGGCAGACTTGCAAGAGTTTCAATTACAAGCACACTCAGAACTGAAAAAAAAAAAAAAAAATCTTCAGCAGACTCCTCTTTTCTCTCCTTTCTCTGTCAATTAATTTAACCCTTTTTGGCCGGTCAAACTGTTATGGTTCTCAATGGCAAGAGAACATAGCCCAGCCAACATACGAACTAGCTCTTGGAAGGATGGACACTAAACTGACCATGAACTAAACCTGCCGCACAACTAACAGTAGCCGGGTAGCGTAGCCTGCGTTTTATCCCTAGACGCCCAGCGCCAGCCGGAGGACTAACTAATCCTGGCAGAGGAAAATATAGTCCTGGCTCACCTCTAGAGAAATTTCCCCGAAAGGCAGACAGAGGCCCCCACAAATATTGGCGGTGATTTTAGATGAAATGACAAACGTAGTATGAAAATAGGTTTAGCAAAATTGAGGTCCGCTTACTAGATAGCAGGAAGACAGAAAGGGCACTTTCATGGTCAGCTGAAAACCCTATCAAAACACCATCCTGAAATTACTTTAAGACTCTAGTATTAACTCATAACATCAGAGTGGCAATTTCAGATCACAAGAGCTTTCCAGACACAGAAACGAAACTACAGCTGTGAACTGGAACAAAATGCAAAGACAAACAAGGACTAAAGTCCAACTTAGCTGGGAGTTGTCTAGCAGCAGGAACATGCACAGAAAGGCTTCTGATTACAATGTTGACCGGCATGGAAGTGACAGAGGAGCAAGGCTAAATAGCGACTCCCACATCCTGATGGAAACAGGTGAACAGAGAGGATGATGCACACCAGTTCAATTCCACCAGTGGCCACCGGGGGAGCCCAAAATCCAATTTCACAACAGAGCAGGTAGCAAGTAACAGAGGAGCTCTGGTAACATTGATAGCCGGCAAGTAAATGACTGAAAAGCCAGACTATATAGGAAACTCCCATTTCCTGATGGGAACAGGTGCACTGGAGATAAAGAACAGAAGTCAACCAGTACCACCAGTCGCCACCAGAGGGAGCCCACAAACAGAATTCACAACACGCCCCCCAGAGTCGGATTTTCTCTGGGGTCTCGGTTTCCGAGGGTAGCCAAGACCCCAGAGAACATGATTCGGGGGTTTTTTACCGACCCCCGAGTTGCGATCGCCGGTAATTAACCGTTTACTGGTGGTCGCAACAAAAAAACACGCGATTTGCCATTTAATTTCTCTGTCCTCCGATGTGATCGCACATCGGAGGACAGAGAAATGGGGTCCCCGATCGCCCCCGATAGCCCCCCAATACTTACCTATCTCCCCCGGTGCTCCTCGTGGCTCCCCATGGGCGCCGCCATCTTTTTCCGGGGAAAAAATGGTGGGCGCATGCGCAGTGCGCCTGCCGCCCGGCACCTGGAAGATCTTTGGGGTCTCGGCTGCCAGGGGTAGCCGAGACCCCAAAGAACATGATCGGGGTCTGTTTTTACTGACCCCTGTTTTGCGATCGCCGGTAATTAACTGTTTACCAGCGACCGCAAAAAAAAAAAAAAAAAAGCGATGTCATTCTCTGTCCTCTGATGTGATCGCACATCAGAGGACAGAGAAATAGGGGGATTCGGGGACCCTGTTATACTTACCGGTGTCCCTGGGTCCTCCTGCTTCTTCTGCTGGCCGCCGGCTTCTTGCTCCGGTAAGAAAATGGCGGGCGCATGCGCAGTGTGCCCGCCATGATCTGCCGGCTGGCAGAGGAAGATTAGTTATTAAGGTTGAAGGAAGACTGTAAGTCCATCTAGTTCAACCCATAGCCTAACCTAACATGCCCTAACATGTTGATCCAGGGGAAGGCAAAAAAAACCCATGTGGCAAAGAGTAACTCCACCATGGGGAAAAAAATTCCTTCCCGACTCCACATACGGCAATCAGACTAGTTCCCTGGATCAACGCCTTATCAAGGAATCTAGTGTATATACCCTGTAACATTATACTTTTCCTGAAAGGTATCCAGTCCCCTCTTAAATTTAATTAATGAATCACTCATTACAACATCATACGGCAGAGAGTTCCATAGTCTCACTGCTCTTACAGTAAAGAATCCGCGTCTGTTATTATGCTTAAACCTTCTTTCCTCTAGACGTAGAGGATGCCCCCTTGTCCCTGTCTCAGGTCTATGATTAAAAAGATCATCAGAAAGGTCTTTGTACTGTCCCCTCATATATTTATACATTAAAATAAGATCACCCCTTAGTCTTCGTTTTTCCAAACTAAATAGCCCCAAGTGTAATAACCTATCTTGGTATTGCAGACCCCCCAGTCCTCTAATAACCTTGGTCGCTCTTCTCTGCACCCGCTCCAGTTCAGCTATGTCTTTCTTATACACCGGAGACCAGAACTGTGCACAGTATTCTAAGTGTGGTCGAACTAGTGACACTAGTGTGGTCGAACAGAGATCCTATCACAGTGATCAAAATAAAAAAAATAGTAAATAACCCCCCCCTTTATCACCCCCTTAGTAAGGAAAAAAATAATAAAATTAAAAAGAATGTATGAATTTCTATTTTCCAATTAGGGTTAGGGGTAGGGGTAGGGTTAGGGGTAGGGTTAGGGGTAGGGTTAGGGGTAGGGTTAAGGGTAGGGTTAGGGGTACGGTTAGGGGTAGGGTTAGGATATGTGCACACGTAGAATGGTTCTCTGCGGATTTTTCCGCAGCGGATTTGATAAATCCGCAGGGCCAAAACGCTGCGTTTTTCCTGCGGATTTATCACGGATGTACCGCGGTTTTTGTGCGGATTCACCTGCGGTTTTACACCTGCGGTTTTCTATTATGGAGCAGGTGTAAAACCGCTGCGGAATCCGCAGAAAGAATTGACATGCTGCGGAATGTAAACCGCTGGGTTTCCGCGTGGTTTTTTCCACAGCATGGGCACAACGTTTTATGTATCCCATAGGTTTACATTGTACTGTAAACTCATGGGAAACTGCTGCGGACCCGCAGCTGCGGAAACGCTGCGGATCCGCAGCAAAATCCGCAACGTGTGCACATAGCCTTAGGGTTAGGGATAGGGATAGGGCTTGGGTTAGGGCTAGGGTTAGGGTTAGAGCTAGGATTAGGGTTAGAGCTAGGGCTAGGGTTAGGGTTGGGGCTAAAGTTAGGGTTAGGGTTGGGGCTAGGTTTAGGGCTAAAGTTAGGGTTTGGGCTAAAGTTAGGGTTAGGGCTAGGGTTGGGGCTAAAGTTAGGGTTAGAGTTGGGATTAGGGTTTGGATTAGGGTTGGCATTAGGGTTACCTTTGGGATTAGGGTTAGGTTTGGGATTAGGGTTAAGGCTAGGGTTGGGATTAGGGATAGGGGTGTATTGGGATTAGGGTTAGGTTTTGAGGTTAGGGTTGAGATTAGGATTAGGGGTGTATTCGGTTTAGGGTTTTGATTAGGGTTATGGTTAGCTTTGGGATTAGGGTTAGGGGTGTTTTGGTGGTTAGGGTTGTGATTAGGATTATGGATCGGGTTGGGATTAGGGTTAGGGGTGTGTTGGGATTAGGGTTGGAGTTAGAATTGGGGGGTTTCCACTGTTTAGGTACATCAGGGGGTCTCTAAACGCCACAGCCAATTTTGCGCTCAAAAAGTCAAATGGTGCTGCCTCCCTTCTGAGCTCTGCCGTGCGCTCAAACAGTGGTTTACCCCCATATATGGGGCATCAGCGTACTCGGGATAAATTGGACAACAACTTTTGGGGTCCAATTTCTCCTGTTACCCTTGTGAAAATAAAAACTTGGGGGCTAAAAATCTTTTTTGTGGAAAAAAAAAAATATTTTTTATTTTCACGACTCTGCATTATAAACTTCTGTGAAGCACTTGGGCATTCAAAGTTCTCACCACACATCTAGATAAGTTCCTTGGGGGTCTAGTTTCCAAAATGGGGTCACTTGTGGGGGGTTTCTACTGTTTAGGTACATCAGGGGCTCTGCAAATGCAACATAACGCCCACAGACCATTCTATCAAAGTCTGCATTCCAAAACGGCGCTCCTTCCCTTCCGAGCTCAGCCATGCGCCCAAACAGTGGTCCCCCCCCACATATGGGGCATCAGCATACTCGGGATAAATTGGACAAAAACTTTTGGGGTCCAATTTCTCCTGTTACCCTTGTGAAAATAAAAACTTGGGGGCTAAAAATCTTTTTTGTGGAAAAAAAAATATTTTTTGTTTTCATGACTCTGCATTATAACCTTCTGTGAAGCACTTGGGCATTCAAAGTTCTCACAATACATCTAGATAAGTTCCTTGGGGGGTCTAGTTTCCAAAATTGGGTCACTTGTGGGGGGTTTCTACTGTTTAGGTACATCAGGGGCTCTGCAAACGTAACATAACGCCCGCAGACCATTCTATCAGAGTCTGCATTCCAAAATGGCGCTCCTTCCCTTCCGAGCTCTGCCATGCACCCAAACAGTGGTTTATCCCCCACATATGGGGTATCAGCCTACTCAGCATAAATTGCACAATAAATTTTCGGGTCCAATTTCTCCTGTTACACTTGTGAAAGTAAAAATTTGGTAGTGAAAAGATCATTTTTGTGGAAAATATATGATTTTTTTTATTTTCATGGCTCTACATTATAAACTTTTGTGAAGCAGTTGGGGGTTCATAGTGCTCACCACATATCTAGATAAGCTCTTTGGGGGGGTCTAATTTCCAAAATGGGGTCACTTGTGGGGGGTTTCTACTGTTTAGGTATATCAGGAGCTCTGCAAATGCAACATGACACCCGCAGACCATCCCATCAAAGTCTGCATTCCAAGCGGCGCTCCTTCCCTTCCGAGCCCTGATGGGTACCCAAACAGTGCCCCCCCCCCCACATATGGGGTATCAGCGTACTCAGGACAAACTGGTCAACAGATTTTGGGGTCCAATGTCTCCTGTTACCCTTGAGAAAATAAAAAATTGCAGGCTAAAAAATCATTTTTGAGGGAAAAAAAGGATTTTTTATTTTCACGGCTCTACGTTATAAATTTCTGTGAAGCACTTGGGGGTTTAAAGTGCTCACCACACATCTAGATAAGTTCCTTAAGGGGTCTAGTTTCCAAAATGGGGTCACTTGTGGGGAGTTTCTACTGTTTAGGCACATCAGGGGCTCTCCAAACGCGACATGGTGTCCCATCTCAATTCCAGCCAATTCTACATTGAAAAAGTAAAACGGCACTCCTTCTCTTCCAAGCTTGGCAGTGCGCCCAAACAGTGGTTTACCACCACATATGGGGTATCGACGTACTTAGGAGAAATTGCAGAACAACTTTTGTGGTCCAATTTCTCCTGTTACCCTTGTGAAAATAAAAATTTTGGGGCAAAAAGATCATTTTTGTAGAAAAAATGCGATTTTTTATTTTCACGGCTCTACGTTATAAACTTCCGTGAAGCACCTGGGGGTTTAAAGTGCTCACCACACATCTAGATAAGTTCCTTAAGGGGTCTAGTTTCCAAAATGGTGTCATTTGTGGGGGGTTTCCACTGTTTAGGCACATCAGGGGCTCTCCAAACGCGACATGGTGTCCGATCTCAATTCCAGCCAATTCTACATTGAAAAAGTAAAACGGCACTCCTTCTCTTCCAAGCTCTGCGGTGCGCCCAAACAGTGGTTTACCCCCACATATGGGGTATCAACGTACTCAGGAGAAATTGCACAACAACTTTTGTGGTCTAATTTCTCCTGTTACCCTTGTGAAAATAAGAATTTGTGGGCGAAAAGATCATTTTTGTGTAAACAAATGCGATTTTTTATTTTCACGGCTCTACTTTATAAACTTCTGTGAAGCACTTGGGGGTTTAAAGTGCTCACCACACATCTAGTTAAGTTCCTTAAGGGTCCCTTTCCAGTTGCGAGCAAAAAATGGTCTGATTAACGGACCGAAAAAATGGAGGAAAATCGTGCGAGTGTCATGCGAGTGTCATGCGAGTGTCATGCGATTTTTTTTTTCGCAACATCCGTATAACATCCGTATTGCTGTCCGATTTTTACGCACCGGTGTTCTTTGAAAAGCCGGCAAATCAGTACTGTGTACAGTAAAATCACACTGACAGGTTAGAATAGAGTAGATATATACACATAGAATAGGTATATATACATATATATGTCAGTGAGACACCTATATATGTATATTTATATTTAATGCAGCGCAAGATCGCATTAAAGCCGCTAATTCAATTGCCGGCTTTTGCTCTCTCCTTCACAAACCCGTCAGGATATGAGACATGGTTTACATACAGTAAACCATCTCATATCCCTTTTTTTTTTTGCATATTCCACACTACTAATGTTAGTAGTGTGTATGTGCAAAATTTGGCCGCTGTAGCTGCTAAAATAAAGGGTTAAATGTCGGAAAAAATTGGCGTGGGCTCCCGCGCAATTTTCTCCGCCAGAGTGGTAAAGCCAGTGACTGAGGGCAGATATTAATAGCCTAGAGAGGGTCCATGGTTATTGGCCCCCCCTGGCTACAAACATCTGCCCCCAGCCACCCCAGAAAAGGCACATCTGGAAGATGCGCCTATTCTGGCACTTGGCCACTCTCTTCCCTCTCCCGTGTAGCGGTGGGATATGGGGTAATGAAGGGTTAATGCCACCTTGCTATTGTAAGGTGACATTAAGCCAGATTAATAATGGAGAGGCGTCAATTATGTCACCTATCCATTATTAATCCAATTGTATAAAAGGGTTAAAAAACACACACACATTATTAAAAAGTATTTTAATGAAATAAACAAACAGGTTGTTTTAGTATTTTATTGCTCTCTCGATCCATCCGGAAGACCCTCGCTTGGCAAAATAATAAACCAACAATATACATACCCTCTGATGAACTGTCAGGTCCCACGAAGTAAATCCATCTGAAGGGGTTAAATCATTTTACAGGCAGGAGCTGTGCTAAAGCACTCGCTCGTACCTGTAAACCCCCGGGTACTGAAAGGAAAGCTGGATGATCTGTACTTACATTGAGTCGTGGTGAGGCGCCCTCTGGTGGATGAACTCATGAACTGGAGCCTTGGAAAAGTTCCCATGCTCGAGTTCATATGAGTTCATCCACCAGAGGGCGCCTCACCGCGACTCAATGTAAGTACAGATCATCCTGCTTTCCATTCAGCAACCGGGGTTTACAGGCACGAGCGAGTGCTTTAGCGCAGCTCCTGCCTGTAAAATGATTTAACCCCTTCAGATAGATTTACTTTGTGGGACCTGACAGTTCATCAGAGGGTATGTATATTGTTGGTTTATTATTTTGCCAAGCGAGGGTCTTCCGGATGGATTGAGAGAGCAATAAAATACTAAAACAACTTGTTTGTTTATTTCATTAAAATACTTTTTAATAATGTGTGTGTGTTTTTTAACACTTTCATACAATTGGATTAATAATGGATAGGTGACATAATTGACGCCTCTCCATTATTAATCTGGCTTAATGTCACCTTACAATAGCAAGGTGACATTAACCCTTCATTACCCCATATCCCACCGCTACACGGGAATGGGAAGAGAGTGGCCAAGTGCCAGAATAGGCGCATCTTCCAGATGTGCCTCTTCTGGGGTGGCTGGGGGCAGATGTTTGTAGCCAGGGGGGGCCAATAACCATGGACCCTCTCTAGGCTATTAATATCTGCCCTCAGTCACTGGCTTTACCACTCTGGCGGAGAAAATTGCGCGGGAGCCCATGCCAATTTTTTCCGACATTTAACCCTTTATTTTAGCAGCTACAGCGGCCAAATTTTGCACATACACACTACTAACATTAGTAGTGTGGAATATGCAAAAAAAAAAAGGGATATGAGATGGTTTACTGTATGTAAACCATGTCCCATATCATGTCTGGTTTGTGAAGGAGAGAGCAAAAGCCGGCAATTGAATTAGCGGCTTTTATGCTATCTAGCGCTGCAATAAATATAAATATACATATATAGGTGTCTCACTGACATATATATATTTATATATACACATTCTATGTGTATATATCTATTCTATTCTAACCTGTCAGTGTGATTTTACTGTACACCGCGCTGAATTGCCGGCTTTTCAATGGACACCGGTGCGTAAAAATCGGACAGAACTCGCATGGTGCGAGTGATGTGCGATTTTTTTCTCGCACCCATTGACTTGCATTGGCGAGTCTCGTCCGAGAATCGCAGCAATACGCAGCATGCTGCGATTTTTTTCTCAGCCGATCCAGATTTTTCTCAGTCCGATTTCAGCTGAGAAAAAAATCGCAAATGAAAAGACACCTATTGAATAACATTGGTCCGAGTGCAATCCGATTTTTTATCGGATTGCACTCGTCAGTTTTCCTCGCAAGTGGAAAGGGGCCCTTAGGGGTCTAGTTTCCAAAATGGTGTCACTTGTGGAGCGTTTCCACTGTTTAGGCACATCAGGGGCTCTCTAAACATGACATGGCATCCGATCTCAATTCCAGCCAATTCTGCATTGAAAAAGTCAAACGGCGCTCCTTCTCTTCCAAGCTCTGTGGTGCGCCCAAACAGTGGTTTACCCCCACATATGGGGTATCGGCATATTCAGGAGAAATTGCACAACAAAATGTATGGTTAAATTTCTGTTTTTACACTTGTGAAAATAAAAAAATATGGTTCTGAATTAAAATGTTTGCAAAAAAAGTTAAATGTTCATTTTTTCCTTCCACATTGTTTCAGTTCCTGTGAAGCACGTAAAGGGTTAATAAATTTCTTGAATGTGGTTTTGAGCACCTTGAGGGGTGCAGTTTTTAGAATGGTGTCACACTTGGTTATTTTCTATCATATAGACCCCTCAAAATGACTTCAAATGTGATGTGGTCCCTAAAAAAAAATGGTGTTGTAAAAATGAGAAATTGCTAGTCAACTTTTAACCCTTATAACTCCCTAACAAAAAAAATTTTGTTTCCAAAATTGTGCTGATGTAAAGTAGACATGTGGGAAATGTTATTTATTAACTATTTTGTGTGACATATCTCTCTGATTTAAGGGCGTAAAAATACAAAGTTTGAAAATTGCAAAATTTTAAAAATTTTCGCCATATTTCCACTTTTTTCATAAATAATCGCAAGAAATATCGAAGAAATTTTACCACTAATATGAAGTACAATATGTCACGAAAAAACATTCTCAGAATCAGCGGGATCCGTTAAAGCGTTCCAGAGTTATAACCTCATAAAGTGACAGTGGTCAGAATTGTAAAAATTGGCCCGGTCATTAAGTACCAAATTGGCTCTGTCACTAAGGGGTTAAACCCCTAATATTTTGTTTGGACATCTTCCGTAAGTCCCTCAGAACCTGCCTCATCAGGGTGACAGACGTAGGGCCTGATTTAGTTATGTCTTCGGATCTAGATCGATCCACGGGTTCCATATCTTAAAGAAGGGGTCCCACATGTTAGTTCTGGTGGCTTTAACCCCTTTCTGACCTTGGACGGGATAGTACGTCCGAGGTCAGATACCGCGCTTTGATGCAGGGCTCCGGCGGTGAGCCCGCATCAAAGCCGGGACATGTCAGCTGTTTTGAACAGCTGACATGTGCCCCCAATAGCGGCGGGTGAAATCGCGATTCACCCGCCGCCATTAACTAGTTAAATGCCGCTGTCAAACGCAGACAGCGGCATTTAACCGGCGCTTTCGGCTGGGCGGCCGGAAATGAGCGCATCGCTGACCCCCGTCACATAATTGGGGCTCAGCGATGCTTCTGAATAGTAACCATAGAGGTCCTTGAGACCTCTATGGTTACTGATCGCCGGTAGCTGTGAGCGCCACCTTGTGGTCGCCGCTCATAGCACACCTGCATTTCTGCTGCATAGCAGCGATCTGATGATCGCTGCTATGTAGCAGAGCCGATCGCGTTGTGCCAGCTTCTAGCCTCCTATGGAGGCTATTGAAGCATGGCAAAAGTAAAAAAAAAAAAGTTAAAAAAAATGTGAAAAAAATATAAAAGTTTAAATCACCAACCTTTCGTCCCATTCAAAATAAATCAATAGAAAAAAATATCAAACCTACACATATTTGGTATCACCGCGTTCAGAATCACCTGATCTATCAATAAAAAAAAGCATTAACTGATCGCTAAACAGCGTAGCAAGAAAAAAATTCAAAACGCCAGAATTACGTTTTTTTGGTCGAGGCGACATTGCATTAAAATGGAATAACGGGCGATCAAAAGAACGTATCTGCACCGAAATGGTATAATTAAAAACGCCAGCTCGGCACACAGAAAATAAGCCCCCAACCAACCCCAGATCATGAAAAATGGAGACGCTATCGGAAAATGGCGCAAATATTTTTATTTCAGCAAAGTTTGGAATTTTTTTTCTCCACTTAGATAAAAAAGAACCTAGTCATGTTAGGTGTCTATGAACTCGTAATGACCAGGAGAATCATAATGGCAGGTCAGTTTTAGCATTTAGTAAACCTAGCAAAAAAGCCAAACAAAAAACAAGTGTGGGACTGCACTTTTTTTGCAATTTCACCGCACTTGGAATTTTTTTCACGTTTTCTAGTACACGACATGCTAAAACCAATGATGTCGTTCAAAAGTACAACTCGTCCTGCAAAAAATAAGCCCTCACATGGCCATATTGATGGAAAAATAAAAAAGTTATGGCTCTGGGTAGGAGGGGAGCGAAAAACGAACACGGAAAAACGGAAAATCCCAAGGTCATGAAGGGGTTAATGTGCTCATATTACATGATAGCATTAATCCTCTCTCTTACCAGAGAGATAGAGAGTGAAGGGGACTTCCACTTTGCCGCTATGTGGATTTTGGTGGCCATAAATAGAAAATTTACCAGTCTGTGTAAGTTATTAGTAAATCCCAGGTGTTTTGGCCTCAGTAGAAAGATAGAGGGGTCTAATTGGACTATCCCGCCAAACATTTGTTCAATGAAAAGTTTCACTTCATGCCACCGGTCTGATACCGCTGGACAAGTCCACTAAATATATTTCATATCTCCTAGTAAATTGCATGCCCTGAAACATTTGTTTGAAACATTTGGGTAAATGCTGTGAAGTTTTGCCTGGACATGGTATCTTCTGTGGAGAACATTCAGGGAAGTCTCTACAAGAGACGTCTGGGGGCTACTTCTTGATAGTGTTTCACAACATTGCTGCCACCTCTCCTCAGACATAGTGAAGCTCAAATCCTCCTCCTATTTTACCATATATTTTAGTTTTTTCTTATCATGTGGAGGGTTGATGGCTGAGTAGACTAATGATATTGTTCCCCTTCCCAGGGGGTCATTTAGACATTTTTGTTCAAAGCTTGAAGCATTGAGAGGGGACTTATTTGGAAAAATTTGTTTGGCAAAGTGAAGGGTCTGATTTACATGCATGGCTTCTCTGATTGGGGGGTTATATTTCTGAATAAATTCTTGCCTGTTAAATAATGTGTTGAAAGGAGAGCAAAGGTGTTTTAATATGGAGATCCCGTTTAGCTTCCACCACGGAAAGAGATGGGGCTCAAGGCCAGGCAGAAACATTGGATTATTATATAATGAGATTAGCGGGGAAGGGTTGGACTGCAATTGAAATTTGAATCTTACTTTCCTCCAGAGTATTAGAGAGTGGGCTGTGAAAGGCGCTGTGATAGTCAATCCCTGTGGAAGCTATATTGTAGTCCAAATGAGACCAGGTAACGAGAATGGCTTTATGAGAAATGACTCCAAGAGAACCCATCTAGGTTTGCTGGTATGTGAACATGTGTTAGTTAGTTGGGCTATTTGGGCTGACTTGAAAGATAGTGCGAAGTTGGGCAAGGATAATCCACCCAATCTCGGTGATGAAACATAATTTTTTGTGAGATTCTAGGTCTCTTTCCTTGCCACACAAATTTGGAAATCATTAGTATGTATATAGAGGAACGTTTTAGTTGGTATTGCAATCTGGAGGGATCGGAATACATATAAAAAGCAAGGTAATGATACCATTTTTACCGCGTGTAGTCTATCCAGCCAGGACAATGTGGAGGGAGACCACCTAGCTAATTCAGCCTGAAGGTTGTGTATAAGTGGGGTGTAGTTCCATTTGAACAGTGTCGACTTATTGGTTGCAAAGTTAATACCAAGGTAGGTCAAGTAATGCTCCTTTCTTGTAAACTTAAATTGGGAGATTATATTGGTTTGCACATCTTTTGGAGTGTTTACGAATAAAGCTTCAGATTTTTCTATATTTATCTTGAGACCTGTGATCAATCCAAAATCATGAAGGAGGGAGAACAGATTGTTAAGGGCGATATGAGGATTGGCAAAGGTCAAGAGGAGGTAATCCGCAAAGAGACTGACTTTGTAATGATCTCCTAGGTTATCGGGCCTGTTATGTTAGGAATTCTTATGGCTTCCGCCAGGGTTTCCATGGCTAGGGCAAAAAGGGCCGGTGATAAGGGACATCCCTGTCTAGTGTCTCGTTGTATATTTATGGGGATTGGATGTGTCAATGGTAGCTTTAGATAAGCTGCAGGACTGTCATATAATAGCTGAAGACAAGAGATGAGTTTGGGAGAGATGCCAAATTTGGATAGGACCATGAAGAAATAAGGCCAGGATAAGGAATCAAAAGCCTTTTCGATGTCCAAGGCCAACAACAAGAGGGGCTTTTTGTGATGGTTTGCTGAGTGAATAATATTTCAATTCCTCCTGATATTATCTGGTGCTTGTCTCGAGGGTATGAAGCCAACTTGGTCATGGTGGATTAGAGAGGATAGTAATTTATTAATCCTATCAGTAATGATTGATGTGAAAAATTTTTGGTCTATGTTTAATAGTGAAATGGGTCTATCATTTTTTTGTTAGTAGATGGTCTCTTTTAGGTTTGGGGATCACAGTCACGTGTGCCATGTAGAATTCAGGGGGCATCTGAGATCCATTTAGGAATGAATTACAAAAACACTTAATGTGGAGCATAACTATCCCGCTGAATTTTTTATAGTAAATTGCAGTAAGGCCATCGGGTCCAGGGGCCTTTCCTTTTTTAAGTTTTTAATTACTGAGATTATTTCTTTTTCAGAGATATCAAGAAGAAGTTGTTGGGCTGTGGGTTCTGTAATTTTGGGGAGATGCAGGTCTTGGAAAACCAAAGAGTAAATATTTGCTATAGGTCAAGGGAATCAAGAATGCAGAAAAAACGACCTAAAATCCTTTTAGATATAATGGATAAAACACAACTTTTAATCAATATCTTTAAAACCATGAAGAACAACCACAGACATACACAACAGACAACCGTGCTCCCTAGCAGCAACCCTGTTACAAACCCTGATAGTCACTACCTGTCAGCGGAGGTTGGCACCCTGAATTATATCGAGATTGGCGCCCCCGCTCCTCGTAGTCTGTCCCTAAATCTCCTGTTATAGTCTAGGCTAATGTGCCACTAGTACTATCACTCATTCGACAGGAAAATGGATAGGGATAGAATAATGCCAATTGTGGCTATGGCTTAATCAAAAAGAGCTGCAGCAGGGTGGGAGACACAGGTAGAAAAGTGCAAAAAAGTGCAAAAAATAGTGCAAAGTGAACATAAATGCCTTACTAGACTGCTACCTGCTTTCTCAATGCCTGCCTATCTGTGGGGGTTGGCACCCTACTGTACAGCGGAAATGGCGCCCCCACTCCACGGCGGCTGTCCCTAACGGACCCTAATGATAACTAATGAGGCAGAATAATTATTATAAAGCATTGGAGACCATGTCACTAATAAGTCAACAGATACACAATTTCAATAGAGCTGGTCCGCCATTGCATAACCAGAATGATAAAGTATAGCAGCTAGTAAGGGAATATACTTATCATTTCATGATGTCATAACGCCTCTACGCGTTTCACCTATTCAGGATCATCAGGAGGCTAATGATGTGTGGATGCTTCATGGAATCGTCCATCTAAACCCACATATAAAGATATCACCCCTCCTTAAATGGGAGGTATTAGTTAATGCAACTAGAGGAAAAACACCTACAGCCCTAATTTGTCTCCACTAAGCGGCGATAAACCACCCATGCCAAATGTAACTCACATGTAAACCGCCGTTCGAGCCGCCATGTTGAAGTAGTGCAGAGGGCCCAGAACGCTGTTGTGAACTATACTTTTTGGCTCCCTCTTGTGGTCTCTTGTGGTTTGGCACTTGGATTGTCTTTTCCCAGGTTGGTACTCACCTGCTTCGTTAGGCCTGGGGTGTTGCTATTTAAACTTCCTGGATTCTCAGTCCAGTGCCTGGCATCGTTGTAATCAGTTCATTTCTGTTTGCTCCTGTCTTCAGGTCCTGGTTCTTTCAAGATAAGCTAAGTCCTGCTTCCTTACTTTTGTTTATTTGCATTGTTCTTATTTTTGTCCAGCTTATACAAAATGTGATTCCTGATATCGCTGGAAGCTCTAGGGGGCTGATATTCTCCCCCCTCACCGTTAGTCGGTTTGGGGGTTCTTGGATATTCAGCGTGGATATTTTGCAGGGTTTTTTGCTGACCATATGAGTCATCTTACTATCTTCTGCTATTTAGTCAGTGGGCCTCTTTTTGCTAAAATCTAGTTCATTCTTACGTTTGTCTTTTCTTCTTGCCTCACCATTATTATTTGTTGGGGGCTTGTATTTCTTTGGGGTCTTTTCTCTGGAGGCAAGAGAGGTCTTATTTTCCCTGATTGGGTTAGTTAGTTCTCCGGCTGGCGCGAGATGTCTAGGATCAACGTAGGCACGTTCCCCGGCTACTGTTAGTGTTTGTGCTAGGATCGCTATATGGTCAGCCTAGTTACCACTTCCCTATGAGCTGGTACTTATGTTTGCAGACTTTGCTTTAATCTCTGAGATCCCTTGCCATTGGGATCATAACAGTATGCCAGGCCATTAATAGTTAATGCATTGCTGAAGTGGGATTAAAAGAAAAGAAGTTCTGAGTTTTTTTTTCCTTTCTTCCTCCCCTTTATCTCTGAGTGGCTTGAAGCTTTGCTGCAGACATGAATGTTCAGACCTTGATTACTAGTGTGGATCAGCTTGCTTCACGAGTGCAGGGCATTCAGGATTTTGTTGTTGGCGGTCCTATGTCAGAGCCTAAGATACCTATTCCTGAGCTGTTCTCTGGAGATCGATTTAAATTTGGGAATTTTAGGAATAATTGTAAATTGTTTCTATCTTTGAAACCTCGTTCGTCTGGAGATTCAGCTCAGCAGGTTAGAATTGTTATCTCCTTCTTGCGTGGCGACCCTCAGGATTGGGCTTTCTCGTTGGCGCCAGGAGATCCGGCATTGGCGGATGTTGATGCGTTTTTTCTGGCGCTCGGATTGCTTTGTGAGGAGCCTAATCTTGAAATTCAGGCAGAAAGGGCTCTGCTGGCTGTCTCTCAGGGCCAGGATGAGGCTGGGTTGTACTGCCAGAGGTTTCGGAGATGGTCCGTGCTTACTCAATGGAATGAATGTGCTCTGGCCGCAAATTTCAGAAATGGCCTTTCTGAAGCCATTAAGAATGTGATGGTGGGTTTTCCAATTCCTACAAGTCTGAATGATTCTATGGCGCTGGCTATTCAGATTGATCGGCGTTTGCGGGAGCGCAAATCCGCTAATCCTCTCGCGGTGTTGTCTGAACGGACACCTGTCTCAATGCAATGTGACAGAATCCTGACTAGAACCGAACGACAAAATCATAGACGTCAGAATGGGTTGTGTTTTTACTGTGGTGATTCTACACATGTTATATCAGCATGCTCTAAACGCCTAGCAAAGGTTGTTAGTCCTGTCGCCATTGGTAATTTGCAACCTAAATTTATTTTGTCTAATTTGTTTGTTTAATTTGTTCATTGTCTTCCTACCCTGTTATGGCATTGGTGGATTCAGGTGCTGCCCTGAGTCTTATGGACTTTTCGTTTGCCAAGCGCTGTGGTTTTGTTTTGGAGCCTTTAAAAGTTCCTATTCCTCTCAGAGGAATTGATGCTACGCCACTGGCGGAAAATAAACCGCAGTATTGGACACAAGTGACCATGTGCATGACTCCTGAACATCGGGAGGTGATTCGTTTTCTTGTTCTGCATAAAATGAATGATTTGGTCGTTTTAGGTCTGCCATGGTTACAGATCCATAATCCTGTTTTGGATTGGAAGGCTATGTCTGTGTCGAGTTGGGGTTGTCAGGGAATTCATTGCGATTCTCCGCCGGTGTCTATTGCTACTTCTACTCCTTCAGAAGTGCCTGAGTATTTGTGTGACTATCAGGATGTATTCAGTGAGTCCAGGTCCAGTGCTCTTCCTCCTCATAGGGACTGTGACTGCGCTATAGATTTGATTCCTGGCAGTAAATTTCCTAAGGGACGATTATTTAATTTGTCAGTACCCGAGCATGCCGCGATGCGTTCTTATGTCAAGGAGTCTTTGGAGAAGGGGCATATTCGTCCATCCTCTTCCCCTCTTGGTGCGGGATTCTTTTTTGTGGCCAAGAAAGACGGGTCTTTGAGACCTTGTATAGACTATCTGCTTCTGAATAAAATCACTGTTAAGTTTCAGTATCCTTTGCCACTATTGTCAGACTTGTTTGCTCGGATTAAGGGTGCCAAGTGGTTCACCAAGATAGATCTTCGTGGTGCGTACAACCTTGTGCGCATTAGGCAGGGAGATGAATGGAAAACTGCATTCAATACGCCCGAAGGTCATTTTGAATACTTGGTGATGCCCTTTGGGCTCTCTAATGCCCCTTCAGTGTTTCAGTCCTTTATGCATGATATCTTCCGGAAGTATCTGGATAAATTTATGATCGTTTATCTGGATGATATTCTGTTTTTTTCTGATGATTGGGATTCTCATGTAAAGCAGGTCAGGATGGTGTTTCAGGTTTTGCGTGATAATGCTTTGTTTGTGAAGGGCTCAAAGTGTCTCTTTGGAGTGCAGAAGGTTTCCTTTTTGGGTTTTATTTTCTCCCCTTCTGCTGTGGAGATGGACCCAGTCAAGGTCCGAGCTATTCATGATTGGACTCAACCCACGTCTGTTAAGAGTCTTCAGAAGTTCTTGGGGTTTGCTAATTTCTACCGTCGCTTTATCGCTAACTTTTCTAGTGTTGTTAAACCTTTGACGGATATGACCAAGAAAGGTTCTGATGTGGCTAATTGGGCTCCTGCAGCCGTGGAGGCCTTCCAGGAGCTGAAGCGCCGGTTTACTTCGGCGCCTGTTTTGTGCCAGCCTGATGTCGCACTTCCCTTTTAGGTTGAAGTGGATGCTTCTGAGATCGGTGCTGGGGCTGTTTTGTCGCAGAGAGGCTCTGGTTGCTCTGTGATGAGACCATGTGCCTTTTTCTCTAGGAAGTTTTCGCCTGCTGAGCGGAACTATGATGTTGGTAATCGGGAGTTGTTGGCCATGAAGTGGGCATTTGAGGAGTGGCGTCATTGGCTCGAGGGTGCTAAGCATCGTGTGGTGGTCTTGACTGATCACAAAAATCTGATGTATCTCGAGTCTGCTAAGCGCCTGAATCCTAGACAGGCTCGTTGGTCATTGTTTTTCTCTCGTTTTGACTTTGTGGTCTCGTACCTGCCTGGTTCGAAGAATGTTAAGGCTGATGCTCTTTCTAGGAGCTTTGTGCCTGACTCTCCTGGAGTCTCGGAGCCAGCTGGTATTCTTAAAGAGGGAGTAATCGTGTCGGCCATATCTCCTGATTTGCGACGTGTGTTGCAGAGATTTCAGGCTGGTAGACCTGACTCTTGTCCACCCGACAGACTGTTTGTTCCTGATAAATGGACCAGCAGAGTCATTTCCGAGGTTCATTCCTCGGTGTTGGCAGGGCATCCGGGAATTTTTGGTACCCGAGATTTGGTGGCTAGGTCCTTTTGGTGGCCTTCCTTGTCACGGGATGTGCGGTCATTTGTGCAGTCCTGTGGGACTTGTGCTCGGGCTAAGCCTTGTTGTTCTCGTGCTAGCGGGTTGCTTTTGCCCTTGCCCGTCCCGAAGAGGCCTTGGACACACATTTCCATGGATTTCATTTCTGATCTGCCGGTGTCTCAAGGAATGTCTGTCATCTGGGTGGTGTGTGATCGTTTTTCCAAGATGGTCCATTTGGTACCCTTGCCTAAGTTGCCTTCCTCTTCCGATCTGGTTCCTTTGTTTTTTCAGAATGTGGTTCGTTTGCACGGCATTCCGGAGAATATCGTGTCCGACAGAGGATCCCAGTTTGTGTCCAGATTCTGGCGATCTTTTTGTGCTAAAATGGGCATTGATTTGTCGTTTTCATCTGCCTTTCATCCTCAGACTAATGGTCAAACGGAGCGAACTAATCAGACACTGGAGGCTTATTTGAGATGTTTTGTTTCTGCGGACCAGGATGATTGGGTGACCTTCTTGCCATTGGCTGAGTTTGCCCTTAATAATCGGGCTAGTTCCGCTACTTTGGTTTCGCCATTCTTCTGCAACTCTGGTTTTCATCCTCGTTTCTCCTCGGGTCATGTTGAGTCTTCTGACTGCCCTGGGGTGGATTCCGTGGTGGATAGGTTGCAGCGGATTTGGAATCATGTGGTGGACAACTTGAAGTTGTCACAGGAGAAGGCTCAGCGTTTTGCCAACCGCCGCCGCGGTGTGGGTCCCCGACTTCGTGTTGGGGAATTGGTTTGGTTGTCTTCTCGGTATGTCCCTCTGAAGGTCTCCTCTCCTAAGTTTAAGCCTCGCTTTATTGGTCCTTATAAAATTTTGGAAGTTCTTAACCCGGTTTCTTTTCGTTTGGATCTTCCTGTGTCGTTTGCCATTCACAACGTGTTCCATAGGTCTTTGTTGCGGCGGTACGTTGTGCCTGTGGTTCCTGCTGTTGAGCCTCCTGCTCCGGTGTTGGTTGAGGGCGAGTTGGAGTACGTGGTGGAAAAGATCTTGGATTCTCGTCTCTCTAGACGGAGGCTTCAGTATTTGGTCAAATGGAAGGGCTATGGTCAGGAGGATAATTCCTGGGTGGTCGCCTCGGATGTTCATGCGGCCGATTTGGTTCGTGCCTTCCACGCTGCTCATCCTGATCGCCCTGGTGGTCTTGGTGAGGGTTCGGTGACCCCTCCTTAAAGGGGGGGTACTGTTGTGAACTATACTTTTTGGCTCCCTCTTGTGGTCTCTTGTGGTTTGGCACTTGGATTGTCTTTTCCCAAGTTGGTACTCACCTGCTTCGTTAGGCCTGGGGTGTTGCTATTTAAACTTCCTGGATTCTCAGTCCAGTGCCTGGCATCGTTGTAATCAGTTCATTTCTGTTTGCTCCTGTCTTCAGGTCCTGGTTCTTTCAAGATAAGCTAAGTCCTGCTTCCTTACTTTTGTTTATTTGCATTGTTCTTATTTTTGTCCAGCTTATACAAAATGTGATTCCTGATATCGCTGGAAGCTCTAGGGGGCTGATATTCTCCCCCCTCACCGTTAGTCGGTTTGGGGGTTCTTGGATATTCAGCGTGGATATTTTGCAGGGTTTTTTGCTGACCATATAAGTCATCTTACTATCTTCTGCTATTTAGTCAGTGGGCCTCTCTTTGCTAAAATCTAGTTCATTCTTACGTTTGTCTTTTCTTCTTGCCTCACCGTTATTATTTGTTGGGGGCTTGTATTTCTTTGGGGTCTTTTCTCTGGAGGCAAGAGAGGTCTTATTTTCCCTGATAGGGTTAGTTAGTTCTCCGGCTGGCGCGAGACGTCTAGGATCAACGTAGGCACGTTCCCCGGCTACTGTTAGTGTTTGTGCTAGGATCGCTATATGGTCAGCCTAGTTACCACTTCCCTATGAGCTGGTATTTATGTTTGCAGACTTTGCTTTAATCTCTGAGATCCCTTGCCATTGGGATCATAACAAACGCCTGTCTTTTCTAATAGTAAAAATCACTTCTAGTGCCCTCCTCCAGCGGAAGTACTCCTAGCGTGCGCTCCAGCTGGAGCGCATCTCTTCCCGCCTGCGCCAGTGCGCATGACCGGACCCGAGCTGTGCATTTCTATGCAGCTCAGCCTCTGCCAGCCGCGCTGGTGCGCATAACCGGAACTGAGCTGTGTGTCTCTATACAGCTCGGCCTCTGCCAGCCGCGCTGATGCGCATGACCGGAACTCGGCTGTGCACCTCCGTCAAGCTCTGCCACAGCCGCTGGGTACAGGCACCAATGTCTTAGCGCACAGGACCATTTGACAGCATGTGTGTAATGCGCATGTCCGAGAACATCATAGTGCTCATCCCTCAATGGAGTTACGCATGTCAGCTTACTCCGTTGCTGTACCGTGGACCGCTAAGTCCAGCGTAATTACGTTGCATATTAGTATATGTTCATTTGGTCAATGTAGCTAAGGAGATATTAAATAATAATATACTTTTTATTTTTATTTTCATCACATATTGGTAGGTTTAGGTATATTCCTATTACTCAACCTCCCACATTTGAAATAGTATAAGGGACAAAATGCAAAAACCATCCTTAATATACATGCTCCCAAATGTGGGATTTAAATAAACTGACCAACAAAGATATGTATAGATATACATGTGGGAAATGGATAGAGAATAAATAACGACTATAGATAAACATATAAAATACAGATAATACCAAATATACACAGTAAATACTGTGTGCCCTGTCAAAGCAGGGTCAGCATTGATGTCATGGCAAGAGATGATAAGCAATATTCAGGTATATATTCATATAAAAAACAACGGACATGGGTAGAGATGCAGGTCTTGTAAGAAGGATTGTAGGAGTTGTGGTGGGGGTGGCTGTGGGGTGGAGTATAGTTTCTGATAATAGGCGTGAAATGTGTTGTAGATAGTATCTGGGTGTGCCAATATCTGTCCTGTAGTGACTTTTATGGAGGATATGGTGTTGAGCGATTCTCTCATTCTAAAGGTACCTTCACATTAGGCGACGCTGCAGCGATAGCGACAACGATGCCGATCGCTGCAGCGTCGCTGTTTGGTCGCTGGAGAGCTGTCACACAGACCGCTCTCCAGCGACCAACGATGCCGAGGTCCCCGGGTAACCAGGGTAAACATCGGGTTACTAAGCGCAGGGCCGCGCTTAGTAACCCGATGTTTACCCTGGTTACCAGTGTAAATGTAAAAAAACAAACAGTACATACTTACAATCGCGTCCCCCGGCGTCCGCTTCCTGCACTGACTGAGCGCCGGCCCTAACAGCAGAGCGGTGACGTCACCGCTGTGCTGTACTTTCACTTTCACTTTACGGCGCTCAGTCAGTGTGGGAAGTGGACGCCGGGGGACGCGAAGGTGAGTATGTAGTTTGTTTTTTTTACATTTTACACTGGTAACCAGGGTAAACATCGGGTTACTAAGCGCGGCCCTGCGCTTAGTAACCTGATGTTTACCCTGGTTACCAGTGTCAAACATCGCTGGTATCGTTGCTTTTGGTGTCAAACACGACGATACACGCCAGTCTGATGACCAAATAAAGTTCTGAACTTTGTTCAATGACCAGCGATATCACAGCAGGATCCTGATCGCTGCTGCGTGTCAAACTAAACGATATCGCTAGCCAAGACGCTGCAACGTCACGGATCGCTAGCGATATCGTTTAGTGTGAAGGTACCTTAAGTTTAAGTGCTAACATTTTATTGGGATTGTTGGCCTGTCTGTAGAATGTAGCTTTGGTCCAAGTGTGGGCTCTCTCTGTCCTAGTGGTGAGAGTGGCATCTAATTGTAGCTTAGTGTCCTGTATTTGCTTGGTTAGGTACAAAGATGTGGAAAGTTAGTTGGCTAGTTCGAGTTTTAGAAGTTTGTTTTATAAATTTGTTTGCAATTCTGTTCTCTTCCTTTTCTTGTTAGCCGCTAGCTTGATTAGGGAACCAGTCAAATATATTATGTGTGCTAGCAAAACTGCTCCTGGGGAGGATTCTCCTGTAGTATTTTCCCTAAAAAAAATCTACTCATATCTTCTTTAATTAAGGTATTAACAATTGGATCTGTCAGTAAGGATTCATTTAGCCTCCATCTATATAACCGGGATGTGGTTATATTAAATTTAAAGACCGAAAGGACTGCGTCGTGGTCAGACCATGAAGAAGGTATATGGCGGGCATATAGTATTGTTGGGAGTGAGTTAGCTATTGTTTGGTGGAGATCAATTCTGGAATATGTTTTATGGGCTGGGGAGAAGTATGTGTTTCCCTTTGTGTTCCCGTTCATCTCTCTCCATATGTCCACTAGGTGATTCTCCTTCATGAGGTGAAGAATCTTTTTCCTTTATGCTTTTGTGATGTCAGAGCGTCTCAGGGAACTGCTCTCTAAGTTTGGATTCATGGTGAAGTTAAAATCACCGCACCAGATCAGATGGTGGAAAGAGAGTGTGATAAGTCTAGACAGTATCAATTTGAAAACTATAAGTTGTGTTGATGCTGAGAGGTAGCTGTTCACAATGCAAACGTTCTGTCCTTGTAGAGATCCCTGCAATATGATGAATCTGCCCCCCGGGTCTGAATAAGAATTGAGGAGCTGAAGTGGGAAACTATTCTTAATAAAATACTCCTCTTGTTTTATGTTCCTGTGTGAAGCTGAGGCCAGGGCTGTAGTCATGGCCGACTTTAATCCTTGTATCACCCGCTGGCCCCTTCCCTTCTGAGTACCTTGGAGCACTCCTCTATGCTACGGGGTCATTTCCTCTGCAGACAGTTCCACAAATAAAGAGTCATAGTCCAGCTTGACTTTAACTTCAACTCTTTTACTCAGCCCAACATCATCCAGGGCACAATCAATCACAGCAATTGACAACGCTTTCCCTTGCCTCTTCTCTCTGCCACTAAGCCTGTCCCCGGGACAGATCGTATCCTCAGGTCCCTCATTGTCCTCAATGTCCAGAATTTCTGCTTCTCGTAGGGGTATTCTAAGCCGTTTTGCCCCGGTGCTTAGAATAGCGGCCCACGCAAAATTTGCCACATGTTGGATAACTTGCTCCCGTTCTACTTAGCCTTCTTCCTCTAGCAACTGCAGTCCCACTAATACTGCACCGCTAGCACTGCTGCTGCTGTACTCTCTTCTGTGCTCTGGCCAGCTGGATGCTAGATGCTGGGCCTACTCTTAATAGTACGTAGCTGCTGCTGTGTTCTGGGCCTCTAGCCCATGTGGACCCTTTGGGCGCTCCCGCCCTACTGAACAATTCCAGGAACTATTCCCTGGCTTACCAAGCAGCAGCCCCTCCTACTGTTAACTATGTACTGTACTACAATTCCCCTATCTAGTGACCCAGCTGAGGTAATGTTCCCCCATCTAGTGGCTGACCCAGGGTGTAAACTGTTCCTATATAATACATACAAATACAGTAAATGGTAATACATATAAGATGTAGCAATGCCAATATTACAAGCAATGGTAATACGCCTTAGTGGTGTAGCAGTGCCATAGTGTACCGTATTTTTCCGACTATAAGACGCATTTTTTTCCCCAAAAAAATTGTGAGGAAAATGGGGGGTACGTCTTATAGTTGGAATGCAGGCTTACCGGCAGTGTGACGGCGGCAGAGGTGCGGGGATGATGAGGCACGGTGAGTGGTATGGCGTGAGCAGGGTCCCTTCCACAGCTAAGGTGACGCCACGGCCTGGTATAGAAGGAAAGCAGCAGAGCTGGGTGAGTCACGGCTTTCCCAGTGGCGGCGGCCATCTTCCTGAGGCTGCGCGTGCATAGATTCAGTTTTCTGCTTCCTGGGGCTTCAGGAAAATGGCCACGGGAGGCTGCGCGTGCGCAGATTGAGATCGCGGCAGCCATTTTCCTGAAGCCGAGTTCGCAGATTGAGATCTCCATCTGCGCACGCGTGGCCTCCCGCGGCCATTTTCCTGAAGCCCTGGGAAAGCCCTTAGAAAACTCAATCTGTGCACGCGCAGCCTCAGGAAGATGGCCGCCGCCACCGAGAAACTGATGATTGAGACAGCTCTGCCATGGCGTCGCCCACCTAAGCAGGAAGGGACTCTGCTCAGGTGCACGCCGTACCACCCACCGCGCCTCAGCATCACCGCACCTCTGCTGACACCATGCCTCCTGTGACCCTGCACTGCCACTGCCTGCCCTCAGGTAAGAGATCTTAAATTCGGACAATAAGACGGACCCTCATCTTATAAAAAATATTTTTTTCTGCAATTTTCACCCCAAATTTGGGGTGCGTCTTATGGTACGGTGCATCTTATAGCCTGAAAAATATGATATGTATGTGTCAATTATATGTGAACATTTGGCAAAAACATAAATGCAGTTTATCATATCCCCTACATTCCCATCATGATATAAAAATTGGGGAGTAAGCAGAGTCAAAATATTTCGGGCGTGAGGAGTTAGAGAAGTGGATCTCCTGGAGGCAAAGAATGTCAGGGCTTTGTTTCAGATAGTCTATAAAGGCCTTCTTACGTTTTAGAGGGCAGTTGAATCCCCGGACATTGTTTTGGCAACTACTCCTTTAGTGGCTCATCAGTAATAACCCAGGTTTCGGGGTTTCTCATATTCACCCCAATTGCAGGGATGCTTTGTGCTGGATTTCCAACACTGAGTCTTTTCCTCCTGATTTGGTCCCTTTTTAGGGCAAACTAGGGTCATCCAAATCTTTGCATGTTCTAATTACCGATATCCCAGGGTGCATTGGATAAATATTCATTAGGAGCTATATTGTCTCAGCATTATAAGATTGCATTTATTGAATCTAATTATTGCAGGGGGTTTGAGTGGTTGTTCTCACATGTTTTACTTGTGCTTTTATGTTTTCTTTTCTTGTAATTGTCGTTCAATAAAATTATTACATTTTATTATTTTGTTGTAGTTTCTTCTTTTTGGCTTCATTATTTGTTTTTACTACTGGCTTTTGCACCTCCCTTGATTATCCTTGTATAGTAGTTTGCCTGGTTCCATTATTATTGAATTCCCGGACATTGTGGGATAGAACTCTACACATGACTAGTCAAATATGTGGTGCCAAGGAGCGACTTACACCATAGTCCCTTCCGACATGGGTAGGTTTTGAGCTATGATCTGGTGAGCAAGTTCTATGACTAAAGGTACTGTCACACTCAGCGATGCTGCAGCGATATAGACAACGAGCCGATCGCTGGAGCGTCGCTGTTTAGGTCGCTGTAGAGACGTCAAACACAGCAGCTCCACAACGATGCAGGAGCGATCCAGTGACGTAACGGTGACTCACTTATCGTTCTCACAGGTCGTTAGCTCCATGTAAAACATTGCTGACATCGTTGCTTTTGCTGTCAAACATGACGATACACGCCAACCTGACGACCAAATAAAGTTCTGAACTTCTAGCTCCGACCAGCGATATCACAGCGGGATCCAGATCGCTGCTGCGTGTCACACTCAACGAGATCGCTATCCAGGACGCTGCAACGTCACGGATCGTTGTCGTTCTCGTTGTAAAGCTGCTGAGTGTGAAGGTACTTTTAGTATGATGAGCTGAGTAAATGTAAACAATCCTGTGGAAAAACAATAGGAGGGGAGGGGGAATAGACATAGACAAATAGAAAACAACATAAGACTAGATGGGTAAAATACCCATTATGCACAGTAATCTGGAGACCCAGTAAACCATATTTTAATAGAAAAATAAGATATATTAGGTATGTATATGTGAAGTATAACAGCACTGCAAATTACTGATAAAACTAAAATAATGAGAAAAAATATTTCCTAAATAAATCTTAGAATAAGATTTGCTGATAAAATATTTTAGAAAATTAAAAAATGTAAATGTCCCAAGTCATAAGCGAAAATCATTTTGTAATTAGCAAAATGGAGTTAATTCTTTCGTTTTAGTACCTCAAATGCAAATATCCAAACGGCAACCCAAAACCCACTTATTTATCAGAAAGTGCCAATATGGCAATTTAACATCACATCATAGAAGGCCTGCAAAATACTCCCCCTTACACACACACACACACACACTACTCTTCTGCAAAATACACACATACACACACAGCCCTCTGCAAAATATATATTGTGATGCAGTGACCCCTGTTGCAGCTAGGGGTCGCTGTGTGTGCTCCTCGGGATATGCATGAAGGCGTATCTATGGCTATAATGATGGTGAAACAGTGACTGGCAGAATTGTAAATGGCCGATGTGTGTCGCAGAGGGAGTCTGCGCTGTAAGTCTGATGTAATGTTGTTCTGGGACCTGTAGTCCCACAAGTTTTTGTATAGTTATGAAGGGAGGCTTATTGGGCTAGTTCGAGAGCTGGGTGGGTTGGACTAGCCACACACACACCACTCATCTATGGGAGTGGTTACAACTACATAATGTGACCAGGGTGTGGGTCACATGGTCTGTAGTGGGCACTGCAATGGAGTCTGTAATGGTTCCTGTGTATGGACCTGAGTGGTCTCTGTAATGGAGACTGTGAGATCCTGGACGGCTTGTGTGTTGGGAGGTCCTGTGGGTGGACTGGATCTCTGAATAGCGCACTGTGAGGCCGTGGATCTGAAGACTGGTGTGTTGGGAGATCCTGGGAGTAGAATCGGATCCCAGAACAGCACACTTAGACCTGTTTGTTGGGAGATCCTCTGAGTAGGATCAGATTCTTGTTAAGCGCACTGAGAGACTGGTGTGTTGGACGGTCCCAGGTAGGGACGGACGTCCTGAATAGTGCACTGAGTGGCCTGTGTTGGAAGTCCTGGGAGTAGGATTCCTGAATAGCACAACCTGTGTTGGAAGATCCTGGGAGTAGGAATTCCTGAAGAGCACATGGAAGGAGTGTATGCAGAGTCTGCAACGGCACTGCACTGGGGGAGCTACAGCCCATCTGAGGATCTGGACTAACTGATATGTGCCTGTCGGGAAAGTTGGTGATCCCGGTTCGGCAGTTTCCCTGGAGGAGAGAGGACTGACAGGAGGTCAGCGTGTGGAACAGGAGCTCCTGGAAGCTAACCCAGAGTATGGGGAACTGTGTGGACTGACAGGGGGTCAGTCATAAACTGTGTGTTCTCCCACGGTAACTGGACGAAGGAGGTCCAGCGTGATTAGAGACTACGAATCAATGTCGTGTGCGCTATATCACTAGAGACATTAATATGGCATACGGACACCCCCGGGAACTAGTCAAGGAGGGCTGGCGGGTGTAATTTCTGAACTGTGAGTTAAAGCTGTATAAGAAGTGTCTAAGTTAAAGCTGCAATTTCATGTCATCTGTTGGTGCCTATTGTGTTCCATTAAGTGTAATGGACTGTGCATGACCTGGTTTATGATGCCATAATAAACCGCATGGACTATTTTTGTGAGAAAAATGTGCCTGTGTGACTGAATCCCGTTGCTAAGTGAATATCCCCCAAACACATGCAGTAAGCGCTATCTCACAATATATACAAATACACACATACTGTTCCTCTGTAAAACATTTACACACACACACACTGACCCTTTGCAAAATACATACACACACGTACACACACACAGCCCTTCTGCAAAATACACACAGCCCCTCTGCAAAATATATTTTATATATATATATATATATATATATATACACACATACACACACTTTCTCTGTAAAACATAAATACACACACTGCCCCTCTGCAAAAAATATATATACACAGACGCACACACTGCCCCTCTGCACAATATATACACACACACTGTCCCCCTGCACAATATATACACGCACTGTCCCCCTGCACAATATATACACACACTGCCCCTCTGCAAAAAATGTTGCACGTTGGACCTGGGGCTGACATCTTTGCCGGAAGGCACATAGATCACCGAGGGGTGGCACAAAGACCACAGGGGGCACATAAATGAGGGGCACATAGCTGGAGGGGACAGATCACAGGGGCACAGAGATCACATGGGAGCACAAATATCACAGGGGGTACATAGCAGGGGGTCATAGGGATCACAGGGGCACATAAATCACAGGGGGCACAAAGCTGGGAGCCACAGAGATCACAAGGGTGCACATAGCTGGGGGTACAGAGATCACAGAGGGGGAAATAGAAATCACGGGGGGGGGGGCATATAGCTGGGGAGCAGAGAGATTACAAGGGTACAGACGCCACTGAATGTCATAACAAAAAACAAATTAAAACAAGCAGAAAAATATCTCACAAAGAGAGATGCAACTGAAGGTAACAAAAACCAGTAAATACATGAACATGAACTAGATACATCAAACCAATAGGCAGTGTTACGGAACCCCCCAGCACCCAGAATATGTTGTGCCGCTATATGTATGTATAATAGGTTCCATGTGAGATGCATGTCCCTAATGCATCAGCCCACAGGCTGCGCCACTGGGCAGAGGGGACAAGATATCCCCCTTCTGACCTCCCCCACCTTTAAAATTCCCACAGTAAATATCGGCAGGCTCTGGCCACCTGCGGCTATTGTAATGTATGTCTGGCCTGCCGCTTTTCAATTGGCCCGCCCTCTGTATCTGTGTGATATATTCTGTGTCCTGTGAGTAAAGTGTTGTCATACTGGAAATACGTGGAGAAGCAGTGATCTTTTATATGCGTCCATGTAATCAAGCAATTCCAGCCAGCGTCCTTCATTCAGACTCCAGCCAAAGCAGAGTGGACCTCCTGAAACACGGGGTGGTACTGAAAGAGGTACTCCAGCACGGTAGACCCCGCAACACTGGTGGCAGACAACGGGATGTGATACCCCGTCTACAGGAGGAAAGGAATGAATGGAAAACAACTACCAGAAGTTAAAGAGGACTGCATTAAAAAATATGGTGGAAGCCAGAGGGTTAATCGCCAGCAACAAAACAAAAGCGGATTTGATAGCAGCCATCATGGAACACGACAGTGCAGCGCCCCCCAATGTGAACGTGGAGGAGACTGAATTCCAGAGGGAGGTAAAGAACAGACTGGCATTCTATGGCCCAAACCCTGCAGTAGAGATCATACGAGAGGTGATGGCTGATGTGCGTACTGATCTGAAGGAAAAGATAGCCGAGCGGACCAGGATAGAGCTAGCCAAGATGGAGTTGGCAGAGTGGACCAAAGTGGAGCTGGCCAAGATGGAGAGTCAGCGAGCAGGGGGAGCTCTGGCCTCCGCCCAGGTACCTTCAACAGTAAGCCACAAAAAGATCCAGTATAATGCCTTTCGACAGTTGAGGCAGAGGAAGACATTGATGGCTTTCTGCAGGACTTTGAGCGGCAGTGTGCCCTTCATCAAGTGAAGCCGGAGGAACGGGTTCAGATTCTGGCCAGCAAGCTGACAGGCCGGGCAGCAGACGCCTATCGCATGGTACCTGATGAGGACTGTATGGACTATGAGCGGATCAAAGTAGTGATCTTGGCCCGGTATGCGCTGACACCAGAGGCATACCGCCAAAAGTTCCACGGACTTATAAAACAAGTAACCGATACCCACACTGAATGGGCCTGTAAATTACGGCGGTCACTGCTACAGTGGGTGCAAGGGAGCCAAGCAACCACTAAGGAGGATGTCCTGCAGCTCTTGTTAGAACGATTCTTTAATGGACTAAACCCCGAGACACAGGAATGGCTTCGGGACAGGCAGCCAATGACTCTTGAGGAGTCCGCTCGTCTGGCCGATGAACATCATGATGTCAGGAGGCCTCAGTTGTCCGGATCAAAGATGCTCACTAGGGGTCCGCCCATGGACCTGGAGGCCCCCAAACCACAGAAGATTGTAGGGGGACCAGCTAAAAACCCGGCCTACCACAGTCCCCCTGGGGCGCGATGCCACACCTGCCATCAGCTGGGACACCTGCAAAGACAATGTCCCAACCAGACTTAGCATACCCAGTGGCCAAAGGCGGGAACAGCTACCTTCAGCCGGGCCGCTGTACACTGCTACCAAGGCGAAGCTGGCCCGGCATTGGGGGCTACGACTAACCAGGGGGTGGAAGAGATGGAGGAAGTGCTGCATGAAGTAGACCCCGTGCAGGCAGCCCAGGCAGATAATCGACAACAGCATCGACAAGTCGTGTGGGTTAATGGGAAACTTATGCAGGAACTAAGAGAATCCGGGGCAACTTTGACCCTTGTGAAGCCTCATCTCGCCCGGGACCAAGAGAAGACAGACCGGACAGTGGCAGTCCGTGTAGCAGGGGGAGCCATACATCGACTGCCCACTGCCAGGATTCACCTGAACTGGGGAGTCGGGGATGGCCTTGTGAGGTCGGCTTGATGGAGGATTTGCCTGCAGACGTCTTGCTGGGAAATGAATTGGGGCCCATGTTGTCTGCCTTCTCGGTTGCCCCTCTGGCTGAGACATATCCTGTGACCACCCAGAGACAAGCTCGAGCTGCGGAGGCAGAATCACACTGAGAGGAGGCCCAGGTAAGACATCCCAGCCCTACACGTATTCCCATAGCCAGACATATTTCTTGGGCCACCCCAGCTGAATTTAAGAGGGAGTTACTTGAGGATCCTTCATTGGAGGGATATTGTGGGAAGGCACAGGAGGGGAGTAGGGTACTGGAAGGGGAACAGTTTGTATGGAAGCAGGGACTCCTCTACCGGATCACAGAGCAGCACCACACAGGGACGAGCCCCACTATAAAACGATAGCTGGTAGTTCCCAACAAGTATAGGCAGGAGTTACTGCGAATCTCTCATGACATACCCTTGGCCGGGCACTTCGGCATCAGTCGCACCAGGCATCGTCTGACACAAAACTTCTTTTGGCCGGGGTAACCTATAATGTTCATCAGTACTGCCAGACCTGTGACAGTTGCCAGTGCATTGGCAAGAGGGGAGATCGATGCAAGGCCAAATTACGCCCCCTCCCCATTGTGGAGGAACCATTTAGCCGAGTAGCGGTCGATCTGATAGGGCCATTAGCCAAACCCAGTCCGTCAGGGAAAAGGTATATATTGACAGTGGTAGATTATGCCACACGGTATCCAGAGACGGTTGCGTTACCTAACATACTGGCAGAGACGGTGGCGGCTGCCCTGCTCCAGGTTTTCTCACGGCTTGGATTTCCCCGCGAGATTATCTCGGACCAGGGTACCCAGTTTACAGCAGAGGTGACCAACCAACTGTGGAAGTTGTGCGGCATAAAGTCCATTAGAAGCTCCCCGTACCACCCGCAAACCAATGGGTTGTGTGAACGCTTTAACGGGACGTTAAAACAACTCATTGGGACTTTTACCAGGACCTACAGGGACTGGGAGAAATTCTTGCCACACCTCCTGTTTGCCTATCAGGAAGTGCCCCAAGAATCCACGGGGTTCTCCCCATTTGAACTGGTATATGGGAGGCGGGTAAGGGGACCCCTAGACTTAGTGCTAGAACACTGGGAAAGGGAGGGCATCATAGAAGGGGTACCTATTGTACCCTATGTGCTGGAATTCCGGGACCGCCTACAGGAGCTGACCCAGGCTGTACACCACCTATAATGTCGCCGATTGTGACGACCCCAGGGTTATCCACATGTTCCACGTGATTATGCTGAAGCCCTACCGGGAGCGCCCTGAAGAGGTAGTGGCCATCTGTGCACCTGAAGCAGAAGATTTAGCCGGACTTCCCTTGCCTGATGTCTTAGGGGAAAGGACTCAGTCTAAAACATGGGACCAGGTACACTTGGGTGAAGACCTAGGTCCCCGGGAGAGACAGCAGGCGGAGGCGTTGTTGCGGCAGTGACAGAGGATGTTTTTGGGGAGACCAGGGTACACTCGCCTGGCACAACACAAGGTTGAGACCCAGGATCAGACCCCCCTGTGTGTTTTGTGTAGACTATCGTAAGCTCAATGAGAAAACGGTGACGGATGCGAATCCCATGCTGCGTGTGGATGAGTTGTTAGACCGGCTGGCGGGAGCAAAGTATTTGACCACCATCGATCTATGCAAAGGCTACTGGCAGATTCCCCTTAGTCCTGACGCTATTCCCAAGTCAGCATTTGTCACCCCGTTCGGCTTATTCCAGTTTCGAGTTATGCCATTTGGGATGAAGAATGCCCCTGGATGGTCTCCAGGACTATGCTTGTGCCTACCTGGATGACATCGCCATCTACAGCGCGACATGGGAAGAGCATCTAAATCACCTAGAGACAGTATTGGACAGGATCCACAAGGCCGGAATCACCCTGAACCCAAACAAGTGTCACGTGGGCAAAGCAGAGGTTCAGTATTTAGGGCATTGGGTGGGAAGTGGGAAACAGCGACCAGAACCAGCCAAGATTGAGGCCATAGCCAAATGGTCCACCCCACGCACTAAAACCTAGGTCATGGCGTTTCTAGGGACAGCGGGGTATTACAGGAAATTTGTTCCCAATTACAGCAGCATAGCCAAGCCCCTCACTGATCTGACCCGTAAGAACCAATCCCACCAGGTAACCTGGACCCCAGAGTGTGAGGAAGCCTTCCGCCAGCTAAAGGAAGCCCTCACCAATACCCCTGTATTGGCCGCACCCGATCCAACTAAGCATTTCCTTGTTCACACAGACGCTTCTATGTTTGGATTGGGGGCAGTACTGAGCCAAGTCGGGCCGGATGGCCAAGAACACCCGGTAGCTTACCTGAGTCAAAAACTACTGCACCGTGAAGTAAGCTATGCGGCTGGCAGTAGTATGGGCACTCAAAAAGTTGCAACCATTTTTGTATGGACGACAGTTTTCCCTCCTAACGGACCATAATCCCCTAGTCTGGCTTAATCGGGTCTCCGGAGACAACGCCAGATTACTGCGGTGGAGTTTAGCCCTACAACCTCTGGACTTCACCATCCACTACAGAACCGGCAAACAAAACGGTAACGCCAATGGACTAAGTCGATAAACGGCACTTGTACCAACCCCATAAACTTCGGCCATCCCCAAACCGATCCGTTAAGGATCAGACTCTGTATGCCAATCACGTCGCTGAAAAGGGGAGCCGTGTTACGGAACCCCCCAGCACCCAGAATATGTTGTGCCATTATATGTATGTATAATAGGTTCCATGTGAGATGCATGTCCCTAATGCATCAGCCCACAGGCTGCACCCCTGGGCAGAGGGGACAAGATATCCCCCTTCTGACCTCCCCCACCTTTGTAATTCCCACAGTAATTATTAGCAGGCTCCGGCCACCTGCGGCTATTGTAATGTATGTCTGGCCTGCCGCTTTTTAATTGGCCCGCCCCCTGTATCTGTGTGATATATTCTGTGTCCTGTGAGTAAAGTGTTGTCATACTGGAAATACGTGGAGAAGTAGTGATCTTTTATATGCGTCCATGTAACCAAGCAATTCCAGTCAGCGTCCTTCATTCAGACTCCAGCCAAAGCAGAATGGACCTCCTGAAACACGGGGTGGTACTGAAAGAGGTACTCCAGCACGGTAGACCCCGCAACAGGCAGTAAGTCTAAAAAATATCAAAGTGGTAGAATAGCCTGGCACAAAAACAATTCCACTTTAGCTACAAGTGCATCAACTATTAGTGAGAAAGAAAATATTTATGTAGCCAGCAATTAAACATAGGAATGATAGAACTACCTGGAGATCAGTGAAGATGAGACAAGTGGCGGCTCCCCACCCCAACGTTCGTTTCACTGCTGGCTTCTTCCGGGCGAAGAATTGTTTTTGTGCCATGCTATTATACCACTTTGATATATTTTTTATACTTGCTGCCTATTGGTTTGATGTATCTGGTTCATGATCATGTATTTACTGGTTTTTGTTACCTTCAGTTGCATCTCTTTTTGCGAGATATTTTTCTGCTTGTTTTAATTAGTGATGAGCGAATATACTCGTCACTCGAGATTTTCCGAGCACTCTCGGGTGTCCTACAAGTATTTTTTAGTGCTTGGAAATTTAGTTTTTATTGCCGCAGCTGAATGATTTACATCTGTTAGCCAGCATAGGTACATTTGGGGGTTGCCTGGTTGCTAGGGAATCTAGCGGAGAAGCCTCCTACACTGCCTGTCAGATCGTTGATCTGACACAGTGCTGTGCAAAGTGTCAGATCAGCGATCTGACTTTAAACAGTGATGTCCCACCCTGGGACAATGTAAAAAAGTTTAAAAAAAAAATTATACTGTATAAAAAAAATTTTTTTTAAATTCCTAAATAAAGAGAAAAAAATATTGTCCCAATAAATACATTTCTTTATACAAATAAAAAAAGCAATAAAAGTACACATATTTAGTATCGCCGCGTCCGTAACGACCCGACCTATAAAACTGTCCCACTAGTTAACACCTTCAGTGAACACCGGAAAAAAAAAACGAGGCAAAAAACAATGCTTTATCATCATACCACTGAACAAAAAGTGGAATAACACGCGATCAAAAAAAGGATATAAATAAACATGGTACCGCTAAAAGCGTCATCTTATCCTGCAAAGAATGAGCCACCATACAGCATCATCAGCGAAAGAATAAAAAAGTTATAGCAAAAACAATTATTTTTTATACAAAAATAGTTTTTATTGTATAAAAGTGCCAAAACATAAAAAAAGATATAAGTGAGGTATCGCTGTAATCATCCTGACCCGAAGAATAAAACTGCCTTATCAATTTTATCACATGCGGAACAGTATAAACGCCCCACCCAAAAGAAATTTATGAATTGCTGGTTTTTGTTGATTCTGCCTCCCAAAAATCGTCGTAAAAAGCGATCAAAAAATGTGCCCGAAAATGGTACCAGTAAAAACGTCAACTCGTCCCGCAAAAAACAAGACCACACATGACTCTGTGGGCCAAAATATGGAAAAATTATAGCTCTCAAAATGTGATGATGCAAAAACAATTTTTTGCATTAAAAAGCGTCTTTTGGCGTGTGACAGCTGCCAAACATAAACACCTGCTCTAAATAGTAAATCAGACCCCCCTTTATCACCCCCTTAGTTAGGGAAAAATAATAAAATAAAAAAATATATATCTATTTCCATTTTCCCATTAGGGTTAGGGTTGGTGCTAACGTTAGGGTTAGGGTTGGGGCTAACGTTAGGGTTAGGGTTGGGGCTAAAGTTAGGGTTAGGGTTGGGGGCTAAAGTTAGGGATTGGATTAGGGTTAGGTTTGGGATTATGTTTACAGTTGGGATTAGGTTAGGAGTGTGTCAGGGTTAGGGGTGTGGTTAGGGTTATGGTTAGGGTTGGGATTAGGGTTAGGAGTGTGTTGGGTTTAGGGGTGTGTTGGGTTTAGGGTTGTGGTTAGGGTTGGGATTAGGGTTAGGGGTGTGTTAGGGTTAGGGGTGTGTTGGGCTTAGGGATGGGATTAGGGTTAGGAGTGTGTTCGGGTTAGGGGTGTGGTTAGAGTTATGGTTAGGGTTGGGATTAGGGTTAGGGGTGTTTTGGAGTTAGGGTTGGAGTTAGAATTAGGGGGTTTCCACTGTTTAGGCACATCAAGGGCTATCCAAACGTGACATGGCGTCCGATCTCAATTCCAGCCAATTCTGCGTTGAAAAAGCCAAACATTGCTCCTTCCCTTCCGAGCTCTGCCGTGCGCCCAAACAGTGGTTTACTCCCACATATGGGGTATCAGCATACTCAGAAGAAACTGGACAACAATTTTTGTAATCCAATTTCTCCTGTTACCCTTGTGAAAATTAAAATTTGTGGGCTAAAAAATCATTTTTGTGGGGAAAAAAAAGATTGTTTATTTTCACGGCTCTGCGTTATAAACTTTAGTGAAACATTTGGGGGTTCAAAGTTCTCACAACACGTCTATATAAGTTCCTTGGGGGGTCTAGTTTCCAATATGGGGTTACTTGTGAGGGGTTTCTATTGTTTAGGTACATCAGGGGCTCTGCAAACGCAACATAACGCCCGCAGACCATTCCATCAAAGTCTGCATTCCAAAACAGCGCTCCTTCCCTTTCGAGCTCTGCCATGCGCCTAAACAGTGGTTCCCCCCACATATGGGGTATCAGCTTGCTCAGGACAAATTGCACAACAACTTTTGGGGTCCAGTTTCTTCTGTTGCCCTTGGGAAAATAAAAAATTCGGGGCGAAAAGATCATTTTTGTGAAATAATATGATTTTTTATTTTTACGGCTCTTCATTATAAACTTCTGTGAAGCACTTGGTGGGTCAAAGTGCTCACCACACATCTAGATAAGTTCCTTAGGGGGTCTACTTTCCAAAATGGTGTCACTTGTGGGGGGTTTCAATGTTTAGGCACATCAGGGGGTCTCCAAACGCGACATGGCATCCCATTTCAATTCCAGTCAATTTTGCATTGAATAGTCAAATGACGCTCCTTCCCTTCCGAGCACTGCCATGCGCCCAAACAGTGGTTTACCCCCACATATGGGGTATCAGCGTACTCAGGACAAATTGCACAACAAATTTTGGGGTCCAATTTCTCCTGTTACCCTTAGGAAAAATAACAAATTTAGGGCGAAAAGATAATTTTTGTGAAAAAAAAATATTTTTATTTTTACGGCTCTACATTATAAACTTCTGTGAAGCAATTGGGGGTTCAAAGTGTTCACCACACATCTAGATAAGTTCCTTAGGGAGTCTACTTCTCAAAATGGTGTCACTTATGGGGGGTTTCCACTATTATTTAGGCACATTAGGGGCTCTCCAAACGCAACATGGCGTCCGATCTCAATTCCAGCCAATTTTGCATTGAAAAGTCAAACGACACTCCTTCCCTTCCGAGCTCTGCCATGCACCCAAACAGTAGTTCCCCCCACACTGTATCTGCATACTCAGGACAAATTGCAGAATATCTTTTGAGGTCCAATTTCTCCTGTTACCCCTGGGAAAATAAAAAAAAATTCGGATCTGAATTAATTTTTTTGTGAAAAAAAGTTAAATGTTCATTTTTTTTTAAACGTTCCAAAAATTCCTGTGAAACACCTGAAGGGTTAATAAACTTCTTGAATGTGGTTTTGAGCACCTTGAGGGGTGCAGTTTTTAGAATGGCATCACTTTTCGGTAATGATGGCGGAGCACTTTATCATCAAGACCACAATTTGACTACCCTGTCTCCTGATGATTCCCTCCTGGGATGAAACGCGTAGGGAGGTGGTCCTTAACAGGAATGGTCTATGGAGTCATGTATTGATTTGTTGGATTTCTGACTAACATACCAGGAGGGTGCATCTTCCATGTGGTATCTTCATCATTTGGTGAGATTGTTCCATATTTTTTATTATGTACCCTCATTCTTGCCAGCATATTATGAGTGATCATCAGTGGTACTGATTTGTTTCACGTATTTGAGAATAATTATGCTGGCATGGACAGTAACATTAATATCTGTTTGGAGTTATGCGTTTGGTCCCTTTGATGTGCCTGAGAAAGGCTGATTGGTTGAATAACTGCCTTGAGAGTACAGAGAACCAATCTGTCTGGATTAATATTTTCTGATCTCTTGACTTAAATCATTGTATTGCCTGATTAACCGTTGGTTAATACATATGTCCGTCTGTATATGTTGTGTCCTGTCATTTTAATAGGTATATTAAATGTTATGTTTTAGGTTCCCTTTTTTGCTATTTCCAAATTATTGTGTGGGTACCCTTCCTTTCTAAATTTTGCTTGACTATCAACCCTTTGCTGAGTTTAACTAAACTTTATCAGCATGCACAAGAGACAACTGTAGCTTGACAAAAACACAGCAAAACAGGAGGCCCTGTATACTGCCTGATACGGCTGAGTTCTCCATCCTGGCTGCCATATCCCCTGATGAGTAACAGGTGGGATGAAACACGTTGGGAGGTGGTGATCTTTTATAATGACATCATGGTCTCAGTCAATGGTGTGGAATGCTAAATAGCAACTTGGATGCTTGCAGTCCCACATGAATACTGGAAGACACATGCCAGAGGTCCAATACTTACCTAGACTGGGTGAGACAATTCCAATGTCTTTATATGGTTATTGACCTACATTTTGTAAAATGTTTGACACCCTATTAGGTTTCTTTTCTCCGATGTTAGTGGTACTGACCCGATTAGTCATTTAGCGCAAAATATTGCTTCAGCCGGATTGTATCTAAAGGCCAGGCCTTTCTTGGCTCCTATTTAAAATTACAGACAAGTAATAAAAGTAGTAAAAAAGACAGACAAACAGATGGTGATCATGAGTGCATAGAACGCGCATAGAACATATTTAAGCAATTAGCGTATATATAAGAGTGGACAGGAGAAAAATCCTCTGGAAAGATTTTGCACAGTGTCTTAAAAGAGATCAACCTAGTTGAGGTGCTGATATTAAGGGGGTATGGTGTTCAAAAAGGAATTAATTCAATACATATCCAAGCGGATTAACAGGGCCCCTTATAGCGCTAGGGTCACACTTAGCATATGAAAAATCGGTCCGAGTCTCCGTGCCGAGAGTCGCACAAGTGTTCTCTGTATGGTCATCCGTTTGCAATGCGATGATGCGATTTTCTCGCACCTATGTATCCGTATGGCTTTACATTTCTCACTGCTTTTCTCCATGGCATTTAATGGCTCAATGGGCTGAAATGAGGAAAATGTGTGCATATTTGTCGCAAGCTAGACAAATGGTCCATGTGGTGTCCGAGTTTTTCTGGCACCCATAGGCTTACATTAGTGAGTCTCAGAAGATATATGTGCACAATTGTGGCATGCTGCTATTTTACACACACGTCGAATATTCCTGAGAAAAAATACCGTGATGTGAGCTGCCCATAGAGTAACACAGGTCCAAGTGCTATGCGATATTTTCTCACATAGCACTAGTCCATATTCTTAGGGACGGCCTAAGATCTCAAATCAGATCAATAATATATAGCATAGTACTCAAGAGGAAAATCTTCTTACCCACAAGGCACTCAGATGGTCATCACAGATAGATAGCCAGAAACCCCAAAGCAACCCCAAGGATTTTTCTCCTGCCCACTCATATGTATACGCTAACTGGTAAAATATGTTCTATGTACGTTCTATGCACTCATCCCTATTTGTCTGTCATTTTTACTACTTTTATTGCTTGTCTGTAATTTTGCGCTTATTGACTCCTTAAAGATCGCCAAAATGCCTTTTAACAGCGGCAGTTAAGGGTACTTATGCCTCAGCGCCGCTTTTAAACAGCGCTGAGAAATAAGTGTATAGAGACCAGGGTTTCAGCAACTGGGGGTAGCTGAGACCTCAGAGAACATGATTCGGGTTGGTTTTTACCGACCCCAGTGCTGCGATCACCATTATTAACAGTATAACGGCGACCGCAAAAAAAGGCATATTTTTCCATTTCATTTCTCTCCTATGATGTGATTGCACATCAGAGGAGAGAGAAATAGGGTCCCCCCGATCCCCCCTTGGTACCTCCGGAGTCCCTGCATTCCCCCATGAAGTCCCCCGGGCCGCTGGAGTCTTATTCCAGGAGATTCCGAGAGAAAATGACGAGCGCATGCGCAGTGCGCTCGCCAAGATCTGCTGGCCGGCACCCAGCAACAATAGGAAATTTTTCCTTTTGGTTCAGTTTGATCACTGTGATAGACTCTATCACAGTGATCAAAGTAAAAAAAATAGAAAATCAAACCCCCCTTTATTACCCAGCTAGTTAGGGAAAAATAATAACATTTAAAAAAGTATTTATTTTCATTTTTCCATTAGAATTAGAGTTGGGCTAAAGTGAGTTGGGCTAAAGTGGGTTGGGCTAAAGTTAGGGCCAGGTTTGGGCTAAAGTTAGGGTTAGAGTTGGGCTTAAGTTAGGGTTGGGCTAAAGCTAGGGTTAGAGATGGGCTAAAGTTAGGGTTAGGGTTGGGCTAAAGTGAGTTGGGCTAATGTTAGGGTTAGGGTTGGGCTAAAGTTAGAGTTAGGGTTGACCTAATGTTAGGGTTGGGCTAGAGTTGGGGCTAGGGTTAGGGTTGGGCTAAAGTTATGGTTGGGCTAAAGTTAGGATTGGGCTATGGTTAGGGTTGTGGTTATGATTGGGATTACGGTTAGGGTTTGGATTAGGGTTAGAAGTGTGCTAGGGTTAGGTTTGTGGTTAGGGTTATGATTAGGGTTAGGGGTGTGTAGGGGTTAGGGTTGCAGTTAGGGTTATGGTTAGGGTTGGAATTATGGAATTAGGGTTAGATGTGTGTTGGGGTTAGGGTTGGAGTTAGAATTGGGGGTTCCACTGTTTAGGTACATCAAGGGGTCTTCAAACGTGACATGGCGCCACCATTGACTCCAGCCAATTTTGAGTTCAAAAAGTCAAATGGTGCTCCCTCCTTTCTGAGCCCTGCCATGCACCCAAACAGTGGCTTTTCCCCACATATGGGTATTGGCGTACTCAGGAGAAATTGCACAACAAATTTTGTGGTTAATTTGCTCCTGATACCCTTGTGATTAAAAAAAAATTGGTTCAAAATACATTTTTTGTGAAAAAAGTAAATTGTTCATTTTTTCCTTCCACATTGCTTCAGTTCTTGTGAAGCACCCGAAGGATTAGTAAATTTCTTGAATGTGGTTTTGCGCACCTTGAGGGGTGTAGTTTTTAGAATGTTGTCACTTTTGGGTATTTTCTGTTATATTGACCCCCCAAACTCACTTCAAATGTGAGGTGGTCCCTAAAAAAAATGGTTTTGTAAATTTTGTTGGAAAAATTAGAAATCTCTGGTTAACTTTTAACCCTTATAACGTCCTAACAAAAAAAAAATTCCAAAATTGTGCTGATGTAAAGTAGACCTGTGGGAAATGTTATTTGTAACTATTTTGTGTGACACCACTCTCTGATTTAAGTGTTCAAAAATTAAAAGTTTGAAAATTGCAAAATTTTGAACATTTTCGACAAATTTCCATTTGTTTCATAAATAAAAGCAAGTTTTATCGAATAAATTTTACCACTAACATGAAGTACAATATGTTACGAAAAAACAGTCTCAGAATCAGTAGTATACATTGAAACGTTCCAGAGCTATAAGTTCATAAAGTGACAGTGGTCAGAATTGTAAAAATTGGCTTGGTTATTAAGTATCAAATTGGCTCTATCACTAAGGTGATAAAATATATCAATTTTTGAAACATTTCTACTCCGTATCCTCCTGTTTTTCCATGTTATTTTGGAGTAGTTTCTTCTTTTGTGATCAACTGGGCCTACTTGGTGTTTTGTTTCGCAAGCAAACATGTTAGGCTACGTTCACATTTGCGTTGTGCGCCGCTGCTTCGGCGACGCAATGCAGAACGCAAACAAAACCGCAACAAAACGCACGCTAAAACGCTGCGTTTTGCAACGCATGCGTCCTTTTTTGCCGAAAGTTGGACGCAAAAAAAATGCAACTTGTTGCGTTCTCTGTGCCCAACGCTTGCGGCCAAAAAAACGCATGCATCGCAAAACGCAGCACAACGCATGTCCATGCGCCCCCATGTTAAATATAGGGGCGCATGACGCATGCGGCGACGCTGCGGCGCCCGACGCTGCGGCACCGAACGCTAATGTGAACGTAGACTTACTGGGTTGTTTTTTGTTATACTTACCTTAGTAGCTCTTTTTTTACTAATTATGATGTTCTCTGGCTAAAAGCTGAGTAGAAAAGCCTCCTGGTAGTGATGCTTCAGAATAATAGAAATGCCTGATAATGATGAAGCTGTAAATCAACAATTGACAGGATGAATGCATCTGAATTATTAAACAACAGTCATAATTAAATAGACCTGTCATATCAGAATTATAGGAGAGCAATGGTGAGGTTGTATTCCAGTTCTTTGTAAGAGGAGCTATTACTTATGAAGTCATACTGGTGTACCTTCCTGACAAGAGGATTATACTTTATGTAATAATAAGTATTTTTATTACCTGTCATATTATCTTGTCTTCTTTTCTTTATTTTTGTGCTACGCAAACTGCCTTTCTTATATTTTGACTGTCCCAAATGTCCTCTTACCAATTTGCCAGGTATAGTTGTTTGCCATATCAGCATGGCTTTGTACATTACATAGCGGTTTAGTGTAAATATTTTTTATACAAGCTATGTAATAATTAATGTGCAGACATACACAATACATCAAATGGATCCAAAGTCACAATCTGTGGATTAAACCTTCATCTCTGAGGTTAAATTCTGGGTGCACCCCTGGGCGCTGTAATATAGATCTGTATAATGTGGATCTGTAATTTAAGCAGATGTTTGAGGCCTTAAAGTCATTACAAATCTGTATAAGAAAATATGCACAGTGATTAGGCAAGAATTGTTACTTATGAGGAAAACAATTAGTATAAGCAATGAGCTAATTGATTTGATGCCAATCAAATTTGTGTTGAATTTTTAGGAATTTGCTAAATTCAAACAATTTGCAATTTGATTAATATGGATGGACTAAAATTGCATTTTACACATTGCTTAAGCTTGCATGAGCCAGAGAAGGATCACATGCTTTTGGGCACTGAAAGGTGGGCTTTTGTTCAAAGCAGATTCAGAAAATACAGCAGACATTTTGTGGTGAATCTGCATAATGAGGTGATGGCACAGTACACAGCTTATCCATATAGATATGAAGAGAAATCGAGAAAACACTGAAAAAACTGCATTTGCCTAGAAGCATGCATGTTAAGGTTACTTAGACATTCTTGAGGTTACTTAGAAATTCTGTATTAGCAATAAGGAGCGTGAAAGGTGTTTGATACAGTTGTAGGAGACTAGAGAAGAGCAGATCATTTGAAACACGAAATCACCTGTTTTACCAAATTTCCACGCAAAATTTGATTTGCCGCAAATACATTTGTGCAAATTGCATTATTAAAAAGCCTCTAATTGACTGGAAAATGTGTGTAGAACATTGACTTCCCCTTAGAGTTAATAGAACATGTTTTGAGCTCTGTAACGCAAATACAGCCTTTTTAATGTCCAAGTAACTTCAATCTATCTGGATAGGAGAAAACGGATGGTAACCAGAGGTAACCCACAGCATATTTAACAGCACATTCAGACATTTTAGGCTACCCAAATTATATAAACAATCTAAAATGATCTCTTTGGGGGTAACAGATGCATGCATTTCTGTTGTTTATAGTCAGGCAATGCAAATGGAAGAAGCCACAGAATGTGTACATGGCTGGGTGCAACCATTATCTCTGTTTGGTGGGTATAAAGAGCATTGCATTTTGCTAAATGAAGAAGCAATAGCTTTTCCTTAAGCTGTCGAGAAATTATCCTTTTAATTAGAGAAACAAAGCAGGTGAACTGTTTTGAACGTGAATAGGTAATAGACTCTCACCTAGAAAGAAAAAATTATCTGTTTTTTTAGGGTACGCAACTGTAATTACTAGGGTTGAGCGACCTTTAGTATTTTAGGGTCGAGTCGGGTTTTGTGAAACCCGACTGTCTTAAAAGTCGAGTCGAGTGTAATCGGCCGACCACCGTGAAAAGTCGGGTTTCGGCCGAAACACGAAACCCAATGAAGACATTTTTTTTTTAATATTATTTTTTAAATCTCTCTCTCTCTCTCTCTCTCTCTCTCTCTCCCCCTAAACGCTGATTTTCCACATCGCTCCCAGAACGCTCATTTTACACTTTGCACATCGCTGTAATGCACGCGAAAAAAAATGCCTGTTGTTGTGTACGCCCCCTAACACCTACGTCAGCACTCTACCGCTCCTTCATTGGCTGCAAAAATGGCGCTAAACGCATCATACGAAACGCGACTTTCGCGCCTAGATCGCGTACCGCATGGCCGACCCCACACAGGGATCGGGTCGGGTTTCATGAGACGCCGACTTTGCCAAAAGTCGGCGACTTATGAAAATGAACGACCCGTTTCGCTCAACCCTAGTAATTACCTAATAATTTTGTAATTAGCAAACCAAAGACTTATCAAACTGTCCAAAAATTATCCTTTTTTTCTGGTGACAAAATTGTTGCACTGTTTTGAACATGAAGAAGTTATGGCTTGTTGTCACCAAGCCTTTTAAAATATTAGCCCTATTTTGAGCTATTTGTGGAAAATAAAACAGCTATTAAGGTGCTGTTGCTACTGTACATCACAGATGTATTAACTCAGTCACACACTGAGTGGTCATGATGAGACTGCTACAACAGCTTGCTGTATATTACTTATGATTTACAGGCTGAGGCTACCACTTCTATTTTCATTATGGTACATAAACACTGAAGTAGTACACCACAACCCCATTCGGCATTTTTCTATTTCTAGGCTCTGTTTTCTGTAATGTAATTCCTTGTCAGCCCCTATACTTTATACCTCCTTTGCTGGCCTCCCTGATTGGCTATCAGTGTTGCCAACTTTTTTTTTCTGGACAGCTGGTCAAAAAATCACAGACAGGCAACTTTTTTTTTTTTTTACGAACGTGTTATATGACAATAATAAAATATTAAGATTATGAGTGATACATGTCTACAAACCTTAAATTCTGTATGAATATATTAGCTGCCTTAACTGCAAACTGTAAAAAGGTGATAAATACCATGCTAAAAATCTGTACAAGTCTCTCCAGCTTAAAAAAAAATCACGGACACACCGCATTCTTTTTACAGACGGGAGAAAAAAGTGTCCTAATTTTATGTACTGTGCTGGAATTTCTGGACAATTGGCAACCCTGTTGGCTATGCTATACCGTGTGATCAGATTACTGCTGAGCATCATGGGGAAGCTCGCACTGCAGCATCTGACGCCATTAGCCCGCTCACTGAGTATGCAGCTTGTCTGAAATAGTTCCGGGCATTTGTGACAGACCTCAGAGTGTGACACACATCTTTTCAGGGAAATTTGAGGCTTTGCAGGATTTTTTCTTTGCATAAATTCGATTCACTGCAAATCAATTTGTTTGGAAAAATTTGGCAATCGTGACAAAAGATTTCAAAAGATTCACTCTTATCTAGTATACACTGTTTATATATACATGTAAGTGCTTTACATGCGCTATCTCAGAGCTAAAGTAAGAATCTCTAGTTTTTAATATGTACCGTATTTTTCGGACTATAAGATGCCCCAGACCATAAGACGCACCTAGATTTTAGAGGAGGAAAAAAAATTGAAGCAAAAAATGTGGTCATGACGCACTGTTATGGGGGGATCCTCTGCTGACACTGTTATGGGAGTAATGTTCCCCAATTCTGTATTAATATCCCCAATCCTGGTATATATTTGCCCTCATCCTGGTATATATACCCCCTTCCTGATATATATACGGTACAGACCAAAGGTTTGGACACACCTTCTCATTTAAAGATTTTTCTGTATTTTCATGACTATGAAAATTTTACATTCACACTGAAGGCATCAAAACTATGAATTAACACATGTGGAATTATATACTTAACAAAAAAGTGTGAAACATCTGAAATTATGTGTTATATTCTAGGTTCTTCAAAGTAGCCACCTTTTGCTTTGATGACTGCTTTGCACACTCTTGGCATTCTCTTGGCATATATATGTCCAAATCCAGGTATAAATGTCCCACAATCTAGGAATACATGGCCCCCCATCTAGGTATATCTGAACCCTCATCCAGGTATAAATGCCTCCCATGCCTACCCTGGTATACATCGCCCACCATCTATGTAAATATGGCCCCTTTCACACCACACACATAAAAAAATAAACAATTCTACTCACCTTCCCTCTGTTCTCTCGCAGCGTGGAGTCCTGTTCTGATGCCGCAGCTGATTTCAACATGTAAGCAGCACATGATGTCACTGCCATGCTCCCCCACACGACGAGGTCAGTTGCCGGAATATTCACTGCTCAGCTGGGCGATCACGTGTGCCCGCTACTAATGAGAGTGAATATTCACTGTACCACATGCCCATAGTCCCTCCCACCTCTCGGCGCTGCCTTCAGTGCAGAGAGGTGGGAGGGAGTATGGGCGTGGGAAGCAGTGAATATTAAATTTCTTATTTTCTTTAACAGCAAGCACACCTGTTAGCTGCATCTGCCAGCTCCTGCCTCCTGTGATCCTCTCCTCCGCTGCTGCCCCTCCCTACATCCCCCCACAGCAACAGCCAAACTATAAGGCACATCTGGACTATAAGATTCACCCCCCACTTTCCTCCAAAATTTTGTAGAGCAAAAAGTGCATTTTATAGTCCAAAAAATATGGTACGTTAGCTAATTTTATAATGCACCGTGTACAACGCTGGCACAATTGACTGATCTCTGGCAAATCCATCAACACGGAGCTTATGGTCACTTAGCGGGTCTTTACAATGTGCCATGTAATTGTAAGAAAACAATCAGAACCGTTCAGACAGAAAATAATCTAATGCTTGTAATGATCATGATAATAATTGGTGTCATAGTGTGAAGATGGCGACCATTGAAGAAGGTGCCATCAGTAAGAATGGCACAATTTTATTGTCTCTCCATGGGAATGGCATTGATTGTAACATTTGCTTCCATCCTAGCAAATCATCTCTGTGCATAAATGCAAAGCTAAGAAGATCATAATTATACAGGACCCTGGTCTGAATAAGGGGAAACCGCAGAGGAGTTCACATGAGATTTCCTTGCAAAAAATGCACTATACATTCAGAGCTGAATATCTCTATTGTTTATATTATATATTATTATATTTATTGTCTATATTAACTTTTTTAAGGATGCAACTAGTTTTAATTTTTGGATTTTTTTTTTTCCTCCCCATCTTCGAGGAGACATATCTTCAAAAAAAAAATTGTCTTTTCTTCCTGATCCTGAGATTTATACACAAGATATTTTGATACATTTTTATTGCAGTTTTGAGACAAAGTGCTTTTGCCAAATAAAAAATCAATTTTGGTGTTTCAATTTATTTCCCCTACTCAAATTATATGATAGCTTAAATATTTTCATGTTTTGATAAACTGGACTTTTACAGACATGGAAATACCAAATATGCTTATTTTTTATTATTATTTAAATGGAAAAAAAGTAGATGATCCGAATTTTTACACTTTTCTTTATTGTTTAATATTTCGTAAAATCACCCACACGGCCCCCAAAGAAAAGGCATACATGTATGCAATGAGTATGAATATTACATGCAACACAAACGCTTGCCTCCAAATGAATCCTATAATACTATAGTATTTGGCATAATGCACCAAACCCAAACAATACCTCCAAAATAATAGAATACCGTTTCAATAAAGTGCATAAAAAAACAAGAATATGAGAAAAGAAAAAGAGAAAAAATGATAACATTCCTGAAAACATAGTCATTTGTGTAAAAAAAAGAGTTACAAATCCCAAACTTCTCAACCTGTAGCTGATGTGTAGGAGTAGAACCCATCAGCACCTCACAATCACGTCTCTAGTGGACGCCTCTCTGTGCTCGCACTACTGAAATGCCGCTGTCAGAGATTAAACAGCAGCAATAGGAGCTGGCTCTCATCCCTGTTGTTTGCCAGAGTGCTGGCTGTATAACACAGCTAGCACCTACCTTACATGGGAAATGCTGAGCTCCTGAGCCTTCTGAAAACACCTGATTAGCATGTTTTGATTTGTGGCTTTGGTTTCTCTTCCAGATTTGTTTTCTGTGCATAGGAAAATTTGTATAAGGAAAAGAGTTATAATCATTCAGAATTTACTCTTCTTGTATCATAGAATCATAGACTGTAAGAGTTGGAAGGGACCTCCAGGGTCATCATGTCCAACCCCCTGCTCAATGCAGGATTCACTAAACCATCTCAGACAGATGTCTGTCCAGCCTCTGTTTGAAGACTGCCATTGAAGAAGAACTCACCACCTCTCGTGGCAGCCTGTTCCACTCATTGATCATCCTGTAGCAGCTGTGTGGAACCAGAACCCATCGGCACCTCACAATCATGTCTCGGGTGGGCGCCACTCCATGTGTGCGCCACTTAAATTCCACTCTCAGATATTAAACTGCAGCAATAAGAGCTAGCTCTGTTTCCAGCTGTTAGAGGTAGGTTCTGGCTGTGTAACACGGCTGGCACCTGCCTTGTGTGGAGAAGGCCCAGCTTCTGAGCCTTCTGAACACATTCGTTTAGCTTGCTCTGATTTGTGGCTCTGGATGTTCTTCTTTCCAGATTCCTTTTATGTGTATAGGAAAATTTGGTGTGAGTGCAATGAAGTGAAAGAATGACAATATTTTCCTTTTCAGATGATGTTCTTGATAACAAAATTCCTAAATAAATAAAAACTCCAGTATTTCTAGCATGGACTCAATTGAGCACATTATAGACTAAAGGTACCGTCACACTAGGCGATATCGCCAGCAATCCGTGACGTTGCAGCGACCTGGATGGCGATATCGCTGTATTTGACACGCAGCAGCGATCTGGATCCCGCTGTGAAATTGCTGGTCGCTGCTAGAAGGTCTGCACATTATTTGGTCGCTAGGTCGCCGTGTATCGCCGTGTTTGACAGCAAAAGCGACGATACCAGCGATATTTTACGCTGGTAACCAGGGTAAACATCGGGTTACTAAGCGCAGGGCCGCGCTTAGTAACCCGATGTTTACCCTGGTTACCAGCATAAAAGTTAAAAAAACAAACAGTACATGCTCACCTGCTCGTCCCCCAGCCTCTGCTTCCTGACACTAAAGCGCCGGCCCTAAACTGAAAGTGAAAGCAACAGCGGTGACGTCACCGCTCTGCTGTTAGGGCCGGAGCTCAGTCAGCGTCAGGATGCAGAGGCTGGGGGACGCGCAGGTGAGCATGTACTGTTTGTTTTTTTAACTTTTACGCTGGTAACCAGGGTAAACATCGGGTTACTAAGCGCGGCCCTGCGCTTAGCAACCCGATGTTTACCCTGGTTACCCGGGGACCTCGGCATCGCTGGTCGCTGGAGAGCGGTCTGTGTGACAGCTCTCCAGCGACCACACAGCGACGCTGCAGCGATCGGCATTGCTGTCGCTATCGCTGCAGCGTCGCTTAGTGTGACGGTACCTTAAGTTCACCCCGGATTTGGGTATTATAGATTTAGTGGGCCGCTTTAGCCTTTATGCCTATAGAGTCAAGACTGTAGCTAGAGAAGGTGCAGGGTTAGATGGCGGGTGCAGCACTCCCTTATTTTGTATTTGTACTCTATATATTTTTAGACAATTGTATTGACAAGTAATGTTGAGTGAACTTTTCTGCACAGTTGCGGCGACAGGGTTGCTTTTTATCCTGGTGTCTTTTTGGCATATGTTTTCCTAATTAAGTCTATAGGCACATTGGCGCGTACGTCAGGAGAGTTTTACGCTGATTTTACACCACAGATGTGATGGGAACTCAGCCTCAACTCCATTAATTGTCCAGTGGAATACAAACTAATGTGTTCCGTAAGAAGCCGGCCCGTAAAGAGGCTCGATCGTCAATGGTGTACCTGAATTGAAGGCCAGGAAAATGATTCACACCCATGATCCCTGCTCTATCTCACTAGCTACAATTCTCATACCATCCAAAACATTTGCCAACATTTCTGTAAATGAAATCGGGGGGAGATGTAGTAACACTAACTGAAACATGACAGCATAAAACTAGATGAGACGGGTAGAACCTGCACCAAACATATCACATCAGCTCACGTCAAGTAATAAACTTGTCGCGTCTTATAAGGAGTAAGACACTTTTCTCTTCTTTACTCCCCTTTTTTGACGGCTTTACTGTACACCAGCAATAAAATAAGGGTGCACCATATTAATAAATGTGAGTATTTTAAGACTCTTTTTTTTGTCATGTCCCTTATCGAGACACTTTATAAAACTGTCTGCTGAGGTGTAAAAAGTGTACAAAGCACATAATAAATCTGGCGCCTGACATGTACGGCTGTTTTCTTGGCACAATTTGAGCTCTGCCACATTTTGTATCATACAGTAAATCTTCCCCCTTGTGCCTTTTTCATTGTAAATTTTATTTTTCTTTTGGTCAAGCATTTTTTTTTAATCTGATTTTCTTATACTTCAGAATTATTTGTTTTGTTTTATGTTTCTACATATAAATTACCATTTTGTTTTTTGTTTTTTATAAATGTTGTCGCAGCCCAGAACATCTCCATTACAAACATTACTGAATCCCTGAACAAAAAAGGTATAAGGAATCTCACACACCCAAGATGGGGGAAACTTAAGTAATACTAAGCATTTTGGAGGGGGCTGGGACATATAGCATTGAATGTGCTATAAGATACTATTAATTTAATGAATGCATACACTGAACTTGCGATGACTTCTCAGCCAAATGGAAAGGAAGCAAAGTTGGAACGACACTCATCATACTGGACAGAGTGTTCCTTTATTGTCAGATCTATGTGTTAAATACATCAGTAGATTTATTCAATACTTTAAAGCCATCTTGTCAGTTTCTGAGGCACGGCTACAAGAAAGAAGGCGCTGAGTAGCCATGTCTCTCCATGATATTTGTAGAATCACACAGAATTTGTGGGTAGGAGATTGTGGGTTTAAATGCCGGACCAAGACCTTTTTGCTCAAACATCTACATTTTCTTCTACTTAAAAGCCATCAGGGGTCATTTTGGAGGAAAATAAGTTTACTAATTTGTATGTAGGCACATGTTCTACATCTTCATGAAAAAAAGATGGCGTTATAATAAGGAGTAAGTGCAATATAGCATCATCTAAAATGTTCTACCAACCGATTCTGAATTACAAGTGACAGAAGTTCTCAAAGTTTTGTTTTTTTAAGAACCTGGAACATGACTAAAGATGCAAGTTATGTGCATGGAAGATGTTGGAGACATCTCACTTCCCCCCTTACAATTTTCAGATGGAAGCATTTTTCAACCACGTTAGATTGCAGCAATTTCCGATCTTGGGCAACACAACATTCTTTTTTTTTTTCATTAGTGCAATCCAAAAGATATCACTGTTGCATTTTTCAGTTGACATAGGACTGTTTATAGACTTTATATCGAGGCACATATAATGTGTAAAAATTGTTTTGTACCGCCATATTCTCAGAGCCCTAACCTTTTTTTCCAGGTCACTGGAGCTTTGTAGGGCCTAAATTATTGTGTGATGAGTTGATGTTCTCATTTCACTGGAACTAGTTTGTTTTACATATAAAACTTTTCATCACTTTTTATTTCATTTTTTTGAAGGCTAAACTATCATTCCAACATGGTTTTTTGTTTCCATTTTTTTTCTATGGTGTTCACCATACTCGTTATAGGTCAGGTTTTTATATTCAGAGAAATACGAATTAAGTGTGTTTTATTGTTTTATTTTTTCATAATAATAATTTTTAGGAGAGTTGCTACATTTTAATTTTTATGCTTTGAACATTTCATGAAAAATTTTTGGGTCCTCTTAGGGGACTTGAACTTTTATGAGTCTGACCACCTCACTGTAATGTTTCTGTATTGCAGTGTATTATGCCTGTCAGTGGATAGAAAACTTACTCATTAAAGTCTATGGTGATATTCATATGTCTACATTTTTTTCCGGACTGTAAATCAGCAAAAAAAACCCACAGAAGCCCATTTTGTTTATCAGAGTCGTGGATCAAAATGATCTATACCAGTGTATAGGACTGTGAAAATGACGAACAGAGCTCTGATGGTATTACTGTACAGTCCATGAAAAACATAGCAGTGGATAGGAGAAGCTTTATAATTCATTCATTTATTTTTTCATATGTGATAATCACTGATGGTAAAACTGATACCGACCAATCACTGACGACACTGTTTTTTGTGCATGTGAAAATTGACAGATGTCTGAATGAGGCCTTACGCTGACGGACATCCCATTAGACCCAACTTATATCTGACCACTTATGTTTTGCAGTTGCTATTGACCATGTCGTCTAATGGTTAAACTGCATAGACTGGAGTTCACTTCTATCCTCTCAGTTTAATCAGAAACGAGTGATTTTGGTATCAACCACAATCCAGTAGTTCCACGATCACCCTGACTTATACACGGTATATGTCTTGGAGCACTTAGTGGATTAGCTCTTTTTTTTGTAAATCTTTTTACTCAAACAAATCAACAAAAGTACATTAGAAAGGGAACAAATTCCAGTCTCTTTTTGCCTCTTTGTTTTGACCTTAAGCAAAAGCCAAAAATGAAAAATCCCAGCATCCTCCCCCACCTCATACCTTTGCCCTTCCTCCCATGTGTGTCTTGAGTTATTTAGCAAATTTTGCTTAAAACTGTTATGTTGTAGACTTGGGCTTTAAAAACATAGGTGTGCTCCCCCCATCCTGCTCCGACAACTGCCAGTTTGAGACTCCAAAATGTAGCACCTTATCTCCTTTAATGATAAAATGGTCTGCTATTTTGAAACTAAACCTACCCAGCCCCTTTTTTCCCCAACATCTGCCATCTTTGAAGAGTTAGGACACCACTATACCAATTTTTGGGGGCTTTGCCGACATTCCTCTCATGTGTATGGTTCCCTTTAGGTTGGTTTTACTTCTTAGGAGGTCACCTAAGCATTACATTGCAGATCTCTTCAGAATAGTGTCTAGCCATAAAACTATGCAAATCTCTTTTATAATAGATCCCAACAAGTCCCAATGAATGCCATATATATGTATATATATAATGTTAAGGGATCTGTAAGTTTTCTTCAGGTGTTGTAGTATTTTTTACGAGAGAAATAGCCCTATAGAATATTCTATACTAAAACCCTAATAGAAATAGGTAAGCACCAATATAGATGGAGACTTGCATGCAGAGATAAGTATGGAAAATTCACCCTTGACATTTGGCTGTGAATCCTATAAGAGGATGAATGCAATGTGGGGTAGATACAACTTCATTCGTTGATATTATTTTATTTTTTTTCAAGTTCATTTATTTGAATTCAATATAAGTTAAGTTTGAAAAAATGTGTTTTCCATATTTTGTTTAACGTGCTTTTTTTTCTACATCGCATTGAATGATATGACTGATATGGCTGATTGTAAGATTTTTCTATTTACTGGCTAACAAGGCACAAATATATATTTTTCCTGTATCATGGCTCATAGGAAAATTAAAATAAAGGTAATGAGATGTTTACCCATAGCAAGTTTCTGCAACTAAAATCCTACTCCACGTGTCTGAATGGTGTTGTTTCTTCAGCATTGAAATTATTTTTTATAAACCCTATAAGGATGATTAGGACTGTTAGAATATTCTGCAACAAAACTTCCTAAATGTACATGAAAAATAGTATCACAACCATTTACCGAGAAAAACCTAGAACTGAGGATGAACAAAAGACATTCCCATTTTAAACTGAAACCCTACTATTGGTATGTATATACAGTATATACATCTGTCTTTGTATGTCTGTGTGTATGTGTGCATATATGTATGTGTGTGTTCATACACGTGCCTGTCTGTGTATATATGTGGGTATATATCTATGTATGGTGTGTGTATGTATATATATATATATATATATATATAAAAGACAATTTGCAACAGGAATAACAGGACATGTATATATATATATATATATATATATATATATATATATATATATGTGTGTGTGTGTGTAAATGTGTGTGTATATATGTTAATATATATAAGTAAAATTTACAGAGGGAATAACAGGGCATTGGTTAATATTTATGACAGTCACTTTCATATAAGGCCAGTTTTCTATTTTATACTGTCCTTTCTGATCCAATGCAGGATGAATGGAGAACTGATTTATGAATAGACATTTTCACTATATTTTTTTCTTTAATGTATTAGGGGTTGTTTATAACCTAGGGATTAAATAACTTAGGAAGTGTTTGCTATCAATTGCAGTGTGTTTTTCTGAATAGTTTTCTGAATGTTTTTGAATCAGTTGATAGACCCCATTTATTTTTTAGACAGAATTGCTGAAAAAGTGCCTTACTTTGCAGTCATCAAAAAACCTACATAGTATATTAGTATGTTACTCAAAATATTCATCCAACAGAAAGTCCTGAATACGTGAATGGTGTAATGCGATAATGTCATCATTTGATTCTGTAACTAATCTATGTTTTTTTAAGATATATCTCTTTATCGATCTATTTAGAATGTATGCCTGCATATTTGTATGTATGTTTTTTATTGTATTTCTGTTTGTTTTTATTCATTTATTACATTGTTTTGTATTTCTTTTTTTTAACTAATTTTTCACCTTTTCTTAAACTGTAGGTTAACGTTTAACAACATTAAACATTTGATAAATTAACAAAACAAAATTGTAAATCTTTTGCAGAACTGTGTCAGAATTTCGCTTTATTTACGACAGGTTACAGGGTGCGCTTATTGTTGGAATTATAATGAATAGAAGCCAACTAACCCATTTTCTTTCATTCTCTCTTTGAATATTGCAGGGGTCAAGTATAGCTCTGTAATGTCATGTCAGTAATTGTCCAGAAATTGTGCTAAACGTTACGTTATTGATTAACTATAAAATAATAAAGTAATCTGCATGGTACAAAAATACGACTAGTTAATCAAAAAAAATCACACACCAAAAAAATATTAATTGTAAAATTTACACCTAGCATATTATCTGTATCAACACACAAGATTTCTGGCAAGCATCACGTAAAATGTTTTATGATATACGATTTTAAATTTATATATCCATTGTTATAACTAACAAGACTAAACTTAATGTATTTATTTATTTAATAAAAAATATAAAATGTATCCAAGTTTAAGTGTTTTATTTTAAAATATATAATACATTACCTAAAATAATAGTAAATAAATATATATATATATCTTAGTGTGTGTATATATATATATATATATATATATATATATATATATATATATATATATATAAAACAACATAGATACATCGTTTGTTCGCAGAAGCAAATCTATTTGTTAAGCATATGGATGTTACTTTGCCACATAACCTAAAATAAGTTACTTTAGACACAAATTCATCATTTACAAATATTGCATGTTTTATATGTTTTTCTTTTTATTAATGTACCTTCAAATGTTGTAATGCAGACTTTATAAATGTAAGTTTTATAAAAGTATTTCCAGTTATTTCATTATGTCGTTCTTTTTTTAAGCAAAGAAAATAGCTGTGGAATAGTTATATGTCTAAAAAGACAACATGTATATGAGTAAGTAGCAAGAAAAAAATATATATTTTCAAGCATTCAAATCATAGCAGCTTTTTCATCAAGCAAGATTTCCAATAAAATGTGTAAAACTTGCCTGATAAAAGAGCATCCATGCTCTAAAAGCCTTCAGGTATCATTTGTGAGGGTTAGTCAGTATCACTCCTATATTACTATAACTATGTATACAGGGATATTTTTTTTTTCTAGAGAAAAAAATATCTATTTTACAGCTTTTTATTCACACACAGTATTGTAAGGTTTTTGTACTATTATATCTGTATAGCAAGATAATATATTTAAAAAATGTAATAAAATAATGAAATGATAGCAGGTGATACATTTAAAAAAATATACTTGGTTAATTAAATTTACAGATGTATAAATTAAATCGATTGTTACCTGTAAATTTACGGAAAAAAAGCATAGCTAGCTAAATTTAATTGATCAAAATGTGATTGTGATTTTTTTTTATTTATTTTTGGCAAAATTTCCTAATCCTTGTGAAGTTTGAGAATTTTCATTCTGTTTTCAAAGCTATCTTATAAGCTAATATTTTACATATTAGATTGTGTTCACTCGTGTTTGCCTTTTTTACCTTTTGCGTTGATCAAAAAATAAAGGGCCTATTAAGAGATCCTATTAATTCATAAGAAATAATAATAGTGAATTGATTGTGTAAAGACTCTTTTGATCATATCTTAAATCTTTTGAAGTCATCCAATTTACCCAAAATATGAAAATGTGATACAAAGGGGCGATGAATAAAAAAAAAAGTCACTCTTAAGAACAAAATAAATGAATGAATGTGTTGTGTGTGCTTATAAGTGCATTATTTAAAGTATAAGGAGAAATGGAACCCTTCATATAGGTGGGAACACATTTACGCAGTACGTATATAAATCTGGTGAAAAGAAAAAGGTATAAGACAAATGCCAATGATATAACAGCTATATGCCCTTTTTGTCAGCTCCCTATACAGTTGGTACACAGTTACATTTGGGTTTTTTTTAAGTATACATATTGGGTGTCTTTATTTTTTATGTTTTACTTTTGACATATAGCATACACAAGTTGTAAATGGACTGAAACATGGCGTTAATATAGCTGAACAGACACAACTTTATACAAAAAGAAAGAAGGAAAACCTTATGGTAAAGTGTGGACATGTCCCAATCCAGGCTTGTATCCTCTATAGAGAAAATCAACTAAAAATACCACATCAAAGCAAGAACAAAAGTTTCCAGAGGTGAACTTCCAGCCAACAATGTGAGTCATGTCCTCATTTGAATATACTGCTTGTTCTACGCCGCGCCATCAATCCTGCCTTACTGGGCTGACTATGGGCTATGTAACACCTTTGACCTCGCTCACTTTTACAGTTCTATTACACTATTGCACTTCTAATTTGCAAGTTTAAGGAGCACAGTAAAAGTTCCTACTGCTACAAGCACAGCCAAGCCACTAGGTAAAAGCCATATAGGCGCCGGTAAGTGGACTCAAAAAAGGGTTATGAATCCGAACACTGTCCTCAGCCACTGACAACATGTGCTTGTTGCATTTGTTTATACTGTGTATATATATATATATATATATATATATATATATACATACATATATATATATATATATTAGTACCCATTATCTGCCAATGTCCTTTTTTTGGGACGCCTAATCTTTAGCTTCCAGCAACTAAGATTTTATCATTTTTATAATTAGGTCCAATTTTTTGTGTTGTGTTTGTAAAATGAATGTTTTCAAAATAGGAAATCATGTCGTTGTCATTTTTAATTGAATATTGGGACGCCCTTTTCTGAAAAATCCGTACTTGAAAAAAATTTTGCAAATTATGTTTCTGATTCATTAGGACCCAAATCATTAAAAATCTGTCATTAAAAAAAAAAAACAAAACAAAAAGAAAATTGCTACTTTGGCAAGTAATGGGTTAAACCTGTCAGTATCTGCATTTCGGGTGGTAGGTTTTAATGCAGTCTTTATTACAGATCAAGTGATTCAAAAATTCCAAGATCCTGTGATTTGAATGTGAAAAATGAAACAGAAAAATTCACATAAAATAAAAAAAAAAAAAAGAAACAAAACATAATGGTATGGAATTCCTTTATTCAGGGACTAAAATACAATGGTGGTTTATAGGGGAAGACATTCAATTTTTCCTTAAAAAAAAAGAGACCATCACTACGGCATTGTGAACAAAAATGGCGCTGACGCAAAAATTTGCAAGAAAAAAATGAGGGCTTGCAGTACATTTCTTATGCAGCTACCATCTGCAGAGTTTTTGTTAAAAGAAACATGGCAAAAAGAAAAGAAAACTCATCAGAAACAAGTCGCGTTTGTTACTAAATTCTATGCAATTTCTAATGTACCCTTGTTGTAAAAGTATGTGCCAAATTTAACAATTTTTAGCGCCATTAAATGCGCCTTTTTCTGGTTTGCTATGCCAAAATTTAAACATTATGAAAAAGGGAGAGTGCATAACCTCTCGACATTAAGTGCAACATAATTCTGAATGTATCTCTATATAAAAGTTGCAAAAAAAAAATCTAATATTCTAGACAGGTCATCAGTCTTAAAGAAGGTGTGAAATTAATGTATTTAATTGTTAATGTACATAAAAAAAAAAAAAAACATAATTTGTGCAAAATTAAACAGTAAAGTGGAACATTTTTTACATTGGTCTGATCTTTACTAAGATTCGGAAGTGTGAAGTAAAAAGTTGCATTGCTCCAAGTTGAAGTAAGTTCACTGAAGATTTGGCTCAAGTGACACCATTTTTTATCCTAGGCTTCACCTACAGGGAGATTGGGGTTGATCCAGCTTTCTGCCCTTGGCAGTGAAGGTTACTAGAAGAACTGCTCCCTCTGGTGGCCAGAAGTTAGGTCATTTTTCATGTAAGGTCAAATGAAAACATGATTTTTTGTGTTTTTGGGGGGGTTTCAATTAATTGTGTATTCCACATAAATATTACTATGTAAGCCTGAACTTGAATGGTGACTATCTTCTCTGAGATATTTGTAGTACTCCTTGTAAATCATAAGTACTGACACCTCTACATATATCTTAGAGATAGCAGCTAGGAAGTGCCTGATCTAGCCACATAAATAATGGAGCTGCTTTGGTGGATGTTGCGAGATATATTGTGTATTCAGGCACATCTGCACAATTATCTTGTTATAATTTCACTATTTTCATTACTGACACTCATTTCCCAACATCATCCCTTTCACATAAATTAATAATGTGCAATGAAGCTAACACCATGACTTGTCATCCCACACTTTCCTAAAATATTGTTTCACCCTTTCAAGGAACTTATTGAATTTCCTGTGGGAAATATTGGTTATAAAACAAGATCAGGCTAAAAGAAATATATAAATATATTTGTAATATTCAACTGCAAGTCTTAAATGCTATATTTCATTTTAAGGGCTGTGCTTTCTAAAGGCTTCAGTACTATTCTGGTGTACTGGAGACTGATTGTAAACTTTTACCGTCAGCACAAACCTTTTACATATTCAAATCTGAAACCCAACTTTTCTTAAAGAATGGATCATTTACAACAAGCAAACACAGCATATAAAATATACATAGATAGATAGATAGATAGATAGATAGATAGATAGATAGATAGATAGATAGATAGATAGAAATATATGAGATAGATAGATAGATAGAAAGATATGATATAGATAGATAGAAAGATATGAGATAGATAGATAGAAAGATATGGGATAGATAGATAGATAGATAGATAGATAGATAGATAGATAGATAGATAGATAGATAGATAGATAGATAGATAGATAGATATGTGATGGATAGATATGTGATGGATAGATATGGGATAGATAGATAGATAGATAGATAGATAGATAGATAGATAGATAGATAGATAGATAGATATGTGATGGATAGATATGGGATAGATAGATAGATAGATAGATAGATAGATAGATAGATAGATAGATAGATAGAAAGATATGAGATAGATAGATAGAAAGATATGAGATAGATAGATAGAAAGATATGAGATAGATAGATAGATAGATAGATAGATAGATATGTGATGGATAGATATGTGATGGATAGATATGGGATAGATAGATAGATAGATAGATAGATAGATAGATAGATAGATAGATAGATAGATAGATAGATAGATAGATATGTGATGGATAGATATGGGATAGATAGATAGATAGATAGATAGATAGATAGATAGATAGATAGATAGATAGATAGATAGATAGATAGATATGTAATAGATAGATAGATATGTGATGGATAGATAGATATGTGATGGATAGATAGATAGATAGATAGATAGATAGATAGATAGATAGATAGATAGATAGATAGATAGGTAGATAGACAGAACAGTAGCATCAGTTGTGATGTTTTTCTCCATGTGAGCAGCATAAGAGACTATGGCGTTTTTCTGCCTGGTTATAGAAGCCTGATATAACTATATATGTGAACTCAGACTTAAGAGTATAATAATTACATAAACAACGGACGATTGATTGATTGATTGATTGATTGATTGATTGATTGATTGGAAAAATAGATATTAAACAAAAATTAACATTCATTGTAAACTAGAATTCAGATTTGGTTTATTGAAATGTTTGTTCTAATCTGATGAGGAAATGCTATGAGGAATGCTATGGATGAGCAGATGCTCCTTGTCATATGTTCCTCTGCACAGTACATAATGTCTGGAGATCTGAGTGATGGGTACAATGGTAGAACTGTTTGTAGGAGCAGAAAGTTCCTTAGATTTTTAACACCCAACTGAAGATAAATGTGACTTCCTCTCGGTTGTCTTCTATGTGCTGCCCCAGATTGTTTGGTGGGTAATTGGTGACCAGAGTGTA